>NC_048893.1:47919630-48090648 GCF_011077185.1 Oxyura jamaicensis | reverse complement strand
AGGAAAGGAAAGGAAAGGAAAGGAAAGGACAGGAAAGGAAAGGAAAGGAAAGGAAAGGAAAGGAAAGGAAAGGAAAGGAAAGGAAAGGAAAGGAAAGGAAAGGAAAGGAAAGGAAAGGAAAGGAAAGGAAAGGATGAAAAATACTAAAAGGAATCTGATCTGATTCAGGGACATGTCAGGGCTTGGATATTGTCATAAACAGTCATCCAGACTTTTTGACAGAAAACAACATATTTTCAGCAGGCTTAGTTGCTTAGTTTAGAGCCCTTCCTTTTCCATGTTGTGCCCCGACTCAGGGCAGTATCAGAATATTCTAATGGGAAGATTTTTTGCTTTTCTTGAAGTTGATGTAACTAGATTTTGGACTGATAAAAATCACCACAGGTCTTTGTACTCTTGAAATTCTTTTGTGTAGCTGACACTTATTTGGATTTGTTATCTCTGGAAGGAAGAAAACATTGATTCTGGTTTATCAAATTCACTGAGTTTAAATACTAGACAACATTAAAATGTGAACAGCAAGATTTATCCTTATCAACCAAATATCAAACAATCCATTCTGGATTAAAACCAGGAAAAGATATTTATGAAAAGCAGTATTAATTGTTTGAGAGAGAAAGAGAGGGAGAGAACCTCATGATGAAATCTATCTGAAATCAATCCTTTCCTCCACCAGTTGCTGGTCAGGGTTATGCTGAGGTCTTTCTCAGATGAGCAGTTAAGGTACCAATCCCAAGGCATTCTTTCTCTACAGCAATTGGTGCTAAGCTTTTATAATGTATGGAACCCTATGAATTTTTCAGCACATAAGCAGATTTTTATTTATTTATTTATTTATTTATTTATTTACAAAGGAAAATGAATAGGCCTGTGTTTTTAATTACATTTATAGACCCATCAGGAATAGTTCATGTATATTATTCAAAGAAGTATTGTTTTTTAAAGTGGACTCCTGCCCTTGGATTTCAGTAACAATTTTCTGAGTGTCTTCAAAGTATGACTGTTACCCATTTCTACCATTTTTATCTTCAAAATTCAGTGGCATTTCAACTCAATACTTACTTTGAATATTTTTTTGCAAACCATATTTTACATTTTGTATCTTTTTTTTTTGTTTGTTTGTTTCTTAACAACAAAAAGGTGTTCACTTTTAGAAGACAACACAAAACTCATTCCTATATGCTGCTAGTTTTAAGTTTTTCCTGAGTCAAAGCTTTACTTGTAATGGCTGTCCAAACAAAGGCTTAATTCTTAGCCCTTGTTGTGAAGGTAGTAATTTTCCACCAGCAGAGAGGTGCAATGGTAGAAATATGTTTGGATAGAATCTTTTCTCTCGTTTGGATTCATACAATGATGCAACACTTTGCTTTGGTCCTTCTCAAATTGTGATGTTGAAACAGAAGATAAACACAAAATGCAAGTTACAGTGACATGGCTATTTTTTAATCTATGAAATGACAGAGAGCACTAAACTTATTGAACTCTCTAAAGAGAAGGAATAACACCCTGATAATTTAAGCAGAAATCACCATGTATAAACATGTGCCTGGAGGCAGAGACAGAAGCTGAAAAATTAGACAAACTTTTGTACACAAAGAACCTGAGTAAGGTCTCTTGTTCCTGAAAGCCTACCTAATTTTCCAAGTTTGTATAGCAGAATATATGGTTGTATTTATGTATCTTGTCTTGTGTCCTTAATTTGTCATGATTCCAGCACTGAATTTTGGAAGAAAAGTATCTTTCACAAAGTCATGAAATGTAGATGTAATACAGAAAAGGACTGATTTAATAAGTGGCTGATAGATGAACAACCTAATTAGATGTAAGTGCAGCAGCTGGATCTTATTTTACAAGATTTTCATGCTATTGTGCTGCCTGTGGTATATTTCACTTTTACTGATGATTTGTCTCAGGTACAGTGTCCAAAAGACTGTTTTTGCCACACGGACCCCAAAATCAGAGTTTTACAGTTCTGCAATATAAATTATGTGATAAAATCATGCTTCAGTAAAATCATCCAGTTAGGCTCCAAAGGCTTCACACTCTCTATCACAGTAACGCTATATTTTTTTATTGGTTCAGAGATGGATTTCTCCCTTAAAAACTAAATGAAAATAGTTAACAACTGATGTATTTTGTTTTGTTTTGTTTTGCTTTTGAAAATATGTCCTACACATTGTATAGATCCACAGCATTCTTGTAATGATGTGATACTTCCTGAAATGATTTGTAAGGAGTGACAGCAGTGAGTAGGTTGGTCATCCTCTGTCTGCATTTGTTTCCATGACCTCCAGACTTCCCCAGATATCGCAAATTTCTGGGCAGCTAGTCTGCATAGATGGCCTGACTTGAGCTATGAGAGACCCTTGGGTGAGGCAAAATATAATTTTAAACACAACAGTAAAACAACACACTCTACCAGTCATATTGACATTAGTTTGGAAAATAAGACAATTTGTTCCTCCCCACCCCCCCAACAAACAAACAACAACAACAACAAAATACACACACACAAATAAAACCAACCAACCAATCAACCAAAACCAACCAAACAAAACCACCACCAGCAGGAAAATAAACATTTCAATAGTTAAATCAAATGAATTGCCTGGGAAATTCTCCACTACTACTAATTTGGTCTGGATCAGGATCTAGCTGTTATGATTTAAACACATACCTAGTAGTTAGAAAATATGGTCATGTGATATTTTTACACAAAACTTTTCAGATACCATATTTGCGCCATACTTTTTTCGGTCTTACAAAGAATATGCAAGAAAAGATAAATGCCTTAATTAGAGTTGCATATTATTAAGTTAAATATTTTTATTTGGTTTAAAATATCTGAATATAAGAAAAAAATATGGATTTTTTCCCATGTGCATATCATTATTCATGAGATTTTTTTAATTGAGTACATATTTAATCAAAGACAAATTACACCCTGTGTGATCCTAATTACAGGGCTACTACATCTAAATGAATGTCTAAATTCAAACATCTTGAATTAATCAACCTTCACACACTGCATATTTGAACAGATTTTTCTTAAAATGACTGTATTTTTAAATAAAATGAATCAGCTACCACAGCACATTGCTCAGATTTATTCTAGAGAACAAAAGCTTTGAAAAAGTGGAGTTATACCTTCCAGACTCAATGTCACACTGAACCATTCTAGTTCTTGTGTGTCTTGCTACATGGCATTTTTAAATAAATCTTAACATAACTCAAGAACATTGTGACTCCCACAGTTATTCCTGTGTGTCACCCCCAAAATTCATCTGGAATCCACAGCATTACTAGATCATTCAGCAAAGCAGATCCAGGCCTCAGGATAAACTGTTGTCTTGCAATCATATCAGCTGCTTTTTTTTTTTTTTTTTTTTTTTTTTTTTTTTTTAAGATTAAGTATGAATAAATTTAGGCAATTTTCTGGCAAAAAGGATACAATTTGACTGTAATCTACATCCAGAACCTAATTCTTCTTCCAAAGAAATAAAAAAAAAATGAGCTCAGACAATGAAAACTGCATCCAATTAATATCAAATTCAGTTGAAAAAATTTTAGTAATGTGTCATCAAATATGTACTGCTGAATCTACAACTGGTAACAACACAGTTGTACTAAAAATGCTCCCTTAATACAAAGATCTTTAATAGTGATGTATTATACATACATTTATTGTAAGAAAAAATAAAAATAAAAATCTGTGCACGTAAAATAAGTGTTTATAAAAGAGGATTTTACCAATTAAACTGAATCAGTGAGTCAGATCCTCAAAGCTTTTTAGTTTACAGGCCTTAAACACAGTGAAATAATGGACCTGGCCTCTACACTGATGATTCATTGACAGCAGCATTGTCTACAGTGTGAAGTCAGAGGGGATGCTTGGGGGAGTTGCAGGGGCTGCTCACACTGGAAAGGTATGTCCAGTTTCAGGATGCTGTTAAGCTCCTGGGCAGAGCATGAGCCTCTGCTTGGGACTGCACCAAAGTGTCTATGTATACTCTGGTTTGTGTGCCACCATATCTACCACTTTTTGAAAGAGGTTACTGACAAAGATGTAAATAGGATCTATTCACAGAGTTCTTGCAGTGTATAGGAACAATATAAACTTTTTATTTGTTTGTTTGTCTTTTTTATGTAGTGCAAAATTCCAAGGAGATATCCGTTTTTTATTGCCAGTTGTGGATACATGACTAAGATCTAGAAGAGACAGATAGATCAGAAGTCAGGTATATGTACATTTAATATTATGGAAACATTACAATGTCTCAAATGGGAGGAGGAAGGTTTCTCCTCCCATTTCTCCTCCTATTGATATGAGAGAAAACAAGATCATTGCCTGAAATTTAATTTTGGAATTGATTACTTCATTAAAAAATGAACATCTACATGTAGATAACCAAGCTTCAAGGATTCTTTAGGAAGGGATGAATTTTCAGTTTTTGTCTTTCACTAAAGCATGAATTTTCAGACACCTTTTCTCAAACACCATACCTGGAAGGAATGTCAGCCCTTTCTATGTGTGTGGGTTCCTGGCAGAGCTCCCCAATGATACCAGGGACTGATTCTGTTGAAATCATTAGTACAAGAAAGGAAAAACTTTCTCTTTTTGCTCTTAGTTCCATCTGCTATGATAAGACATACAAAAGCTTGGTTTACATCTGCTTATAGCTGCCAACCCAGTAGCAGATACCTGGATTGAGGACAGAGTAATGAGCTATTTGAATCACTTGTAACTAGAAAGGTGCTTCTTAGTTTCTCATGTTTAAAGACTAATTTGATAACCCATCCTGTTTTTCCCAAGTGCCAATAACCCATTTCTTCATTACTTTTGGGAGCAGAATCAACAGTGCCAGGGGGTAAGGGGATGGAGCAGTCAAGATAGGGACTGGAAAATCTCCACAACTTCATAGCCAGCAATACATCAATAAATGCATTATCTGGCACATACATTTAATTGTCTTTTTGAAAGAATGTCTTAGAGCATTTATTAATGTCACAGAATGTCCTCACTTAGTTCCCTTAATAAGAATGCAAAGACCAATAATAAGCAATATGATTTTATTCTGTTTCCATGGTGGAAATGCTCAGTCAGACTCCTTTAAGCATTCTGAGATCCTGGGTTAAATATGAGATCTCTTATTACACACAAATTACTGTGGCAGTCAGGAGGGTAAGAGGGGCAGACTCATCAAAGGAGTAAGGAAAGAGAATATCAAATAATGAAAAAAAATAATACGATGGAGCATCAACTGATGAAAATTCACTTCTATGCAGAATTTTGTTTTGTTTTGTTTTCTCCTCATTCCAAACTCACATCTGTTAATAATTTATACTGCCAAACATTTCCTCTTATATTGCATTTCCTTGGAGCACTGAAAGGCAGAAAAACCTCAAAAATTTCCAAGTAATTTCCTTTCATAAGCCTCAATTAATCCTCTTGCAGTTCCTTGGCTATACGGCAAATTAAAATATGTGTATATCTATGGTTTTGTTCTGACTGAATAAAAAATAACACCACTGACGATAATAAATGACATTCAGTCGTTCCAATCTGCTAACCACTGAAACCTTAGCTAGCTGGTAACATTTGAATTACACGTGTCAAGAATGCCTGCCTTATCTTTCAGTTACAGAATAAAATTTCACAAAAGATAATCCTCCAGCTATTTATAGCATAGCTATTTCACAGTGAGATTCGTATTTGTGACTACTTTCCTGTGAGAATTTATCTGGGGAGGCTGACAGAAAATTCTGAGTGTCAATAATGATGTTCTGGGGAGAAAACCAGGGAATTCAAAGGGATGCACAATGAGCACAGAGGTGCCTGGTGAGGCAGTGCCCTGGCAGAACTTGTACAAGGAATTACAATCCTTCTACTGCCAAGTATTCTTTCAGTGCTTATTAGCTCAGGGAAATACTTTAGCTTTCATTAATAAAATCTCTCTCTTGCTGTTGAAAACTAAAATCAGCATTAACAATTGTTTTTGTGTAGAAGAAGACTAGAGAGAAAGACATGCTACTCCAGAGATAGACATTAAATTTACATTTCATTAAAAGGGTAGGAGACAGCAGGCTTTCTAAAAGTTAAGCAAAGTGCAAGAAGGCACTGATCTAAATTACACCTACCTGTCCCAGCTAAGCCACATGAGTTAGCCTGATGTAGAAGCTGCTTTGCTATCTGAGCTGCTTTTAGCCCAATGCTAGGTATAGCCCCTATCAGAGTACTGCTGGAAGTCTGCCAGAAAGATCTAGAAGAAACACCAAATATGTTTTCCCTGAGTGATTTTTCACCTGCTGCTTTTTCAGGCTCACTTTTTGGTCCTGAGCTTGCTCTGTTCACCAAAATTCATCAACCAGGTTCTTTTCAGTGGTGCCCACAGATGGGACTAGAAGCAAAAGGCACAATCAGGAACAGGAGGTTTCCTCTGAACATCAGGAAGAACTTCTTTACTGGTGATGAAGCACTGGCACAGGTTGCCCAGAGAGGTTGTGGAGTCTCCCTGTTTGGAGATCTTTAAAATCTGCCTAGACGTGTTCCTGGGCAGCCTGATTTCAGTCATCCTGTTTGAACAGAGGGTTGGACCAGATGACCTCCAGAGGTCCTTTCCTACCACAGCCATTCTGTGATTCTGTGATCTGTCAGCACACACAAGTGTAAGGCTGATTTGCACAGCTGGAAGCACATTTTGTTGGTAGATCATTGCCAACCAGGGACTCCCATCTGTACTGTGCTAGTATTATACCCACATCAATCCTTTCTTGCCTATATAGGGGTGAATATACCACTGTAAAAGTTGGTGAATATGTCTGCAGTTTGCTCTAAACAAATGATGAAATTAAAGACAACGCATAACCCTGCATGGCAAACCTTGGTATGTGCAGATTAAGTTGAATTGCTTATGACAAGTGAATTGTCAAAGGGCCTGATTGTCCGTGGCATAGGCAAGGGGAAGAACAAATAAGTTTGCTCATCTGTGTCCAAAATCATGGCAAGGCATATACTGACTGCTGAAATCTCAGCTAGCTGAAACTGTCATAAGAGCATAGTGGTGCTAACTCTGGTGTTCTCAGGGCAGAAACTGATGCATACTGACAAGCACTGTGTTTGCCTGTAAGGGCTGATATCTCTAGTGATTTTAGTCAGCTCAAGTGAGCTCTTCCCCATATATTTGCATCACTATCCTGTATCTTAGGGAGCACTGGGACACAAATTGAAGAGGTGGGTTTATTAATGATATGCTTATCCTTTATGCTTCTGTAGAAAATTCCCACTAGCAGAACATGAAAGGTGAGATATTGGTCTCGGAATATCAGATGATGCAGCCATTACTTGTCCCCCCACAATGAAGGCAATTAATGTGTTTATAATTATTGGAACCAGAATAGGTGTCTTTGGAAGTAAAGCTGTGGTGCAGGTATTCTGTACAGTGGTCTCCACGGCCTTGACCCAGCACACACCAGAGACACATACTGATTTCCTGTGAAGGTAAAACCTTCATGTGCACCATCACCTGGCACAAACTGATTTCTACTGAATATATATATATATATATATATATATATATATATGCGTAAGATGGAGGAAAGAAAGCAGTAGTGCTATCAGGACTGGATGATCAGAGACATCTAGACTATGAAGGAAATACAGCAAAGCACATCCATCCCAAAATATAATCAGAACATTAGATCACTAGTTTTGTGTGTTAATAAGTTGTGATGGAAATTATGCTAAGACACATGGAAAATAAGGAGGTGATTGGTAGTAGCCAACATGGCACCACTAGGGACAGATTATGCGAGACAGATCTGGTGGCCTTCTAAGACAGGGTTACAGCTCTGGTGGATGAGGAAGAGCAACTGATGTCATCTACCTGGTCTTGTGCAAAACATTTGATGCTCTTCCCTATGATATCCTTGTCTATAAATTGGAGAGACATGGATTTGATGGATGGACCACTCAGTGGGTTAGGAATTAACTGGATGATCTCACTCAAAGAGTTGCAGTCAACAGCTCAATGTCTAGGTGGAGACCAGTAACAAGTGATATTCCCAGGGGTTGGTAGTGGGACTGGTGATGTTTAACATATTTGTCAGTGACATGGACAGTAGGATCAAGTGCACCCTCAGCAAGTATACCGATGACACCAAGCTGAGTGGTGCAGTTGATACAATAGAAGGAAGGGATACCATCCAGAGGGACCTGGACAAGCTTGAGAGGTGGGCCTGTGTAAACATCATAAGGTTCAACAAGGCCAAGTACAAGGTCTTTCATCAGGGTCAGGACAGTCCCAAGCACAAATACAGGCTGGGTGTAGAATGGATTGAGAGCAGCCTTGAGGAGAAGGACCTGGGATTGTTGGTTAATGAGAAGCTCAGCATGAGCCAACAATGTGTGCTTGCAGCCCAGAAAGTCAACTGTATCTTGGGCTGCATCAAAAGCAGCATGGCCAGCAGTGAGAGGGAGGTGGTTGTCCCCTGCTGCTCTGCTCTCATGAGACCCCACCTGGAGTGTTGCGTTTAGCTCTGGGGCACCCAGGACAAGAAGGACATGGACCTTAGAACAAGTCCAGAGAAGGGCTATGAGGATGATCAGGGAGCTCAAGCACCTCTCCTATGAAGACAGGCTGAGGGAGTTGGTGGAGAAGAGAAAGCTCTGGATAGTCCTTATAGCAGCTTTCCAGCACTTAAAGGGGGGCTACAAGAAAGCTGGGGAGCTGACAAGCTCTTTTTTTTTTTTGGGGGGGGGGGGGCCCGCCAGTGTAGTGATAGGACAAGGAGTAACAGTTTCAAACTAAAAAAGGATAGATTTAAATTAGATAATAGGAAGAAATCCTTTACACAGAGGCTGGCAAGGCACTGGAACAAGTTACCCAGAAAAGCTGTGGATACTCCATCCTTGGAAGTACCCAAGGTCAGGTTGGATGGGGGTTTGTGCAATATGGTATAGTGGAATGTATTCCTGCCCATGTCAATGGGTTTGGAACTAAGTGGTCATTGAAGTCTCTTCCAGCCCAAACCATTCTATGATTCTCTGATTCTCTGATGCAAATGCATTGATCACATCCACAGAAAAGTGGGACAGCACTTTGCAGTGACTGTAGTATGTAAATTAAACTACAGAGATGCTGAGAAAAATCTTTCATCAATCAGTAGAGGTAATGAAGGTAAAGGTAACTGAATATATCTATTAATCCAGGAACAAATTCTTCTGTCATGTGATCAGACCCTCCACTACCAGTCAAATATTAAGGACCAAGGATATATTATTACCAGTTAAATATTAAGGACCAAGGATATTAAGGAAACAAATCCTATCCTTAACCAGATTAAACCATTTTAAGGAGTCATTCACTGTTCTGTGAAGAACTAATCTGGGGTTCACTGTGTCATCTAAATGTACAAATGGTGATGACAGTGGTGTAACACTTGGTGACTGCACAGAGGAGTGTTAGGTCAATCTAGCTGAAGCTGGTAGAGAGGATCAGATGCAGATGTTGCCAGAAGAAGACTTGCTGAATTGGTTGCAGTGCTGACTTACTTCAGAGCTCTTTCTGTACAGATGTCCCACCTATAAGCCACGCTCACCTGTTGTGTTTTCATGGTTCACAGACAGCAAGAAACTATTTCACAGTTGTCATCAGTACCAATTCAATCAGTGCTGCTTGTCTAGGCAAGAGGTTTTCATAGATGAATCAGTAGCAGCACAGAGCTTGCAGATCAGTTGGCTCAAAGAGGAATCAAGAGTGACCAATTAAAATGCCATATCCAAATCTGCCTTTCTGTCAGAAAAAAAAAAAAAATGAGAAGAGGGATGCCCCAAAGTCCCCCCTGTACAGAACCTGTCTGGGTCTGAGAAAAATGGTCCTTGAGTTTTCAAGTAGCTAAAGAAATTAAGCTTCACAAGATTGAGAAAAAAAAAAAATAATAATAATTTGTCCTCCTTTTTTTTTTTCTTTTTTTTTTTTTTTTTTCTTTCGGTGTATTTATACCAGATTCTACGTAAATAAAGTGGGATTTCACCTCCTTACCTAGGAAGCAGAAGATATTTTGAACAGTGATGCTGTAAAAGTTAATGAGCATAGACCAGAAAACCAAGTTCAGAGACTTCTTTCAACTTCATATAACAATGTGTTTCAAGTTTTGTTGACCTTGATCAAATGCAACATCTGATTATCTTAGATCTTGCCTGTCTGAATTTCACAAATCTTCACATTTACCCATGGTGAACTAGAATGTTATTTAAAGTTGTAATTCCATCCTTATACAAGCTTTTCTGGGATTTGGCATGTACAAACAAATGAACTTACAGATTTCACAGTACAGTGGTTAGAAGAGCCTTCTCAAACTGCTGCCCTAATTCTGGTTGCTATGGAAAATGAGAGAAAACAACATCAATGACATCTTTGAAATGGGAGGAGAAAATGTAAGGTGTTGCTTAGTCACTACATGACTCCAATTTTACATTTTAACCCTAGTGATGGCAGTGAGAAAACAATCAAATATTAGACTAAAGACAGGGGTCACAAATAAAGTCTTGGTTGCATGCAAGTGAAAAATAAAATTCCAGCTCATCTGTTGTCTTTTGAGAAAGTGTTTCCAACAGGTCGAGGAAGGTGATCCAGCTCCTCTACTCAGCCCTGGTGAGGGAGTACCTGGAGTACTTTGTCCAGTTCTGGGTTCCCCAGTAAAAGAGGGGCATGGAGCTACTGGAACAAGTGCATCAGAGGGCTGTGAAGATGACTAGAGGATTGGGGCATCTCTCATACAAGGAGAGGCTGAGGGAGTTGTGCGTGTTTAGATTGGAGGAGAGAAGTCTGAGTGGGAATCTTATCAATGTGTACAAATATCTGATGGGAGGGTATCAAGAGGATGGGGCCAGACTCTTTTCAGTGATGCCCAGTGACAGGACAAAATGCAACAGACACAAACTGAAACACAATAAGTTCAAGCTGAATATGAGAAAATATTTCTTTACTGTAAGGGTGATGAAGCACTGGAACAGGCTGCCCAGAGAGGTTGTGGAGTCTCTTTCTTTGGAGATATTCAAAACTCGCCTGGATGGCTTCCTGTGCAACATGTGTTAGGTGGCCCTGCTTGGCAGGGGGTTGGATAAGATGATTTCCAGTGGTCCCTTCCAAGATCAGCCATTCTGTGATTCTGTGTGACTCTGGTGAGGTTACTTCTGGCTGAGAGATGATACTAGGGCCTAAAACCTCCAGCCCTGTTTAGAACAGAGTGACGTGGGACAACATTCACAGGAAACTGCTGTGTTACAAGGATAAGGTAAAAGTCATGCTTTGATCAGACATCACAGTGACTGCATATCCCTGGAAACCTGAAATGAAGAAACAAGAACCACAAAACTAATCGGAACTCTTCAGCTTCCTTCTTTGACCTTTTCCCGGTGCATCAGTGGCATGCTCAGATGGAAGTTCTGTGTTCACAGTCTTGACCAAAAGTCATGTGTTATAACATGTGGGTAGGTGTTCTGCCTTGCTGTTTAGTCCTACCTGAATCAATGGCTTTATGCAACTCATGTCTGGTAAGGATTGTCTTTGATCAGTTTGCAGTACTGTTCTTCCTCCTAATATGTTCCAGACATTCAGGCAGGAAAATTTCTCTCTAGACATGGGAATAATGCAAGACTTACAAATAGTGAAGTATAATTTAAGATCTATTTAGAGGTCATGAGTTAGAGTTAAACATTTTAAAGATCTTGCATGGAAGCATGAATCTTACCCTGAGGCTGTGGTTTGGCAATATACTAAATCTGACTTTATAGCTCTTGGCACCAGATCACATGAGCTACAATAAAGTATTGATCCATCATCTTACTTTGACACATCACATGCAATAAAAAATTGCTAATGCTTTGGCAGGCTTTTTGTGAGATCAGGGTCATCTGTCCATACCTTGCTAACTTACTGTTTGGTTAGCCCTAAGTAGATCTATCTATCCTCAAGCAGACAGAAAATCCCAGTGCCATGCAAGCACAACGTTATGATTCCTCACTGTGGCTAGTAGTTAACTAGGCAATGTTGCAGTTATGTGCCAGATCTGAATCAAGTCAGGTGGGGACAACCATGCCTGGTTTCAATGTTGATGACTGTGGAAATATTGTCCAATCAAAAGCTTTGAAGAAGCCAAGTGAACTTGTAATGTTAAACGTCCCCCAAACAAACAACAAAACCCAAAAACAACCAAACAAAAAATAAGGCTGATTTATTGGTACTGAAACACTGGATGATCTAATTTACAAGTTAGGATCAGATCAGGTTGTTCTCTCTCTTCCCTAATCTTTTTTTATGGAAATGTATGGTCAAGCTGCAAATGAGATTTATGAGGAACACTTTCTCTGTTTTGAATTGTAAAGAAAAAATCCTGGATTGTGCCCAGCTAGAATTTTTCACAGTAAAAAATGAACCACAGAGTGCTTCCTTTTGATTTTCTCTATGGCAGAATGCTGTCCACTGCTAAATTCTGTGGCAGCTGATGATAGAGGCAGAGTGGGAAAAACCTTTTTCATTCTCGAGTTGTGGTCACAGATAACTTTCAATAGCAATTAGGCTGTCAACCATCTGCTAACATTAATGATGATTTTCACCAATTCTGCTCAGAAACAGAGAAAAAAACTGGCCATGAATAAGAGTAAACCCTTTGTGCAGAATTTCTGGTGATTACCATGTTACTATTTAGATAGCAAAAGTCTTCAGTGACAAGTAAGGCATGCCACTTGTCTGGAAATGTATAAGAATGATTGGATGATAGATCAATATGAAGTATTTTAGATATTTGGAGGAGGTGTCCTAAGGGAGCCCATTCCAGGTCCAAAATGATTTTCAGTGCATAGCAGTATTCCGTTTTATGTAGATAATTTTTCAAAAACTTGAAAGTTATGTGAATTTTAAGTGCAGCAACTCTGCCAAACCTTCCTCTGCACTTCTTCTGAGCTCTTGAAGTTTCCTGCAAATAATATTTGAAAATTCAGATTGGAATCCAAGCATTGTTAGGATTCACTCACAGCTGGGGTACAAAGCACAAGCCATTGCTCCTCTCTGCCCTTTCCACACCCCTCTTTCACAGTGCTATCAGCAAAATGTGAATCAAGCTTTCTGTAATGAACCAAGTGGTGTTATTTCATCAATCTAAATCGGGGTATTTGTTGGAATGGTGAAGTGGTCCTTGCATACTTTGCAAATGACAACTGTTTTACTGGTACAGGTGGGAGTCATCACACAGTGTCTTCTCTGTGTCCTCCACTCTGAGAGATTCCCAGTTCCAGCTGCGTTCTGCCACCCTTCCCAAATTTTACTCTGCCAGAAATTCCCCTGGTAGTAGCTGAGCCATTTAAGTGGGGTTCTTTGCTACAAACAGCACAAATACTGCTCAGCGTAATGACAGCTGAACTGTCTACAGTCCTTGGTCCACTGACAGGGTCCCCTCTCCTGGCTTGGCTCTGATGCAGGACATTTCTGCCTTCTGGCAGAAGAGCTGCCTGTAGTCTCATGCTGAACTGTGCTGCCTTGCTGATGTCTGACTGGCCTGGCTGATCATATACAGGCATTGTTTTTGACATGTTTCAGGTATCAAGGAGCAGGTATACTAACTCGATGCCAGAAGCAACCATATTTTTATTTTATTTTAAAGGTGGCAGCCCACCGGTGTGCTACTTAATCCTAAGGCCTATAGTAAGAAAATTGTGTCTGTAATTGGGTCCAAATCTGTTCCCTTATCCAGGCTGTGGAATAAGATACTTTAGTCAGGTTTCCGCATACTGCTATAATTATTATGCCATCTTTAGCCACTGGCATCCAGGGCTTTGCTGACATGGACATTTGATGTCACTTTTGACCCCATTTCAGTTCAGATGGGAGCCTGGGAGGGGACCTGTTTATTTAGATCACAACCAACTGTGTCATAGTTACATTGTCATAGTTAGATGAAATAATTCTGATGCTCTATGTATACATTATAAACATATATGCATACATTATAAACATATATGCATATATATATAAGAAAAAAGTATGAACCTTTTTTTTTTTTTTTTTTTTTTTTAATTCCACAATGGAATAGGTCCATATAAAATTATATTTTAAATGAAATAGATTTTTTTTTTTTTTTTTTTTTTTTTGTTAGTCAGTTTTTGGCTAGTACTTTCAACTCTCACATTTCCACTAAAATGAGTGAGTACATTTTTGAACCTTCAGTTATTTACAAAAAAAAAAATAAAAAAAATAAAAAAAAATAATCCTCACAACCTCATTCTTGTTTCATTAAGTCTTTTAAGTATTTTTTTTTTTTTTTTTTTTTTAAGCAAGTACAACTTCTGACAAGGATTGAGATTGATGTGGCATGTTTTTTTTTCAAAAATGGACAATATGAAACCATAAAATTTCTTAGCTTACAGATTCTCTGTCAAAGTAAGTGAACCTGTTCATACCACATTTTTTGTCTGTGAAAATAACGGATGACTGAGATGCAGCTTTAAATATCTCTTGTTATTTGTTCACTGGTTGGGATTATTCAGGTAGAAAGAAAATTTCCATGGTATCCCACCTCCTCAACTGTTCATCACTTTGGCAGTCACATACCTCTTCTTTTGATGTTATCTTTGCTTAGTTTGGTCCAAAGGCATTATTATCATTATTATTATTATTAAAATTTATTTCAACAAAGTCCTTTTACTTATTTTTTTTTTTCTGCCTAAATAAGGATAAAAAAAGTTATTTATTTAGAATATATAAATTATTGCATTCCAATGGCAACCCAAATACACAGTGTCTGAAACCAAGATTATCTTCAGGTAGGTTATTTTAAAAATTTTCCATGTCATAACACATTAACAGAAACAGAACTGAGGGAAGATGGTTGAGTTATTCTGACTGTAAAAGAACTTGATGTTTCCATGCTTTTTCAGTGTCAGCAGGAATTTCCATTAGATGTCTCTACTCAGTATTGGGACATTTCTATTTAAGGCAACAGTGGCATTGAATAGCTGCTTGAAGTATACTGTTATCCTTATTTATAATAACTTTAGAAAGACAATGCATTTTACAGCATCTTCAGGAAAAATAGGCATGTTTACAATGGTAGAAAAGAAAGCCTTTCATTACAATGAAATCTGCTTTCATAACATCTGTGGAAATGTTTATATGCAAAATGCCATCTCATCCAGGTAGCACAAAGACTAAAGTTCAGAACCTTGGACTACTTTGTCTGCTCTGTGCTGAGGACAGCTTTTAGTGCAAGTCAGCTACAAAACAAGCCATGTTCTCCTCTGCAGGAACAGAAAGTCCTTCTATCAGTAGTACTCTCTTTCAAAGAGCTAACTGCAATGCTTCAGAGAGATCTGTAGAGATACAAAGAGAGAAGGAAGAGTCATATGAAAGCCAAAGAAGTGCATCATTATAGGTCGAACAGAAAGGGTAGGAATCATTTTTCTCCTTTTCACCCTGCAACTGGCAGACATTGTTTTTATGCGTTCTGGTCAACAGACAGAGAGTCATCTATCTTAAAGAGCTCACTGGTCTTAAAATGGTGTGTATCTCCCTCTGTGTCTCTTCCTGGCTAAGGGACTTGAGGACAACACATTCAAATCTCAGCACCTCTATGAAGTTGGTTGAAAGTATTGATCCTAACAGTTCCTAGCCTCTTCTATAAATACTAGATGTGGAAACAAAGAAAATTAGCAGAATATGTTAATTTTGACACCCAACATTACAGTAGACAACAAATATTTTTAACCTTATCACTTAGAAAGGAATAAGATCTCATATTTAAGTATAAAATAAATAAGCAGAAAAGAACAGAGGTGGTTGAGAACCTGAAAACTAAGGTCACGTTGATTCAATTTTTGGTTGCTTATAGACAAAATTTCCTTTTCTATATTCAGCCATCTCCTGTGTTAATCTTGAAAAGTGTTGAGTTCTTGAATCTATTGGTATTGTTATGAAGTCACGCTCATTTTCCTACCTTAATGAAGAATGATGTACAATAGCTGTTATCCAGGTAATTATTAATTAATTAATGAATTAAATGGAGGGGAAAGTCCTTGGTTATTCATCTCATATGTGTTCTTTATTGCTGCTGTAGTGAATACATGTTTGCATACATGATGTGTCATGGATAATTTCATTTCAATCACAGTAGAGTGTTCTCTGCAGATCTTTATGAATATCAGGAATGCTCCCCGTTGCTTCAGTGAACTGTGCTGAGTGCCTGTACTTGGCAGCCAGTGTTCACATTTTTGTATTTATTGGTTCTAGGGTGATTTAGCTATATCAGTATATGGTCATCAACAGATGATAAGTCTTACACTTTGGGATTCCCCAGCTTCAAATACACAAAATAGTCCATGTAATTTCCATCCTTGTTTCAACATTCTGGATTAAAACCAACACAGCTCCAATTTATCAGCAGATTCACGGACTTTTTCAGGACATTGTTCACTGTTTGAAACCAAAGCAAAAGCAAGATATTGCTAAGGGTTAGATAAAACAAACAAACACAACAACTCTCAAAAATGATGAAGAAAAAATTGTGAAAATATTAAACTTTGAGAGTGCCTTGCTTTGCAAATTTCATATAATTAATTTAATGGGCATGGTTTATGTCAGTAAGATTTTGTAAGGTAATAATTAGGATCTTTCACTCAAAGCGTTTCTAATTTAAAGGCAATCACCACATACTTTTCCTTAAAAGGTATAGAGTTTTCTCATTTTCTATTCAGTTACTTATTTTTATTGTTTTCAGAACCTCACTGCATGTATATTTTTGTGTAAAAATGCAGCTTCCTATAAGAGAGAAGAAACCTTCTTATACTAGTATATACTTCATGAATATGTTTAGCTTTCAAATTTTAGCATATAACTAGATGCAGAAAGATAGACTTTAAAAAAGGTACAGGAACATTTATCAACACCCCATCAAAATCTGTCAAAAACTTCCTTGAGGCTCTGATCTGTTTTTGCATCAACTCCCAGTAAGATATATATATATATATATATATATATATATATATATAATACAAAGCAATTCTGAGGCTTACTTAGGAGGAAAACTTTTTTTTTTTCTTTTTCTTTTTTTTTTTTTTTCTTTTCTTTCCATATTAGAAACTAATCTCAGTAAAGAGGAAACTCGTTTAGACAACTGCTTTATTACCCAATTGGCAGGGTACTATCCATTTGACAGGACTACTATCCTATCCACTAGGATATTAAAGATTAAAATGAATTTGATCATCTATTCCAGTGCATAGTGCACATTTATTTTCATCTGATGACTTTCTACTATACCATTTAGCATGACTGACTGGCATTTCATCAGGAAAGGTTAAAGACTTCATTTGAGTGATTAGACACAGATTTGAGTTCCATTGCCAAAAATCTGTAGAGTTGCACAAACACTAATATGATTCATGGTTGCTGAAATTTAATTTATACAGATCTTTCATTTACTGTTACTCAACAGCACCACTCATGTTCAAGAAACTGTCACCATTTGAATGTTCAGGAGGAAGGGTTTTCCAAAAATGTTTCTTAAACACCCAATTCACGATCAAAGAGTAAAACTGAATGGAAACTCTCATAATAAAAAGGGAAGAAAGTCCTGAAACAGAATTTTAAGTGAAAATCTTAGTGGTTTTCTCACTTGAGACTGTAAAGAATGCATTTCAGTTCAAAGTAAAAGAACTGCTTTAGTAATTTCAAACCGTTTTGTTTTGATTTTAACTTTAAACTCTCAGTATAAACTAATTTTTATATATAAATATATATATATAGGTATGAAAATGAACTCTTTATTTTGAAAAGTCAAGATATGCTATTCTGAATTTTCTCAAATCCTGTTTTAATATTTAGAACTGACATACAATAACCCTTTCTGCAATAATCATTTAGTTATTTCATGAAAATTGATTTTTTCTGTTGACAAAAAATCTGAATGTCTACCTTAAGAACATCACATCAAACACTTGGGTATCCAACACCTGTGAAACCAACCCATGCACCTTGAATCTGAATAAGAAAGTGAATTTTAAGAACCTTCTGTTTAAAATCTCAGTCCTTTAAAGACAGAGCTATGTGCCCAACTAAGGAGAGTTGAGAACTCCCTAGAAAAACATCTGTTTTTCTTCCAGTTTTATTACATAAGTGTTTGATTGGAGGAAGGAGGTGGTGGGGTGAGGTGTTTCTTAATCACTCTAACATCACCTTAATGTAAATGATAACACTTTAAATGTCTTGTCATAATTGAAAAATAATGCCTTCTGGCTACACATATGCTAACTTTACAGAATAGATTTGAGGTTGGGATCGTGGACAGCCATTAATGATGGATGATTTGACTGTTAATGATTTTCCATTTTGGCACTAAATAGGATTTCTGAAGATGGATTTAGCATGCATCAGCTTTTGCACTTTTTTTTTTTTTTATTTTTTTTTCATGTAAATATTTGTAGGTATAGGTGATCTGCCAGCTCAGTCTTGGCTTATCATAAGTTAAAATGGTGAGGTATATATGTCGTCACAGTCTTTGGTTTATGACATGAGCATCCACTAAACCCTAAACACAGACACACTATAAAATAACAGCAATTTGCTTTCTCCAATAATGATGCATCGTGCCAAAGTTAGCTGTCTTGATTATGAAACATTTTTACTATTATCCTAAATAAATATGTTTCACACTTTGTGGCATCAAATTTCTAAATGATGTTGACATTGGTAACTCCTCTTAATAACTGTCGAAAGAACTATTGACAGAAACTACAAACAACACATATCACAGTGAAAGCAAGACTAACGGGACATTCTTATTTTTCTAGGTTTGAACTTTAAATCAAAAAGTTAGCTATCTCTCTGAAACAGGTTATTGTATACATGACAGAGGTAATGCATCACCCATTCTAAGTGGAGTCTCAAAATTTTGAGAGCAATGATTTATTTATAGAACTAATGGACTGGAGATGAATAGCTACCATTAACAACATGACTGATTGACATATAGTAGACTGCCTGTCACAAATAATTTTCATTCTTTCTTTTCAATCTAAACCTTATTCTTTTCTTCATAAGCAGAGCTAGATTCACCATATTTGATATTAAATGACAAAACTGAAACTGCCTATACAATTTTGGCTTTATATTTATTCAAAGTATATAATGAAAAGTATACTTTCTTTACAATGAACACATTACTTACCAATTCTAGACTTCTTACAGCAATAAAAAGAAGCACTCACACACTCACACACCCCTGAGAATTGGCAACAGCTGTTTATTGCCAGGACATCTTGCAGGCTTGAGCCTGCAGGATGTCCATGGTGTTTGGTGGCTCCAAGCTAATGCTTGTGATGGAGCCTGAGCAACGAGTAGGGGGCTCTCTGGGCACTCCTGCAATGCCGTTCCTCCACATCTGGTGGATCCAGCTCCATGGGCTCCGCAGTGTTGGGCAGAAGGCTAAGCCAGTCCTTGCCTGGGACTGCCCAAACAGGATACCTTCCGTCCAGAATGTTCTCAGGCCAGGGTGCTGAATCAGGGCGGGGTCCAGTCCCATGCCTCAGTCCCATGCCACTGTTGACTTGGTTTTCATGCATGGGTCTGATGCTGCCATCTGGTTTACAGCCATTACTGGGTCCCGCACTGTTCTCCAGACTATGGGCATGCCGCTGCTCCGTGCAGCTCTCTGTCTGATGCTTCTGCCTTTGCCCCACATCACTTTTACTCCTATGGTAAGGCCCAGCCCCCCTGTCGCTGGGTGTTTGAGGGGCCAGCCTGTTCCCCGCATCATTGAGGTGCCAATGGTACTGCCTGTACCTGTCTGCGGGCTGGGCACCAGAGGTCCCTTGGGCACTGGTGTCTCTTGTGCCACTGGCGCTATTCCTCCGCCCACAACACATCTCCTTCTGGTCAGGTGCATTCCTTCTTGGTGCTTAACCAGGCTGCATCACTGTCCTCGCACACCAAGGAGGCCTGCTGCTCGCCTTTCTCTTCTAGTCTTCTTCCTGCCACACAAGCTGGCAGTCAGAGGGCCTAGATGCTCAGCGAATGGTGGGTCAGCTGCAGGGTGCCTGTTTTATAGGGCCTGTAGCAAAAGCAGGGCAGTGGTGGCCACTGTGACCTCAGCAAGCCTCTGTGATGGAGTGGCCCACACGTGGCCAAAGGCGACTGTGTTGGAAGCAGCCTGGAAGGTGCCCTCATGTGGACAAGGAGGAGGACTGGGAGGCTGAGGGGCCCTTTTCTGGGGCTGGCTCCCCTGGGCCATTTGGCTTGCCAGAGAGAAAGGCTGCCCCTCAGCCACAGGGACTGCCCTGCACCTCTCATCCTGTGCCCTTGCTTTATTTATTACCCCATTTTTTTGGCAATTTCATATATAAAATACTTTTTTAGCATACCTGTGGAGCAAGTTCCTGATATAGAAAACTTGTACGTAATAATTGCTTGATGCTTTCTAAGCAGCTTTTCTTTTCAGAAGGTATAAGTGTCTTATTTAAGAGTTCTTCTATTATCTGATCAAAAGTAACTTTAACATGATAATTATGAACACTAATGCATGTTGATTTACAAGCAACAGTGACAGTTGCTTTTTAGAATCTGAAGTTGCAAATTTAGAATCTAAATATCAAAATACAAACCAACAGTGCCTTCAGTGAGTCTCTATCCACTCTTCAGGACACATTGGATAGACACAACAAAACTAATGGAAATACAATTTTAAACTGCAGTCCTTTCTGACTGCTATTTATTATTATGTTATAATGGTATAACTGCACTCTGTGCAGGAGTTGCAGTATTAATATTTTTGTTTGGGTCAGACTTTACATTGTCAACTCCATTTTATTCACTCCAGTTTCCTGTATGGATTAAAAACCTGTGATACATTTTTTTTTTTTTTTTTTTTTTTTTTCCCTTAGCTATGCTGGAGATAACAAGTAGTAAGAGATGTCTCTTTTTATTGTAGAAGTAGAGGTGTTCTGGTAATAAAGCTGTCTCTTCATTATTGGTGTAATTCATATCAGAGCCCTTCAGGTTGCTCCTTGGAACTGTAAATATACTGGACTAAAACAGTTGAAGTTGGTTTTGTGTTGCCTTTAATCTGCATTGCTTTATCTCCCTCCAGAATGGATTAGATAACTAAATCAAGGAGGCTGCAGCAGACTTTGAGTGGAGTACAAGAGCTTTCAATTTAGAATGTGAATTTGGATAGGTGGTCTTTCAGCCCTGCCTCAAAACAGCTACAAGGTTAGATATGCTGATGTAAAAATGTCAAGCTTTAAGTATGGCTATTAAATGTCTACCTAAAACTTTGAACCTATCATACATGATAGGTTGTGGCCTTGTAAGCTGAACTTTGAACCAGATATGAACAGGTTTAGCATATCTGGGCTAAGGACTGTACTGGTGTTTAGTAAGCAGTATACCAGATGATTACACCATAGCTTAAGACAATTCATAACACTTTCTTAATAGGGTTGGATCTTTGGATGTTATTGAGACTCTTGTGGATTAGTGCTGAAAAGGTCCAAAATCACACACACAAAAATATTAATAGACCTGAAAAACCCATGAACCTATAACATAAAGGTGACATTTTCAGCCCCTGAGGTACCATTCTGTGTTCTGCCCAGATCTGTATATCTAACATGCAGTACTGTGTGTATCCCAATGTACAGCCCACAGTTACAGTTAGTTACCTCTGCATAATTTTTATATGTAAGATTGCCATCTGAGCAATTGCTGATTGCTTTTCGGATTTCATTACTATCCAAAACATCCATAACTTATGCAATGTTAGCTCTGCCTTCCATATAGCCACAGCTGTAACCCAGCAGAAACAATAGGCTTTGAGATCAGATTCCTTGTGGTCACCCTGATTCTTTTTCATAGACATTGCTCCACAAAAGTCTTCTCCAGTGGGCACAGGCATCTTAGAGCAGTTTTGGTCCCTTCTCTTTTTACCTTTTGCCAAAATGGATATTGGACTTTTAACCTTATTTACTACACCTCATTCCTGACCTTTCTAGCCAAAGGGCACAACTCTAACAGCAAAATAATGTTCTCTAACCCTGAAACTGAATGATAGATCACAGCTCATGTCTAACGGGTCAGATTCCCTTCTTCCTCCAAACAGGCCCACTTTATCCATACCTTTTACTGATGTCATATTGTGCCTCTGACCATGCCCACAAACTGTCTGGGACTATATTATTTGGCTCAGGCCTTCTTCTAGTGAAGGTGAAAATAATTAAATGATCATGGTGCCTTGTTTGTTCCTGGACTTATTTACTATCCCTGTGAAGATATGGTCAATGATTGCACAAACATCAAAATTAGTTTACTAACAATTAAAAAACAAACAAAACCAACCAACCAACCAAACAACAACAACAAAACAACAACAAAAAACCTGTATCCCCCTCAAACACTCTCATGGAAAAAAACATTAGCTACTGCAGCCAGGTTTGCTTTCTGAGTGTCATTGTTTTAGAACTTAAAAAGAACTGCTATGTTACTATTAGTGATTCAAAGGAGAAACACAAAGAAGCAAAGAATCACTCATGCCCATCATACACAGATATCTGGCTATGCAGAAATTACATGTGAAATGATTCCAATCTGCACATAAATTTGAGACAGAAAGAAAATTCCCTCAGTTACTAACTTATTTCATAATCCAAATATCCATTAACATGGTTTAAAAAAGTTGATTTAAAATACAGCTGCAACTGCAGAAGGTGATTTTCTAAAATTAGTCACCATTCATTTTTTTTTATGATAATATTATCAGGCCAGTTTAGAAAGAAAATGCTATAAGTATATTGGCAAACATATTTTTTCACTTATTTTACCGGTAAATTTAATTGGCTATCTATATTTTAAAGTTGAGAACCCCCCAATTTGCTGCCAGGGTGCTACCTCCACAAAGAGGGGCATACAAGTCCCTGATTAATAAGTGAAACATTATTTTTGTGGTACCAAAAGTATCTATCACCAATCACACTCCATTAGAACTCTTTTTTTTTTTTTTTTTTTTTTTTTTTTCCCTATCTGCACAAATCTTTGCAAATGTGTGTTATTTGGAATTGCTTATCAGTTGTTAATGAATGGATATGCATTTCAAGCTGATTGTTTTGACTAACACTATTTTTAGTCATAATTTATTATTCCTTGAGAACATTTAGTAATATAGTTTCCTTCTGTTGTCTGCCCAGTGTGTGCTCCTGGTGAGCAATTTGGTTCTGATCCAAGAGCTATTATGGTACATAGGTACTCTCATGGAGATCAGTTCCAATAATTCTAACTCATATTGCTAGGTGAAAGATTATGAATTTTCAAGATATCCATTCAAATCGCCTCAGCGCAATGACAACTTACATGAGAGCATTCATGACTCCCTTCAGTAAAACACTGTTCATGGAGAATGCATAAAAATATATTAATCTTTCTAGTGCAGAGAATTAATGATCTTTATGACCATGTAATTACTGCTTTAGGTTACAGCAAAATTGCCTTGAAATTTACTTTCACATCATGACAAGAAGAAAAGTACTTTGTTGTCATTCTCTGGCACATCTAAATACAGTTGCCCCCAGACTTTAATGAAGTTAACTCAATTTTCCTTAGTAGCTAAATATACTTTCAGTATGGCATTATGGGCCATGAATTCAAACCCTTGCTTGAAAGCTTATTTGAAGTTTCTTGTGTGTTTGTGCATGTGTCTGTACATATGCTACAAGTATCTCCATAAAAAGGGTTGGTTATCTAATGTTTCTCAATACTAAAATGAGAGAACATGGTTAGAAGTATTTCCAAACAAGACAGCAAATCTCACATTATCTTTCCAAGAGTTCATGTCCCTTCAGTTCATATCTCATTATAAAATTAAGGCGATAGCATAACTTTCAGGAAATCAACTGGAGTCATTGGTCTTATTCCTTATTATGATATTGTCTAGTTAGTTAAACTTAGCCACTTAACTTTGTCAGTCTGTAATTTTGTTTCATCTTCTGTCTCATCTGTGTAGATTCATCCTGTCAGTCAAATGGAATTCCCCAGTTACCAGTCTTTTTTTTTGGTCGGATAATGCAAGACATATTACACTCCTTTCTAGTGCATTAAGAATGTTTATAGCTTCTGAACTAGCTCAGTGTCTTTATTCTCCATTGTTCTTCTCGATACATAACTTAATTTTGCCTCCCACAGTTTTGAGCACAGTCTGGCACAGAAGCCAAGCTTCTAAGGGTGAAACGCTTCTGCAAAAATGAATAATCTGGGAACTAGGATCCTCCAAATATAATACATTCAATTATTTCTGTATTATGTGGTATTATCTAGCAGATGCACTATGATCTTTACCCATCCTGGTAACTTTATTTACCTAACTTTATTTCATTTTTTCCTCTATGCTACTTATTGAAAAGGGATTTCTATGCTGTGTATTGTTAAAGTACCGAAAACTTCTAAAAGGAATATCTGATTCTCTGTAGATCCTATTTTCAGTTCATATGTCATATGTGTTTTATTGAATAACAGGTCATGATACTTTTCTGAATTACAGATCTCTTTTGAGTGAGAATTTCTTGGTGAGTGGAATAATCTCTATAGCACACGGTGAAGTACTATAGAAGGAGAGGAAGACATCTTGAGAATCATTTGTTGAAGTTAAATATGTTTGATGAAGTTTCTCATACTTCTAGAAGCATGTTATTGACTCTCATATGACTTTAGTCATAAAAAAAAAAAAAAAAAAAAAAAAAGATTTATAACTACCTTCACAGAAATTAAATTAATAAGGCAAAATGCATTTAGATATTTCAGTAAAATGCTAAGAATGCCTTAAAGGTTTTCTGATTTATCTTAGTAATTAAACCACATAATTAAGTGTGATAATTCATATAGTATACCTGTGTTTTATCAGTATGAAGTTTTTCACAAGCAAAAATATCTGTATTTGTGAGCATGAATTGATTTCAATGCTAATGAATATTTGAGTTAGCATACCCAAAAAGCAGAAGTGTTATAGTAAAAGTAAATTAATTATTTTCAATATTACACATTTTTCCCAACATTACCATTAACATTAGTATGGATCTGGGAAGTAGATATTGTCTTTAAAATTGTACTGTTACAGATGCTGAAATCATGTGTTTGTATTCAGAACAACATTACATGTGTGTTTAACTTCCTTTTAAAACAGAGAAATTTTAGTATCACCTTAATTTAAAACATATGTCAAAGATATCTAGAGAATAAAGATGTATTTAAGTAAAAGCTGAAGACTCAGCAGATTCTAACTTCCTTACAGAACTGAAGCTCATGATTTCCCAGAAAAAAAATATCTAAATTCATACAGTCACAAGAAAATGAACTATGTTAATTGTTACATGGAAGAATATCTGTCCTTATTCATCTCCTAATTCATTTGGACAGTTAAGTGGCTAGGCCAGTATAAATGTAGCTTTAACAAATGTAGTTGCATAAACTAAAGTAAAAGGGTACATTAATACTCTATAGGTTGGCAAGCTAATTAAAATTTTTAAACTCACCAGTGAAGTTTCCTGACAACTACAGAAAAAGACATGCCTTGCAATGAAATTACAGCAGTGTCCTAGACCACCACCAAGTGTCATAATCACTATAAAACAGTACAGGAATCAGCTTGCTCTTTCTTTTTTCCAAAACAGTGAATTTTGCTGAGCTATTGGGCAGAAATGAATGTTTTGGTAAACTGATAAAGGAAGTTCCAATGCAACCAGCCTCTTCTGAATTGTCTGCCTCTTTCCTCTCTTTGTTTTCCTGTGTCTGGGTGACTAGTGCCTATGTCACATGTGGGTGCATTCTAGGTTTACATTTCTATACGTGGTAAAGGATCTGGAATTGCAGCTTAATGTTTCCTAGGTAATTGACCTACCCAGATATTATACTAAAGATATGCATGACTACCTACCTCCTCCCTGAAGCCAAGCTTTTAAGTAAAAGAGACTGGAACTATTGATTTCTGTGTAGAAGTGGGGTGGGTTAGGTGTGCCTTGATGCTCCTAGTAAATCAAGGACCACTGTGATTTTAGGTGACGTTTAGTTACTTTTCTGTGTATAGTTGATCAGCAACAGAATTTAAATAGGAAACGGGTTATCTAACCTCTCAAAATGGAGGGCCTGTCTAAATTTATGCTTCTATGTTTGTGTACCTAGTGATGTGTACCATCATGATTCAAAATGCCAGCAGAGCATATATGGCTCAAGAATTTGGTAGACATGATAAAGAGCTTTTCATAATTGTAGTGTTTTCTTTTGTTGCCTAAAACATTTTTAGTAGTTACTGAAGATTCTTTAAATCTAAACCTTCTCTGAGTTACAATGAATTGGATGTAAAGCTTCCCAGATTCAAAGAGATTCTGTGAGACCGAGTATAGAGAAGTACATTAGTAAGACCTTTGAGATCTATGGAAAAAAAGGATTATATTGCTATGGAGCTTGATTGAAAATATTTGCTTCTGCCTTTTAAGTAAAATAGTGCAGTAAAAACTTTTTTCTTTTTTTTTTTCTTTTTTTCTCTCTTTCTTTCTTTTTTTTTTTTTCTTAAAAATAATTAAATAAAATGTTGAATATCTGAATGTAGCCAAAATCTCAAATATTAATAAACAAAGCACAATGGTCAGAGATAGTCACACTGTACATTCCAAACACATGATTTATGAAAGCTTAGTCAAGATATGCCCTTTGTATTATTAACAGCAACCTACCCTGTACATCCTGTATACTGATAGGTTGCTGTTATAATTCACAGATAATAGGTTTTCTCATTGACAGCTGAATGTTCACAAGCTATTACAAGTGTCATTTTTTAATGATGTAGGCAAAGTTAGCAACTTTTTTTATTATTAATAAGTCCTTAGAAAGTTCTGTCTTCTTGATGCTAAACCTCAGTTTCTTAATTTGTTTTCACTGCCCATATGTGCAGGTGTGTCAGTGCCACTACCTAACAATTTTTGAAGCAGATAATTAATTCCAGATGGGTAATTCCAATTTAATTTGATATAAAGGGAAAGTGTCTCAGATATATTAAATTCCTAACAGTTCTGCAGAAGAACAAAGAACCAAACAAACCTGAGTAGTATTATTAAACAAGAAAAGACAGAGAAAGAGGTAGTCCCTACCTATTCTATCTAGCAATATATGCCTGGCCATCAAAATCTGTTTCCACTAGTTAAATTTCACAGTTCTAACCCTCAGCTGGATATAGTGTGCATTACTTTTTATCTTTATACTTAACAGGATTTATGATAATAAATGAAGTAGGAATACTGTAAAGGACAGGGGTGGACCGGAGGCCAGATGTAGCTGCAGGTATAGGCAAAGGTATTATAGGAAAATGGCCCTTGCATAGTTACGTAGTTTAACAGTGTTAATATCATGGAAATCCAGAATAAATGCAACTGCTAACATAGGACCTATTTAAGGAGTGACAGCTTCTGCTGGTGAGAAGACAGCCTTTCTTTTGATTGCATCAAGAGTAAGGAATGTGAATATGTAGGACTGTCCCCCTCCATTTATGTTGCAGCCCCATGACCTTCATCTCCATTCTTTCATGTTGTTGGATTGTGTCAAGTGCTCATCTGTACAACAAAAACAGCAAATCTGTATTGGCCTACTCTGCATGGAAGGTTTGGTCTAACTCAGCTGGGTATGTCATTGTGAAGGACTGAGGAGAAAGGAAAAGACCTGAGTGTCCTAAGGGTTTAGGAGGCATGAGTAAAACCTCAAGAATTATGGGCTTTAGGTATATTCAAGGTGCCAAGGAAGTGGTAAAGAAAGCATAGAACATATGAAAGTACTGAGGTTGTTGCATGAGAGGCAGGAAATATAGGGAGCAAACCCATCAGTAGTTAGGCTTCACCAGATTTGCTATTTGGTTGGACGTTTCTAAGGAAATCTTTGCATCCCAGTAGAATTCTTCAGGAATAAATCAGTGAGAAAATCTGTAACTGTTAGAGGACAGCAGCAGGAGGAGATATTCATATTGTTCTTATTTTAATGGCCATAATGAAAACTTGATAGCTTTCATTCCAAGGTGGCAAGGGACTATTATTTTTAATCTTCCATGCAGGATAAAAACTTAAAACCTTAGCCCACTAAAGCTCTCTTAAGATCTATTATAGGAAAGTTATTTAACTCATTTAGAAACTGTCCCAGAGGCTTAAATTAATATTCATTACATTACTTACTACCCTTTTGTGCTAGACTTTAATATATTTGTCTTGATACTAGTAAAAAAGTAATGTTCAGACTTAGTGATCATTCATTTTTCTATGTCTATTCCTGATCAGGTTTAACGGAGCATGAAAGCATGGAGCATGAAAGCATTTTTTTATTATTATTATTTTTTTATTTTTTTTACCATAACTTCCTATTACTTTTGATATTGTATCCCATATCCCATATATATAACTTTGTAATAAATGTATTTCCTGCACGTGTTGCTAGTCTAGACATCTTTGCCTGAGCAATCTGCAGGGCTGACATGTTGTCCAAATGAAAATGCATAAAAGAATGCCAATGATTTCAATGTGTAGGGATGCTGTACCTCCTAGAAGGTTAGTTGTCAGTCTCAAAAATACAAACATCAATATAGCACACGATGTTATGAGTCAGATAGTTCCTTTAGTTCTTTCTAGATTCTTTAACTGAACAACCCATTTATAATAAAATCATAGAATACCTTATGGATTATTCTGTGGTTACAAAGATCTGCAGGAGATGGTCTAAACTAAACTCCTCAAAGCAGGTTAAGCTTCAAAGCTGGACAAAGTTTTTCAGTACCTAGTTCGGCCAAGCTTTGATTTTTTGTGGAGACAACCATGCTGGGAAATCTTTCCCTGTTTTTAATTACATTGCTTGTGATTTTTCTTTTTGTTTGTGTTTTGTTTTGCATGGGAAAGCAAATGCATACAACAGCTTATGATCGCTGTCTCCTGTTCTTTTGTTGTGCATATTAGAGAAGAGTCTGTCTTCCCCATAACTACCTATTAGGCTGTTGAAAATAGAAATTAAATTTCCCTTCTTCTGAAGAAATAATTTAAAAAGAATTTCTCCAAGCTAACAAATCCAACTCTCAGTCTTTCCATTTACATCATGTGCTTCCACCTCCTAACCATATTTGTGACCTTCCAGCAAACTCATTTGAGCTTGTGAATGTCATTCTTGTGACAGGGAACCCACACTTATGCAAGGTACTTCAGAAGCAGCCTTGCTGAATCTGAATAGTGGAGAATGACCACTTCCTTTAGCCAGCTGGCTGTGCTGTATCTAATGCAACCCCAAGCATGTTTTGCCTAAATTGCTTCAAGGGGGTGCAACCTGTTTATTGCAGTGTGCCCTGAGAGAAATTCATTGATGGTAATATTTAGAGGGTGGGAAAAGAAGAAGAAGAAAAAAAGTGAGAATCCTTAAATTACAATTGAAACAGGTTAATGTTTCAATTATTAATTTTCATTGTGACCAGGGTCACATGGCACAGTAAGTATATTCTACCATATGCTTTGGAAATGCTATGTCATGAATCATATTGCTAAAAAGAACTGGAATATGTGCTGATTCTGACAAAGAGTTGAAATTAAGTATAGCTAAACATTTGAGCACTCTGTGTGTTTCTTCAGATAAGAAGTTTAACATGAAGTCCACATACATATTCTGAGTGATATAAAACTTTTAGAAGGTGATATTTTTCCTGTAAATATTATCAGTGACAGTTATTATCCTGCTTCTGTAGAAGAAAAGTGAAAAAAGTTGAAAGTGGTTAGAAAAGAACTTTAACAATGCTGAATTTTGCTTTCAGTGAGATTCAATATTTTATCCCAGATGAGATGAAGAGATGGCAAGTTTATTTTCCATAAGTATCTATAGAATGAAGATATCATTGAAAACAGAAATAATTTAGATGAAACTGATCTAGGTCTAAAAAGCGAAGCTGAAGCTGAACAAACTCAAACTAAAAAATACAGTGTAACATTTTGGCACGTTCTGATGTGAAACGTAACTGGAAATATTGTATATTGTTCCATAATAAAAAAAAATAAAAATCAAAATATGGTCCTTCAAAGACCATATTGCCATTGTGAATTAAATTCTGGACTTGATGCAAGGAACTTAACGAAATTCTGTACGTGTTAGACAAGATGTCTGAATAGAAGAAATTCAGCTCCCTGTGTGGATTTGAAAGCCGCAGTATTCCCAGCTGTATTCCCTTGCAATATTTCCCAGCCTCAGTATTCCCAGCAATATTCCCTTGGAATATTTCATTTTACAAAATAACCTCGTCTGAAATAAACTCTTCAGATAATATATGCTTTAAACATAGAATTATGAATTATTCAGTGTGAATGTTCAAAGGGGTGTGTCAGTTTTGGTAGTTTTCCTGGCTTAATGCATTTTTATGCATCATTATTTACCCTCTTGTAACCTTACTTACACCTTTATTTCATTTGCATTTGAAGCTGATTCTTACTTTTTATTGGCTGCATACAAACATTTACGGTATCCTAAACAACAACTTCTCAACTACAAAACATAAAAAACAAAACAACAACAAAAAAACAACAACAACGACAAAAAAAAAAAAAAAAAAAAAAAAAACAACAAAATCTGAGCAAAAAGTATGTTTTGGACAAGTATTAAATACTGATTTTAAGAGACAGTTCTGTGACAGATTAAAAGAAAACAAATGACTACCATCAGAAAATAAGAAAAAATGCAATCACACACGTGTATTATTTTTCTTTTCTTTTTTTTCTTAGTTCTCTGACACCAGTGAACTTGGTTATTTTTATGACAGCAGACAGCTAAATGCTTGTTAGGCTTTCATAAGAGTTTTAAATTTAAGTGTTGTGTATCGATCTGTATATATGGTTAAATTTATATATATGAAGTATTGTACACTTCATTCTTACCCTTTGAAGATTGCCTAAGACTAGATCAAATTAAAACAAACAAATAATAATAAAAAAAAACAACTAATGAACAAAAAAAAAAGCAAACACAAAACCGCCACCAAACAAACAACAAAACCACAAACATTTTTGTTAGAGGATTAGTAGGAGATCAATGCAGTACAGCCAGTTTCACTTAATTATTTTTGTTGCATTGCTTTGCTTTCAGGATTACTCAACAGCAATTCATCAAATTGTATTATGCTATGTGATGAGCTGGACTAACCTATTTTGTGATTGTACACTGAAATACAGGGATTTTTCTACCTGTCTGTGGCATGTTGGTGAACAACCAGTCTGATTTTAAATTATTTTTGGACTCAGTGTCTTAAAAGATACTTTTAATAACTTGATTTAAATTCAGTCATAAGATCCTTTTTATAGAGAACATCTTCAGGGAGAATAAGGGAATATAACCTTTTTTATTATTATTGTTTTATTCTCTCCTTTTTTTTTTTTTTTTTTTTTCATACTCTTTGAAGTCATTCAATACCTTCATCCGATCTTATTTTGTTTCAGTTTTGAAAACAGTCACATTCAATTGTTTCAATGAGAGGGAAATGGACTGAGAGGGCCTGTCTTAGAGTTGTAATAATAATAATGGTTATGAATCTGACAGAAATACGAAACCCCCCCAGATTAGAAAGAGACCAGCTGCTGTAGATGTGAGTGAAGTTCCACTGTGGAACACTGGTAAGATTGTCTTAATTGCTTATATTTTGTGATATGAGAAAATGCTGCATAACTGCTCTTTGAATTTTGCCTTTTGGCAAGATCAATTAGCAAATATTTACAAATCAAAGGCAAAACTATGCTGCAAATGTCGAGTTGTAGCTTTCATTATGAATTGTTTTGCCTTTTTTTTTTTAAAAAAAAAAAAAAAGGAAAACAGTTTCCTCCAGCTAAAAGCAAGATTTGCTTGCTTACCTTTTATTACGTAACATTATTAAATATATTTAATAGTGGTAGTTTGTAACTAGCGCTATGACTGCTATTGTAAGTACCACTGGCCTTTCAAAGTAGAGCTTAAGAAGTGTCATCTACTATGATTTTTCTTGGATTTCCTCTTTTACTGTGAGCTTGAAACTTTCAAACACCAGTAACAGCTGCCACTAATGTCTGCCCAACAGCAGGTGTGTGTGTAAACCTATTTGCTAAGACATCTGATAAAGAAATAGCTTAGTTTTCAACCTGAGTGAAGAATTGCAACATAATTATTGGCAGTCACAAGGAACCTTCCAGGAGTAATGTGTCAAACTTACTTTAAATCATTGTAGTTCATTCTTGCTGTTACTAGGCTACATCTCTTGCCATTTTGTCAATGGTTTCAATAAATACTGTTGATTTACTGGCCCTTATACAATTAGCTGAATCAAATTTAATTTCTGCACAGTTTTAATTGAAATACACAAAACATTTATTTATTTACTTATTGAGAAGTAAATATGATAAGGTGAATTATTTCTCATGGGGATTCAGCTCAGAGAGCTGGAAGTTCTTTCCAAGATGTTCTATAGAAGGAATTCTTAATGTTAGAAGTGTAGAAGTGTTCGGTTAATATATCATTCTCTCCTAGATATTTCTCAAGTGTATTGACTGTTCAAGACACTGGAAATGTTATTTTTCACCTCCAAATCTCTTTAATGTTTATGATATAGCTTTCACATTTTCTTCTGCATTTCCCTTTGCTTTAGAGAAATTAGCTGACTTTGATCTTTTGCTGCCTGATTAGAGAAGACTTTGCTAAAAAGTATTTGTACTGCTACATTTCAGTGGTTACACAGAAGAACAATGTATGTAAACTGTATAATCCAAGACAATATACCAATTCAAATTAATTTAGATGATTATTCATGCTGAAATGATAAAAAGGACTGCATTTTCTGTATCCATGTGAATTAGATTTCTGGCAAGGTTTCATTTGTGGGGAAATTATTCCAGAAGCCTCCGTGTAAGAGATGCAAGAATACTTCATAATGAATCAAACTCATTAATAACACTATCAATGAGGATAGACTGAGTTTCTAGACCCTTATTTTACTTTTCAGAGGCATAAAAAATTTTGCATTTCACATTTATTTTTTTGAATTGTTAGTAAATGTCTTGTATTCACAAATTAATGTAAACAAAATTCAGGCATTTTTCTATGATCAAAAATACATTTAGATTAATTTTATCCAAATGACTACTTTGCATATTTTAAATGAAACAACTATCCTTAGCTTATATCTAGACAATCTGTTTTATCTTTTAAATCAAGTATGAGGATGTACAATTAACTGATAAATCTCTGACCTCTTCTATGCCTATCCTAAAATGCAAACTTAAGTCTGTAATTTTAAAACTTTTATGAAGCCACCTAGCTTATTTTTGGATTGAAATTATACAGTTTAATAGATTCAAAGCTAATTATAAAGTCATTCTGAGGCAGAACAGAGACAACCAAACCAGATGGATTCCACTATCAATCATACTCCTGAGACTGTATGACATTATTAAAATGGATAATATTTCTGTGTATCGGTGTCTGTTTTAATCATTTTCTGTCTGGGTATGGACATCAGAGCTACTTCTTTAAGCTTTATGTAGAGGTCACCTCTACTCATTGCAACAATATGTCCTGTCATATTTGACTCTTTCATCTCAGTTAAATGGACAATTCCAAGAGTAATTTGGGGATTGTAAGTTGCTTGAATAGGGACAAAGCCCCAACATTACTGGAGATATTCTAGTAAAAAGAAATATAAACGACATGTTAAAGCTGATGGGCAAGACAATGATGCTGTGGATGAACCAAGAAAAAATCTGTTTTCCATTTAAAAGTCTTAAGGAAAGCTTTGGATTGAAAAACCTTTTCTTGTTAAAATAAATAAATAAATGAAAAATAATAATAATAAATAAATAAATAAATAAATAAATAAATAAATAAACACCTTTAGCTTAGAGAAAAGAAAGCATAGGGAAAAAGGACAGTAAATGGTATTTATACTTTTAAGCTTCTAGTAGGCTGTTAAAATTCATTTGGTCAAATTAAAATGTACATCTTCATTTCTGGTTCAGACAATTGTGTCCTCAAACCATCTGCATTCCAAACTAGCCCACAGACATTATCTTGTTATGAGTCCAAGCTAATATATCTTGAATGGCTTATTAGTTGAATACTATGCTAACCACTGCTATATCATTTCCAGTGTAGTTCCGGCTTGGGTCCACAGGTACAAAGCTCAAGGAGGGGAGCCTGTTTATCTGAAAAATTCTGAATTGACATAATAACACAGGAACAGGTCTAGATATCTTTGTAAAAGGAAAATTTCATCAGTATGAAATGCCTTCTATTATTTTGAAAAATGATCAACAGATATGAAACCAGGCATAAAATTACAAGCCTAATCATCTTGGTAGGAAACACAGACAACATGTTTACAGGGCTATTGATTACTCACATTATTGTTTTAAGTTTCACAGCTGAAGGTCAGTCTCATGGGGCTGGAGACATGGAAATTGACATTTATAATTTACAAATGAAGATAACAATGCCTTCAGTTTCCTGTCTTAACATTGTGTTACTCTCTGCTGTACATCACTCTCTGTCTTACAGACACATATGCAAACACAACATGGATTTTAGTGAGATAACTTATGAACCTGTGTTTCATATAACAGTTCTCATTCATTAAAAGTTATGAATTAAAATAGAAATTGGTAGCCCTGATTATTCTGTTTTCCAGTCAGCAGTTACTACATATTATATATATAAGTAATAAGGGAAGCAAACAGAATAATCTGGAAAAAAAATCTTGTGCTTACAGCACTAATATTTTTATTGGCAGAGATATAACTATGCATGTAGCTCTCCTGCATTTTTCCAGAGCACAACTGAATTAACACTGTCATGACTCCCACCTAAAGGTCCTCTCATGCCATAAGATCAATGAGACCCTGGAAGCTACAACAGAAAGAAATTATAATGTACACCAGATTGCTGGGGCTGCAAAAGAAAACATATTTGCCCTTCATGTATTTTAAAAATGTTGTTTTTCATTATGACATGTAAATGTCTCTCCTATGAACTGTACAGATAAAACTAAAAGGGCTCCCCACCTCTTTTTGGAAGTCTGCATGGCTCCTGTCCAGAGGATGCTAATATTTAAGGATCACAGATTAAGCTGCTTTACTTCCCTGCTTTGAGTCAAGGTCAAGTAAAACTGAACAGCCTCTGGCAGATATTTGTCTTGTATTCTGTGGTGGTTTTACCCAGCTAGATGGCTGAATTCCACCACAACTGCTCTCTCACTCCCACTCCTGAAAGGAAAACAGGAAGAAAATATAATGGAAAGGGTTCAAGGGTTGAGATAAGGAAGGGGATCTCACTCGACAATTATTGTCATGGGCAAGACAGACTCAGCATAGGGAGATTAGAAAAATGTATTACCTATTACTAACAAGCTAGAGAAGTGAGAGACAAAGAAAGCAAACTAAAAACATCTTTACCCCCATCCACCCTCTTCTACCTCCTCCCCCCCAAGCGGCCCAGAGGAACAGGGAATGGGGGCTGCGGTCACTCCCTAACACTTCATCTCCGCCGCTCCTTCACAGTCACTTTCTGCCCCTGTTCCACGTGGGGTCCCTCCCACAGAATGTCATCCTTCCCAAAATGATCCCGTGGGGGCTTCCCACAGGCAGCAGCTCTTCAAGAACTGCTCGAACATGGGTCTGTACCATGGGGTTCATCTGTCAGGAGCAAACTGCTCCAACATGGGTCCCAATACTCTAGAAAATTTTTCTCCTTTCCATCTACTAAGGCTCAGGGAGGAACATAGTGCAGACATAAGTGCTTCTCTGAATGATTTAGAAGAAGAGAGGAGGCCTAAGCAAGACGATGAGGAACAGAAGACAACACTTTGAAGGCACTTGGGTCAAAAAGCAAGGTTTTCAGATTCTTTTCCTCTTCCAAAAGTCTTGAGGCCATAATTCTGCTTACAAGTAGACTGCAATCGATTCATTAGGGCTTTGCACTACTTGTTTTTCATTTCCATGACAGTGTTCCATCTACTCTTCTAGCTGTTTCTATGACAATGACTTCACTAATAATTTCTATCTGCTGTCTCTTGGAAGATTCCTTTCCAGTAACCATGGAACCTATCACAAGGTTATGTTGCCTTGTGTTCATCTCCTGCTAGATATAACTGTTAGGATAATATTGCATTTAGAAGCATAGAATCATTAAGGTTGGAAAAGACCTCCAAGATCATCTGTGTCTTCAAGTTTTAAGTACCTTTTTCCTCAATAAATACATTATTTTACTTCCTTTCTTCTCTAGTTCTCAAATGAAAAGGAAGTTATCACAATCTTCCATGTACATGACGTACTTCCTTCTACATATTAACCTATTAACATTTCAATTGAATTCCTGGAAAATCAAAAACAACCAACCAACAACAACAACAACAACAACAAAAACAAATAATAATAATAAAAAAAATCAGACAAAATATTCAAATGATTTACATTTTTTTCTCTCTCTCTTTGCTTTTAAAATACTATTATTATTTTTAATGCTCTTACTTTGGATATTCCACTCTGGAATCCAAGCAATTGGAGGAGGGAATTAAAAGAGGCTGCTAGGCTTCCTTGTGTGTGAGAAGCCATCAAATTTTAGTTGGCTACTGGGTGCCAGAAGCCTGTACCTGTTGGATCTATCTGAAGGTTAAGATACTTTTTATTTCTAACAAACACACATGTACATCCGTAAACACATGCACCCATGCTTTCCCAGTTTGCTCCTGCCAGGCTGCCTGCAGTTCTCCTGATTTATTAGATTAGGTAATATCTCCATAATCTGTGAATGTTGCATCCTACCAAGGTAAATGTGGATCCTTCATGTTAGTTTCACACTAGTGAGCTTTTTGTTCATAAAGATATATTTTCTTTCAATGAACATATGAAATATTTGCCTACATCACAGACTGTCTCCTTGAAATGATATGTGATAACCCCCTTAAGCATTTCAAGCTTGGAATTATATATTAAGGTTTAACATTTATTGTAAGTTGACTTCTTATATTCTGCTTCCCAAATTCTGGATTTTTTAAAACATTGCTTTAGAAGGGTATTCTGCTGTCACAAAAAATTGATCTAGTTTCTATTTAGAGATCTGAGGTTGTATTAAAATAAAGAACACAGCCTTAAGTTCCCCTTGACGGATGGCAGAAGTATATCGTACTGAGAAGTAGGACACAGCATCACAAAATCAGACTGCCAACCTTACTCATTTGTTTTCATATTTTTTAAAAAATAAGAGGTGGGGATAGCATCTGGGTATGTGGATTTTGCCCTGTGATTGACTCTTAACCACAGGCAAATAGCACATCTGCTGTTCACTCACATCCAAATGTTCTTTGACATGGTGAAGGGATGAACACTTCAAGAAAGGGAAAGCAAGTGAGAAAGTCCCACAAGCAAGTCAATATTAGAAAAGTGTACAGTCTTATAAGAGGAATACTTTAACACTCTTAGTTTATCTTGATCTGTGCTGTGATTTCACATTCAGTCTTTTGGGCAATGACTTTTCAGGCAACAAGACAAGTAAATTAATTACGTTTTCAAAACATTTGCATAGACAAACAAACAAACAAAAACAAAAATTAAAACAAACATTTTGTGACAATTGTATACATCATACTGTATGTAACTGAAGTTTCAGATTTTCTTGCCAGAATTGATTTTAGTCCACTAAAAAGAGTGGCTCTTTGTCCTTGAAAGATTGGAATGTACATATTTTCTCTCTCATTAGCTTAATTGAAAAATATGTAAGAAGTCATTACTTCCACTCCTTTCCTTCATGTATTTATATTCATTTTTTTACAAACCTATGCTCCCTTGCATGTGTGCACACTCCCTTGCACAATACCTACGCATTTTTGAGCTGAGAGCAAATTTAGAGCACTTCTGCCTCCAAAACCTTTTTTTTTTTTTTAAAAAAAAAAAAAAAAAAAAGCCAAAATGTCATTTGAAACTATAATGTTAGTTGTCATCTAAACCATTTTGTTTACTACTATGGGATGCTTGAAAGTAAAGCCCATCCATCCACAAGAGATTCTAAACAACAGCTCATTCAGATATAACAGTAATGTTTCATGTGTTCCCATGGCTGTTTCTGTATTGTGCTCAGCTTGTCTGAATAATTAAAGCAGTAAGACAGAATAGTGCCTAGCAATAGAAAACAGAAGAAAGGTTTGGAGGGCAGTTTGGAAAACAGTGTTTCTTACTAGAGAATTGGGCAGACTTGATATAAAAACAGACGTGGTAAGGGGAATAGAAAATGTAAAATTACTTCTGCAGAAGTAACCTCACCACAGGGGAAGACAGTTGTCCAGCTGCCTGTTTTTTCTATAACAAAAGAGAATTATAAAAGTGGTCAAGCTTTTAGATGTATTCAGGTAGAGGCCATTGTTAATTCTGTGATAATTTCTTTTCAGTTTTAATGTTCTCCTGTGACATGCAGTGTTAATTATTTCTTGAATGTTGAAGTTTTACTGAGAATAAGGTTTACGTGGACTAAACAAACAGGTGCCTGCTGCTCCTATCAAATCCTGCAGTTATTTGTCAACTGTTTCTGCAAATCCATTACATATGTAATGGAAAGAACAACTGGCAGAGCAAAATAACAGTCTAAAAAGAGAAAAAAAGGTACCATTCTGGAAGTCCAACAGAATTAATTTATTTCCCAGTTATGGTCAGATACCTTAACTCCAAGTGTCTGGCAAAAGAAGCAACACTAAATCTGAGTCATAACTTAAAATCATGTTCTTATATGACTATAGGAATACATGTAGCATTCCTCTTCCTCTTCTCCATCATTATCATCATCATCGTTTACCCATAATGATTACACTGTGACATCACATTATAACTTGTATTAAACCTACTTTTATTAACAGTCTCACCAGTGTCAAAAGTGTACTTTCTTTCTGAACTGCTATGGCAATATGGTGAATGGACACATTACATCTGACAAAAATCTGTGGTAGCTTTATATGATAGATGAAAGTTTCCTAGTTCAACATGATGAGATCATAAAAAGAAACATGAATAAATGGATTAATATATTTTCCCTAGAGTACTGATTTAAACATTTCTGGCTTACAATAAGAGAGATTACTGTTTAGATATATAAATTTTATAGGTTTCCACTATAGAGCAGTTTAGACTTAGCAATAGATGAAGATCTGAAATATCTACCATAGATTTTACAACTTGATACTCTATATGTGTTCAGTGTGTTAAACACAAGCTGAACAGCATTTTGTGAATTCCAAATTGCATTACACAAGAATATTTATTAAAAATATTCCAAGCTCTTGTTAATGTTTACTATGTGCTTTTACCCCATTTGTATCTTATAGCACCACCTTTTTTCTTCCTTCTCCTTTTCTTCTCTGTTTGAATGAACATGCTATCTGCAAGTCTCTGCCATTCCACATTATACCCTTGTGTTTCATGTTTCTTATACATGTCTGAGTCTTAACTCTGGTCTTTTCTTGGCTTGGTTCTCATACATTTTTTTCCTTTCTGTTTTAGGGAATTTTCTGGAGATCCTTCTCACTCCATTTGCATTTTCTGTAGCTGTTTCATGGACCACTGTCCTTGAACCTCTTATCCTTGTTAGTATCTCCAAATAAGAATGATCTATGAGATCAACTAGTGGCTGAAAACAGCTTGATGTCTAAAGCCATCTTAGCTGCCTTCTGGCATTACCTTATATGTCTGCTGTCCAATGAAGCTCAAAATGATTAAAATCTCAGTGTCTCCTACAAAAATCTTTCCTTCCCTTCTCAACTGTGATGCTGTCTTTCTGCTGATGTTTAAAATCCTCTTTGTCTGAGGCAGCTTTCTTTTTCTTTATGCCTGAGCTATGTTTTGTTTTGTCTTCTATGAAATCTTTCATTCTTTGTAGCCTTATTCTTTCTATTGTAAGTCTCTGATAGTGTAGCTATCCTTTCTCTGGACCTACCAATGCCTTATCCACCTTCTCAGCTTCTTTCTCATATTCAGACCAGAGATTGGCAGTTCAGTCTGGGTAAGAAGCAGGATATAGATTTTCCATTAAAGAATGAATTTTCTTAGCAGAAAAACAAGCAACCATAGATTTTATGTGAAATTTGGACACCTAGCAGTTATCCGGCTGATTATTGTATTTTAATACCTGTGATCTGGCCAGATAGATAATTCAATGTTAAGCAATTGGGAAAAAAGTATATATCAGGGCTTGCATATTAATGAAATATGCAGTCACTCACTAAACAGAGGTGGTGCAAAGTTTAGCCCCAGGTTTCTGCCTTTGATTATCAGCTGGGTTTCTACTAGCCTTTTAATTTCTCTTATTGCTAATAATGCCGTTCTTTGTGGCTTGGCCAGAGTCAATACTTCTGGACAATCCCTCTAGAGAAAAAACATTCCTCACAGAGCAAAAGATTCTTCCCCTTAACCCCCAGCCCCCAAATCCAAATAAAATCCCCTTTAGAAGAGCATATTTCAGGCAATTTCTTATTTTCATCATTATCTGTATTCCAATGTATTGCTACCACATTGCTGTATTTCAAACACCATTCTAGCTATAAGATTAATTATTTTGTTTTCCATTCATCTTTAAAACTCTTATATTCTGTGACTCCATTCTACTTACCTCCAAAACCAAAATAAAGCAACATAACTGTTAGGTCATTGAAGCGGTATTTTTCTCATCTCACTGTGTGCAATGCAGGCAAGTATAAGTGAGCTATAATGGCACTATGTTTGTCAACAAAGACATACAGACACTTTTAGGTATGATTCATCTGAATTGCTTTCTTCATCTATTTTATATTCCATAAAGTACACCCTAGACTGTGAAGGCAGTCTGTGCTACTGCGTCAGACAAAAGTCTCCTTTGTAGATATTTATAACTGGTAAATGAATCCCTTTGTGCCCAGTACCAAAATTAGGGCATACCATGTTATCCATTGTTCTTCTGGATGCCTTTAAACTATTTGTTGTTATTTGTTACCTTTGTATTAAGAATCATTAGCTTGTCTTGTATGGGTCTTCTCACATTTGGCTATCTGTAATATTATAGTAACACTGTGCAGCGTGGCACAATAACCAAAGAGAAGACAACTGTTTGAAAGAAACTTAAGATTTGTAGAAGTTTTTTCTCAGGTTTTAAAAGTTTCAAGGAAAATACAAAGAACACATATCTATGGAATATAACCACTTCTGTTCTTAATTTCCAATATTTCAGGACCCTGATAGGTGGCTTTTACCAAAGTAATACTTTAATTGATGGGATCACTGTAAATTCATGTCACATTATTAAATTGTGTTGCTGTGAGCTTGCTGCAGTACCCCTTACAGACAATTGTTTAGTGTTAGACGTGAACATAAGCTTGTATGAGAATATCATGCTAAACCACACCAGTGGCTTTTACAAATAAATCACCAGAACTTTTACAAATTTTCCATTACAAATGGACAATACTTTTGTGGTGAGATTACCTCTTGCTGAATACATTACAGTTAATTTTCATATAAACTGACCATTTTGTAAGGAGTTCTTTGTGTTTAGAATATCACGTTTAATAAAGAAAACATTTTTATTTTTTATTTTTATGGTCCTCCTCTTTTCATACTTTTTTCACTTTTACAGATGTGTCAGTTACCATGCTGATATTATTGGCATAGTTATGTAAAGTTAGCTATCAGGCTGAATTACCTTTCAAAATTCTCTGGCATATTTTTTAAGCAAATCTATCACATAAGAGTTTGTAGAAAGATTTATTTATTTATTTGATTTTTCAAGACTTGAATAGAAACAAAATTGCCATGTTTTAAAAAAAGTATCTAATAATCAGTCATTATTTATTCTTGAAAACAGTTGCATCTATGATGTCTTTATTAATGAAGTAAGCATTCTATGTGTCTATTAACACAATAAGCATAAGGGCCAGCATTATGGCAAAAAGATTGCTATAGTAGAAATACTGTTATCCAATGTAATTGAATACGGAATTTATTTAAGGTAAGAATCTTGATTTGTTCAGCTTGTTTTCTGTCTATACATGTTTATCTATTTCACAAAATTTAGACTAAATGTTTCAGTAGAACTAGGAGATATAACAGTTTATCATGTAAATGTATTCTTCTGTGAGAATCACCATGAGGCTGAATGAAATAAAATAATAGTAGGAATGAAATTTCTGAATTCATTTGATATTTATACAGCTTTTCAATCATATTGCAGTAATCAATATCTGCAACTTATACAGATGATTCTCTCTGTCCTCCTTCCCCATATGCACAAGTCTTCATTCACAATTTTAAGTCATTTTCTAATAGAACAATGAAGCAGAGACTTCTTTTTATGACAGTCATTAGAATGCTTTAAATTAGTCTCTGCCAAGGCTGTTAATGAGTTTTCTCCATGCAGTGAGTCATGTTCAAAAATATAATAAATAAATAAAGGACAAAATAGGCCAAGGTAAAATAAACCTACCAAGCAAACATCATGCAGCACAGGAAATACGTTCAAAGCCTCCTGTCACAGAAAAACAAACAAACAAACAAAAAGCAACACAGAATTCTTAACCTAAGTTATTTGATGAAGTCATAAAAACAACAGCAAAATACAGAACAAACACATACATAAAAATCAACTTGAAATAATGCTTCAAGCTATAGCAGTTTCTTAAATATTGTAGAACATGCATTTATGAAGATAAAAATACTGATAAAGGTAGGAACGTAATTGAAATAATTTTATTTGTTTTTAGATAGATGGTTGTATTGGGTTCATGTGGCGAGGGGCAGGTAGCAGGGAGGGGCTTCAGAGGTGGCCTCTGTGAGCAGAGCCCCGCAGCTGCCCCCTGTCAGATCAGAGCCAGCTCCGGACAGCCCCGAAAGGGATCCACTGCTGGCCAGAGTGAAACCAGTGAGTAACACTGGTTGGGCCTCTGGGAGAGCAGATTGAAGAAAGGGAAAAAATTGTGCACAAAAGCAGCTGGGAGCAGGAGGAGTGAGAACCAGCCCTACAGACACCCAGGCCAGTGCAGCAGGAGGGCAGGAGGTGCTCCAGGCAGGCAGCAGCAGTTCCCCTGCGGTCTGTGGAGAGGCTCCTGGTGGAGCAGGCTGTCCCCCCTGCTTCATGGGTCCCACATGGAGCAGATCTCCACGCTGCAGCCCATGGAGGAGCCCCCAATGAAGCAGGTGGATGTGGCCTGGAGGAGGCTGCGGCCCATGGAGAGCCCCTGCAGGCGCAAGCCCCAGGCCAGAGCTGCAGCCCATGGAGAGGAGCCCACACAGGATCAGGGGTCTGGGGGGAGCTGCTGCCTGTGGGGGACCCGTGCTGGAGCAGTTTGGCCCTGATGGATGGACCCTGTGGTACGGAGCCATGTTGGAGCAGTTCTTGAAGAGCTGCTGCCTGTGGGCAGCCCCCGCAGGCTCAGTTCGGGAAGGACGGCATCCCATGGGAGGGACTCCACTTGGAGCAGGGGAAGAGAGTGACCTTGAAGGAGCAGCAAAGATGACGTGTTACAGACAGACCGCAGTCCCCATTCCTCTTTCCTCCTCTATGGGAGGATGTAGAAGAGGGTGGAAGGCAGAAAGATGGTTTTAGTTTGCTTTTAGTTTCTCACTTCTGAATATGCCCTCACTTTTCGAAGACTATATGGGTCAGCACTGTATTTTTTACCCTCTTCTACATATGAGCACTCTCTGTAAGGCGAATCTTGAGACTTCACATCGGGCCATTCAGACCACCAATTAGACACTGTTTTAATGGGCTGTACATGACATACTTTTTGCCTTGGTCCTCCAGCAGGCTCAGCAATGGATAATGCTGTCAATATAATAACTTCATACATCCCTACACCAAGTTGACTGTCATCTCTTTTGTGAGTTATAAAACAAAATCCTGACATACATCTGATTCTTTTTTTTCTTTTGCTACACTATATTCTTCAGGAAAAGCATTTGCAAATCAGTAACCTCTATGATTAAATGTTGTCACTATACATTCAAATTTAATTTCTCTCATACTCTTATGTTTAAAGAAGAGTCATAATAAATGGCTGTGGTTGGTTTTATTTTCCCTCCTAGTCCTTTACATTTACTCAGTGAATCTCTACGCAAACTTACAATTTTTTGAAAGTCTGAGCATGTCCCAAATCATAATACCAGAAACACAAATGAAAATTACAATGTATCTACTTTCACACATAAGCCTTCTTGTCTGTTCCAGTCAAATGCAGGAACTAGCAAAAGATTCCCTGTCTATTGGTACAATCTTATTAGTACAAAAACAATGGATTAAGTGACTATACGTTGCTTAGATCGATCATTTCTAACAAGAATGAGGGAAGAATGACACGGTCATTCAATCAGTACTTTGTGGATGAACATTATGCAATGCAATTGTTGAGTGAATTTTGTTTCCAGTGTAGAATTCACACTGAAGAAAATAAATAAATAAATAAATAAATAAAATAACAACTTGGTCTTTTCACAAAACTAATTGGAAACCTCTGTGTTAAAAGATTACCCTTTTGCACTATCTTAAGAGTGCACTGAGCAACATTCTGAAAGTAAAAGATAAGCATATAGCTTTCTGTTTGAGATTTTGTTTGCTGAAATGTCGTATAACACTGCATTTGTGATCAGATAAAGAAATGATATACTAAGAGAAAAAGGAAAAAAAAAATATGCTGACCTTCATACAAATCTATGTAAAGCACAAATGCTTACTAAACATGAGTTATTTTGGTTTTCCTACAAAAGTTTAGTCTATCTTATCTGCTTGGAAAGGTTTCAGAATATGTCCTCAAAGTATTTTATGCTAGGAGGCCATGGACAGCCATCACAGATTTTTGTAATTTTTCATGCAGGATGAGCAATCCATAAAGAAAACATTCTTTGTGTCCTTACGGGTGTTCACTGAATGCATTTCTAGTCTCATCAGAGGAAGACTTCAGAGCCCTAAGATAGAAATTGAATCAAACTTCAAAGTTAGAACAAGGATAGATGAGAATCTCTTTGAGGAAGAAGTTGTCAGTCCCATGTCATGACTGATGCTTGAAGACTGAAAAACCAAACCAGAATTAGGCAAAGTGAGAATGATGGAGAAAACTTTTGTGAATACTTTCTTCCCCCCAGCTTTTGAGAAACTGACCCTGAGTTATCTTTGCTGAGCTGTCTCACTCCTGTGAGACTCCTAAATACCTTTAAAACTGTAACGTTTATTATTATTATTATTATTATTTTTCCCTTCAGGCTTTTTAAAAATGTCTTGTTACTTTCAGCAACCACTTAAGCACTAGTGGTGCTTCAGACACATTGACAGAATAGCTGTAGTAAAATATTTGCAAATAAACTTATCCTGCCTGTTTAATCTTTTAAAATCTAATGGATGATTTTGTAAGGGCCAATAAGTAGGATGTGTGGAGTCCATAGTAATCATACTCTAATGTACTGGCATTTACTTACAGCCTCTAAGGACTGTTCCCATGCCAGTGACTTCACCTGGGGTTCTCTTCCTTAATAGGTGTTTCTAGACATGAAAGACTTTTTATATTCTAAAGCTGTGAAATACTTCATTGATCCTGGTTCAAGAAGGAGGATGTCTATATGTCCCTTTAATATGGAAATATTCTACAATTCTGATTCTAGATATTACATAAACTTTTAAGTAAGACAGTAATGACTAATGACTAATACTTACTGCACCTTAAAAAAAAAAAAAAAAATTTTTTTTTTTTTCTTTTTTCTGTGTACTTCCAGAAAAGAGTGCATACTATAAATTTCGAGCTGAGCTTCTGTCAGTGTGATTTTTAAAAACATTTATGTTGCTGAGAAATATTCAGATACAGAAAACGAGTATTGTAAAATGATTCATAGACTTTTGTGTCTATCACTTGATTATGACAGCAAATTAGTTTTGTTAGTGGCCAGAGAGCATGACTACACTCACAAGAAGGAGTCCTGAAAGGGCAACAGAAAGAGTGACTGCATTCTCTCATCCCCAAAAGAAGACAATACAAACAAGAAAGGAAAAAAAAAAAAAAAAAAAAGATGGGAGTTAGCAGTGTTTCTGTTAGCTCCTCTTCATTCCAAGGAAGTAGTGTAGAAATAATCTCTTCTATGGCACTTTAATCTACCTCTCCCTCTTTCTCAGTTCTGCCAAGATAGTGTATGACATGTTTGAAGAATTTTAATTCAAGCCTATGCTGTTCTGCTATCCTGTCTTTAATTAATACACATTTGCCTTTCCAGTGCACAGGCAGAGTGATGTTATCTTTATCCTGACTTTTTTAGGCTTTTACTGAAGTATAGAAACCTACCAATCTAACATAGTTAGGTATATAACCTGAGAAGACTTCAAAGAAATCATTTTTCAGCCAAATGGATCAGATATTTGCAGGCTGTGACTGTGAATTATGGAAATAACAAGCTTATGACAAGGCTGATAAACAGGTTCTCTCACAAACTTAGAAAAAAACTCTATGATCACTTCATCTTCTGATTCATGGTCACATAATTTGAGAGATATGCCTCAAGGTCTTATTTTAGGATGTCAGATGAAAAACTTACAAATGGAAACTCAACAAACTGGAAGGGTCTGTGAGGCCAAAAAGGAAACATTTTCCTAAAGGTTACTAAAAATAAGTAAATGTTGCATATGGTCATTATTATTATTATTACTATTATTATTATTAAATTAACACAAAATTTAAGAGACAGATGGGAGAAGTATTAAGTAAAGCACCTCATTTTTACCATTTTAGAATGCAGCAGCATTTGAAATTATTCCTTCTGACTTTTCCCAGGTACACAATATCATAAAACTCATGACCCTTAAGTAACACTTCATTATTTCCATTCATTCTGTAAATAAATATACAGCTGTTTTTCTTTTTCTTTTTGCCCAGAAATCAACTGCAGAAGACTGCAGCATTCATTAGTTTACTTTAGCCACCCAGGACTACGCCTACACATCTGGAAGCTTAAAACTTAGAAACTCAATTATGAAGATAAGCTTTTTGAAGTAGAAACTGCCTGAATTTCAACAGTGCTCGAAGGTACACAGTCTAGACCACAGGGCCTGTCTCCTGACAGATAATTTGTAGAGAAAGTCTCTGAATATCCCACATTACAATCTGTGCTTCCTATCTCACAGTGTTACTAATGGATTGCACAGTGAGGCAAATTATTCTCATGTAAAGAAATTGAATAGCTGTCAGAGATGGTCCTCAAATGTGCCTTAACCCAGATGTCTCTATAAGAACAAACAACATTTTCGTTTCTTGCACTACTTTTTCCTCTAATGTTAAGTCAGTCAACCAAGGAATGACATATATATATATATATATAATTTCTTTTCCAAAACCGGAAAGCATTTATTTCTTTCTCCACCTCTTCTGAATGGTGCTTATATTGTTCTTCCTAACTAAAAAGAACTATAAAAATAAAATAAAAAAAAAAATAAAAAAAATAAATATAATAATGGAGATGCTGTTTACAGCTTGACAGGTGGCACACAATGTTGGGATAGAGCTTTTGCCCTGATGCCCAGCAGCCAAACAGAACAATGTCTCTGTCTTTTCAGATGTACTATTTTGGAAATTGTAGGACACAGACCCCCGAGCTTCAATGGCTTATTTTTAAATACAATATAATTCAGCTGCAAGATATTTGAGAATCTAATGTTATCTGCACAGTCTTGTAGCCTCCTTGTGAAATTCAAGTTCTTAGATCTATTTCTAGAAAGTTTGAATTATTATTTTTTGGTGTTGTTCTGTTTTCTTTTTCCCAAAAGTTTGATAGATTAGTATTTGTGTTAAATTGTAAGTGCCGTTAGAAGTACACGATTAGTAGAATCTCTCCCATTTACATGGGCACAAATTCTGTCTGACAAACTGGAAAACAGAACTCTGCCTCAGAACTATGAAAGAAAATTCTGTAGGGGTGATAACATGCCACAACTTACTTCACAAGCTTTAGGAAAATTTTAGGAAACTATTGTGATTTAGGTCCTGTCTAGGGGACCTAAGGGAACCCCTTACTTCTAGGGGAAGTAAAACTTCCTAAAGCATTTAAAATGTAGAAAAAATGTTAACTTTAAGAAGAGGATAAAAGCAAACAAACAACAAAAAAAATCACCAGAACACTGTTTTCCCATTAGTGTGGAGTTTCTACTCCAGAGACAGTTCTCAGAGCAGCAGATTTTTTTCCAGTCTTCCACAGGAGTTATAAATAAATAAATAAATAAATAAGTACTCAGATAAAAAATACCCAAAGCTCTTTAAAGAAAGAAAGAAACACAAGAATCCTTCCATTCTGAAGTTTATTTTGTTCAGTTTAAATTAGTTTTTTTTTAAGCATTCATAGAACATTTTTGGTGTTTGCCCTATAGAGGAACTCACTTTTCTGACTTTATTTCATTCAGAGTATCTGAAGTAGCATCTTGGATCACAGCTACATCTTCAGTCTATTGTGATTGTAAATGGAGTGACTCATGAAGTATTTTGCTGCTCCAAACTTTACATGCTATAAAAACCCCAGCTCCCCACTAAAGTTCTTTTCTCCCTTTTGCATTATCATCTCTAAAGTTAAAAACCAAAACAGAACAAAGCAAAAAACACAGCTGGAGGTGGGGTACAATTCCAATAATGGATAAAAGAATATGGCTTAAAATGGATACAGTTTCTTCAACTTTGTGCTAGAGTTGTTTCAGTAGATGGTTGTGGGTGGCATCCCTGCCCATGGCAGGGGGTTGGAACTAAATGACCTGTAAGGTCCCTTCCAACCCAAACCACTCTATGGTTCTATGATTCTATGCTCAACTGCAGGTAAGAGTTGCTCAGCCTGTGCACAATATGCATAATTGGTCCCTTTATTACTTTGTTTCATTTAAAAGAAGAACACAAAAACTTTTGCAGTTCTTCTCCTTCCAGTTTCTGTGTATTTCAAAAATAGCCTTATGTTTGCTTCTATTCTTGTTCTTTTTCACAACAGCTCTTTCAGACTGTCAGCCTTTTAATGTTTGTTTTTAACCATGTCCATGAGGCATAGACTTCAGCCTGTGAAGTCCAAAGCTCTTTCAGTCTCCGCAGTTGTCAGCTTGGGCTTAGTCCTCACATCTTGGAGGTTGGATGTACATACCTGTGAGTATTTGACATGTAAAAAGACATAGCCTCCATGTTTCTTACTGGACAACAAGATATTTGTGAGCAAAGTATGAAATCAAAAAAGATGCTGTACAACCACTTTGTTCTTTGGGAGTCCAACATTTTGATCTCTAATGTCTGAATCACATCTCTACTACACATGGTATGGTGTTGTGGTTTAACCTGGCTGGCAGCTAAACACCACACAGCCGTTCGCTCACCCTCCCCCCTCCCTCTCTGGGATGGGGGAGAGAAACGGGAAAGTGAAGCCTGTGAGTTGAGATAAAGACAGTTTATTAAGATAGAAAATAATAATGATAATAATAATAATATGTACAAACAAGTGATGCACAATGCAATTGCTCACCACCCGCTGACTGATGCCCAGCCCAACCCCGAGCAGCCAGCCCCCCACCCCGGCTAGCCACCCCTATATATTGTTCAGCATGACGTCAGATGGTATGGAATACCCCTTTGGCCAGTTTGGGTCAGCTGTCCTGGGTTTGTCCCCTCCCAGCTTTTGCTGCACCCCCAGCCTGCCCGCTGGCAGGACAGAGCGAGGAGCTGAAAAGTCCTTGGCATAGTGTAAGCATTGCTCTCCAGCAATTAAAACATCAGCATGTTGTCAGCACTCTTCTCATCCTAATCCAAAACATAGCACCCTACCAGCTACTAGGAGGAAAAAATAACTGTCCTAACTGAAACCAGGACATATGGAAAAAGTCTGATGTCTTTAACTACACAAGATGTGGTACCCAGCCCAGGTTGTCACCCATTAATGTCCATCACTTCACTGAGCATACAGTGGAGAGTAGTTCTGTGCATGCACAACTAGCACAATCTATGAATCCCAGATTTCTCTAGCCCCTAATCAGAATACTGGGACAACTACTATTATGCTCACTAATCTGCCTGGCCTCTGTATATCCTATGAAGGTGGAGCCTTACAGCTGTAAATCATACCTTAGAAAACATGCAGGCAGGGAGACTGTCTTGGAAACACATTCATGGCAACTTTCCCATCTGGAAGGTAAGTATTTTCAGCTTTGGATTTACCATTTATGAACTTCAGCCAATTTTCTTCAGCTTTTTATTCATCTCCTGTAGTGTAAACTGCTGCATATATATTTTTACAAAGCCATGTCTTGACTGGAGTTATTGCCATTAAACAGTAGAACTCCTTTCAAATCACAGATGAAACTACAAACAGCCTTGAGGAACAGTCAATTGTATCTCAAGGGAAATTAAAAAATCCCCCCACCTCTGACTACCTACATTTAACCTATTTTGTATGGGATTTTTATGCCATTAAGCACAGGGGAAATAATGCTGCCAATGTTTCAGACCCTCAGGCTTCCATCAGAAATGGGCTGCTTACAAAAGTGAATTCAACAGTAAGTATTTAAACTGTACTCAGATCATTATATCGGTATCACAAAATTAGCTCCCAGTGGAAGTCTGAGATTTTTCTCTTAAAGAGAAAACCCCTCCTCAGTTCATTAGCTTCTTTTCCATATCATATTGCAATAAAGCAAACAAAACATGTGAAAAAGCACTTAATTAATTTTAAGTTTCCTGAAATGATTTTTGTAAAATGACGCTGCTGGTGCACAAAATTTGTAAAATTTGTACATTTAATAAGCATTGAAAATAAATTCTAATTATTTTTCTCAGCAAGCTGAAAGTCTTTTAAATTTCAGAAATCCTTTTTATCTATGGATAACATTCTTTGTGTATTAGAAGATAAAGTTTCTTCGTAAAGATCATAACTGGACCTTAGTGAATTAAAATACCTGCTCTAGGGAACCTGCTTTGGCAAGGGAATTGGACCCAAGGATCTCTTGAGGTCACTTCCAACCCCCACAGTTCTGTGATTCGGTGTGATTCTGTGATTGTTTTGAAGTCAGAAGTACCAGGCAAATTGACCCAAAAGACATACCCACCATAGTTGTTGCTAGTAGAAAACAGCTGGCACAGTTCAAAATCCATCCTGTTCTCTTCTACCACCCATGAAAACCAGCTCTTTTCACAAGGCTTCATTCTGGGAGGTGTGCAGAGGAGTTATCATGTCTGATTAAGCTGTCTGCAAAGCATTATCTGTTTATGAACTCACAAAGCAATGAGGACACAGCAAAATTGTCCACGTCCAGTGCCTTATGCCTGTTATTGCTGCCCCCCTTAGACAGTGAGGGAAGGAGAGATGCAAATTATAAATGCAGATGTTGACTTCACTTTTGTAATACTCCTGAAAACATGTACTTGCTTCCTGGCAGCAATGGTAATTTGGTGCCAATTTTGGTAATTAGATCATTTTTACATGCCTTAATAACAACATTCAGCAATGTACATTAGGCTCCCGCATGGACAGAGTCATTAATGCTTTGACTTTTTCCTCTTGAGGAAGCAGTGGGCTGAATTGTAAAATTAGGAATTAGTCATGTTGCCAGGAAGTAAGGGTTTTATATATACAGCATAATCTTTTCTGAACAGGGACTGTGATATTTTATTGCAAGGGTTGAAAAAAAAAAAAAAAAAGTTCTGAATGAAGGGTAATAACGAATTTTCAAGAAAAACAATAAAACTTTACACTTTCTTTAAATTTTTAAATTATTTAATCAATAGAGAAATGTGATTTGCCAAACTAGGTATATTTGACATTAAAACTAATTTTACATAAAATTAAAAAAAATGCCATTAGTCTTTCTTAAAACCATTTACTTCTGTTCTGTACCTATTAGCAAAGTTTCATATATAAATATGAAATAAAATTTAAAAAGCCCATCATTTAGACAAATATCAAATCTGTTGTCTAAAGAACAATCACCTAATTGACTTTTTAGTTATATGTATCTCCAATTAGTAAGCCTGAATCTAAACCTTAGATCTGAACTCTGGATTCAGGATTTACACATCAACTTCCTTTTAATTGGCTAATACTCTGTTCTAAACTCTTAAGCATGTAGGTTTGGAGTTTGAACTCACTGCCATGTTTGGCTCAGAAACATTTTTAAATAGGTTCAGCCTAGAACCTGGAACCCTGTTCAGGTCTGTTGCTTTGTTTTATTTTCCACTGCTTTTCGTGTTTTTGCCATTTGCCATGTCTGTGGCTGTATGACAGAGTGACTTGGGTTGAGCAGAAGGATCAGAGAACCATGTAATTTCTTTTGTGTTGGAGAAAAAGCACTACAAAGCAAAAGATGAACAAGTCTGTTCTGAACATTGGTCTCACACTGAATCTTCATCAGCAGAGGATTCAAGCACTAAGCAACTAGCAACCTCCTCATGAAATCTTTATTGATTATAAAATATAGAGATGCAGAATGCCAAATTTCACCTGAAAGTCCTAAAATCCCATCCCATTTTTCAGACCCATCCTTCTTTAGGGTCCTAGCTTATAGTAATATTTTAGTCAATTTATCTCCTTCCTACTCCTACTGAATCATCTTTGAAATGTCTAGCAGGTGCAACATCACCCTATGCCTGTGGTTAAAAGCATGATAATTTTTCAACATTCAGCTTTTGTTGTATCCATAACTCTGGAGTCTATGTTGTGAATTACAGATTTCAATTTAAGGAATCGCATCATTATATTAATGTATAATTGATGCTTATGTGTAGTGTAACTTCAAGGTTTTGTGGCATCTAGTTACAAAAATATTTTATATGAACAGGAAGGTAGCTGACTTCCCTTTCTTTGGTTTATATCATCCATAGGGATATCAAATAGACAGGTATGTCAAAGACAGCCTCTAATTTGTCTCTGTATACTAAACATAAAAAGAAGAAGAAAGCTTTTGCAACGCAGAGCGATTCTGTCAAAAGATTGCTATATACAGGTACTTATTCTGCTTCACTTCTCATTTGCGTATGAAATCCTTCTTGACAGATCTCTGAGTGCAGAGTAAATTAGAAAAGTTAACCACTCTTTATCCATTATTTTTGTTTTCTACATTCTGAAATTACCAAGTTTTCTTCACACAGAGTATACCAAGGTAAAAAATTAGTATAAAAACTAGATCCATAACATTTTTTTTTTTTTTTTGGTATTCGCTTGAAATAACAGTGTTAGCAATGGTTTTCTTCTTAATTAACCACTAGCATTTTAAGTGTCAAGATGCATGCAGCAATGGAGAGCTTTTGAAACTATCCTGAAGACAAAAGACAAATGATTAAATAAAATAAATGAAGTGAATTTTGTAATGGACTCACACATTGAAGAGTAAAACAGATAACAGTATAGTAACAAGTCACAAAGGTATCATAGAGAAGTTAGACAGTGCCTTCTGATTACAAGATGAGATGAATTTTCTAAAGTAAAGAGCAGACTACAAAAGATATTTTGTCACTGAAACATGCAAATAGGTGCATAGTGGGATTTTTCAGATGCTAAATACAAAAAACACCTGACTCACTGGCATTGATTTCAAAGAGGGTAGAACTTCACTATCATCAGTGACATAGGAAGAATATCAAAAATGTAATTGAAATCTCACAAAATGTGCAAATACAGGATATGCGTCATGGTGTGCATATGTGTCATGGTGATGACAAAGAGATATTTTTTTCTTGATTACTTAGGTCTCTGAAATGCATGAGGTATGTGTTTTCAGAATGTTGATAGACATGAAATGTGTTATTTATCTTAGCCATGCTTTTGCATAGGTAAGCTCTATCATGAGGAAAGAGTGGGTGCAAGGACCCTACTCCTTCCCTGCCCTTCTCCTTCAAGGCAGTGAAAGGTGTCTCACCATCAGTCAACTGCCTGTGGGTGTCTGGGCTCTAGAAGAAAACAAAGATTGATACCTTTGAAGAACCATTTCTAGCAGCCAACTGCTCTTACATACTGAGATTTGGATGTGAATCTGGGGCTTTGAGCAGCCTGGCTCATGAAACAAAAATGCTAAGGTTACACTTGGACCTAGAGAAGGAGGCTCTAGGCATGTAACTATTGCAGTCAGAAGCTCTGAGTTATCCAGCACTAGGGTACAGGGCAACATGGAGTGTCAGGAGATTAAATTTAACCATAATTTTCTTATGCTAGTGTGACTCACTGGTGAAGGTGCAGAATATTACAGACCTTTCACCATACAGCTCTAACAATTTTGATTGAAAAAAAAAATAATATGAAACTGAGCATTTAATTTATAGCTGAATGGGGGCATGGCTCTAGTCTGATATCAGGCAGAATGAGAATTAAGCTAATGGCAGTTTAAAACCAGACCTTGAATGGAGAAGTACTGTCCCAAATTTAGGTGTTTCAGACTGCTTTAATTATATTGGGTTCCTTATTTGATTTTCAAAGCAATTCATAAACAAAACAGATATATGAGCTCAGTCTACTCACATGAGAGCATCTGTTACTCTATGGCAAAACTATTCTCTGTTGCCTTTGCAACAGAGAATCAATGGGCACTTAAAGTTGCACATATGTATAAGCAGTATACTGATCTGAAGTCATAACGAGAATTCCATAATTTAACAAGAAGCTCTGAATGTTTTTAAATATAACTTTAAAAATAATTTTAAGTAGAAAATTACTACTCAATGTTCAGTGACACACATAAGAGCAGTCAGAAATAGTATAATTGTACTTGTCATTTGCATAAAAATAATACTAAGAAAGAACATGTTATGGTCAGAAAGATAGAACTGACAGGCCGATGAAAGCTATAGGAAATAACATAATCTTGGTATTAAATATTTCTGGTTTGAGACAATGGATTTCTGAAAGAAAAGCTAAAAGCAATTCTTTACAGTTTTAAATCTGTAGAGTTCAAAAACTGGTGAGATATTGCTCTTTAAAATCTGTCTCTAAGAAGCCACATAAAGAAACTTTGCTGAAGTAGGTATTGACAAAAGCAGCTAAGGGAGTACTTAAAACTGGGAACACAAGCAAATCAGTTGGTCCAAACAATTTGCATCTTAAGGGAAATAGCAAATAAATTCACATAAACCACTGGCAGTGTAGTTTTTAAAAATCATGAAAACTGAAGCAATACAGGAAAACAGCAGAAAGAAAAATCTGGTATTAACTTTGTCTCCTATATTTAAGAAAAATGTCAGGTTGTTGTTCTAGCTTTTTCCTAGTTCTTCCGTTAATGGCTACAATGTTCTCAGCTGTATTCTTATATATTTTATCACAAAGCATTGGATATCCACAAATAGCCAGACTTATGAAGTATTTTATAATAAGGATAAATGTTCCATCTACTACTTATTTTTTCAGAAAATTTTAATATTGACTTTTGCATTTGTGTTATTAACACTTCATCTTATTTCTTGACAACTTAACAGTTTATCATGCAAACAGCTACTATGCAAGTATAATGTAGTGCTCACTACTATGTGTATCTTCACTCCGTAATGTGATTGTTCATAGTACAGGGGAAACTCAAAGAAGTAGGTGCTTGGCGGTTAATCCTGAAAGATTCTGAATAGTCTGGCTCTCACCCAGTAAATCACCAAGGCACATATTTACAGTATCACCAATGAATTTTTTGTTAAGAGACATACTGAAATTAAAGGCTTTGATTAAAGCACATGATTAAAGGCTTTGCTGGAGCTACTCCAGGGTGCTCAGGACCACCCATGTCTTATAATTCCATATGTTTGCTGTCAATAGTTTTTCAGAATCTGGCCCGTTTCTAATACCACTTTTTAACATCAGTATTTAAAATAAAGTTTTATTTAAAAAAAAAAAAAAAAGTTTTTTTGCAGTTGTTCGAAGCATGACAGCTGTGGGAAGCATCAGTGTGGTCTTCCCTTCTTCTCAAGATGTTGGTATTTACATGAAGCTAAATGTAACTACATCTTCTATCATATCTCATCTCTTTTTCCATACTCTCCTCCACTTTTCCTACAGTGCTATTATTGATAATAACCTTCTGGTCCAGTGAAGTTACCATTCACTGAAAACAAACAAACAAACAAAAAAATAGATTTAAAACTCTTGCAGGAAGTGCCATGTCTGAGTGCTTTCGCTGGTGAGAAACTGGACAGATGCAGCATAGACCAAGTAAAGTCTCTTTAAACTGAGAATCACACACAGAGTTAAATAAAACAAATCCCACACCCACAATTCTGATTGAATACTTGTATTTTGGCAATGTAATGGACTTATTTTTGAAGACAGATTTTCATGGGTGACAGAAAAAATGTTCAAGTATGTACATCATTTTCATTCTTTTCTCTTCTGTTACAGACTTACTGCCTCACTTCCCTAACCTGTCCTGACCTAGACAATGTGAACAGACTCAATGTGATCTTGACTCAATTTTTGTCTTCCCACTCATTGCTTGGGATGTGTTCTTTTTGTTGTTTCTGGTAAGGAGAACAACATGGCAACAGATATAATACCTGTGAGATGAAAGAGTGAATGAGCACAAGGGCAGTCAGCAAAACATTGCTGTTGTGCATCTTGGACTCTGTCACAGTAGACCCTACTCATCCTAGTGATTTGTGAAAGGGGATGCTGTACTGGGTTTATGTGGCAATGTTTTGGTATTGAGGGGGGAAGGGAGGTGTGCATGCAGGCATGGCCTCTGTGAGGCAGAGCCCAGCAGCTGCCCCAGGTCAGCTCAGAGTCAGCTCCAGCTGGCTCCAAAAGGAGCCACTGCTGGCCAGAGCTGAGCCAAGAGCAATGCTACTTGGGCCTATGGGAGAGGCATATTGAAGAAAAGGAAAAAACCTGCTGTGCAATAGCAGATGGGAGAGAGGAGTGAGAAAGCCCTGCAGATGCCAGTCAGTGCAACAGGAGGGCGGGAGGTGCTCCAGGCATGCAGCAGCAGTTCCCCTGCAGCCTGTGGAGAGACCCCTGGTGGAGCAGGCTGTTCCCTACAGCCCATGGGTCCCACATGGAGCAGGGGGAATGTGAGAGTAGCATGGTGGGGTTTTATTTAGCCATCAGTGTGAAACTACCACAGGTGCTCCAGCTGGCCACTGAGAAAGCCTTCTGAGAAAGGGCTCGTGCCAATACCTGAGCAGCAGGGAAGCAGCAGGTGTCCTGTCAGCTCATCATACTGCTGTCAGGTGTATGTGCACCGACAGGAAGGACAGGCACCATATTTCCTAACAACATTTCCTAACAACATATTTCCTTAACAACATTGAAGAGCCTGAAATGCTTAGAGAAGTTATTTAGTTTAAGCAAATGCTTTATGTGCTACTTTCCTGTTCTCTTTTATGTATCATGCTAAAATTTCCAGTTCTGTGAAGAAGAGAGGGAAGGATTCTCACAGGAAGGATTCTAACATAACAGAATGAGGAACAAATGGGTAGGCTGCTAAGGTAAGGATGGCACAGAAAGGATGTGCTTATTTTGTTGTGGAGACTGAAACAACTTCCAGTCATCCTGAAGAATGTGTTGAAAGGTCTTAGGAAAGACCCAACACTTCTCCCCTGAGCTCAAAATGCAATGTAGAGGCAGCCAATCTAACTTTGCTCACTGTTCTTCTCAAAATATATTAATTTACCATGACGCCATGAGAGCATTTATTGGTGAAAGGACTTCAAACTTAGTCTTGTGGACATAAGGAAGATGAATTGAGTGCATAATGCTAAATGAAAAACTGTTTGATGCTTTGCCCATAAGTAGTAATGGCAAATTTATCAGTAGATAATTATCTAGAGGGAATAATGTCTTCAATGATGTGATCATCAATGTGAATTTCTAGGTGTTCTTTCTTCTGTTTTCATGGGAGAACATATGTATTCCAGCTGTCCATATTTGTAAGTGAATAGATGTGCGTACAGGTAATTGATAATATTCACGATAAGGAATAACTCAGTTAAAGATAATATAGGTGTGGAAGTCTGAAAGATAGATGTATTCATTGCCTGCTTGCCTCCTGTTTTCTTCTTTAGTTTATTTGGATTATTTCTGAATTCAAACCAATAAATCATTTAACTTTTAGAGAAACCTCTGTAGTCTCGACATGAATTATATGAAGCACCTATCAAATTTTGCTGCTGACTTGATGTGACAAGTAAGTTTAAGAACTCAAAACATTTTTTAATAACGGGTCAAAATCACTTACCAAAGCTATAAGAAAAAAAAAATAATAATAATACAGATGTTGCTTAGATTAGTTGTGCCTTTGTTAGCAATGCTGTATGTAAGTAGCACAGTTGTCATTAAATCTGACAATTCTGAAGAAAAAAACACTCTAAATGGGTACAATTAAGTACTTTCTAGACATGAAAAAATATGGTTTGTGAAGTTCTTGTTTTTATTACAAAGTAAATGGACAAGTGAGAAAAATCCTATAGCCTATGACAAAGAGATGGTTCAGCTGAATTTATTCAGAATTTTTCACTGTAAGGCTTAGTTAACAGAAAATGAACAACTATATGCACATATTTTATTATAATTAAGACTAGGTACCAGACATGAATGTTGAAAAGGTTACGAGGCACTGTAAACTACAATCACACCTGAGTAGTTACTCTGGGTTCAGATAATGAATTCTCTTTTCTGAGTGAACAATTATCATATGGGTTTCTGTGCTTGTATGTGCGTAGATGTTTCATGCTTTCAATTTGTTTTGCATTGGATGAATAAATAGCAGTACATTAATTCATTTTTTTTTTTTTTTTTAAATAATGTTTCTATGAGTTAAAAATATACAAAACATATACAGAAATTTGCCTGACTACATTATGTTTGGCAGTATATATTTTAAAACCATCTTCTGTCAGGAAGAACTAAACAAAGAGAAAAGCCACCCCCCAGAACAAGTGTAGTGCTTGTTACTGAATATCTTCTGGTCTATGGAAGAATAATAGCATAAAATCAGAGGAAAAAATGTGGAAAACAGGTAAATATATATATATATATATTGTTTTGCCTGGATGACAGCAAATCTGGTGTGGGTTGAATGATTAGCTTGTGAATTTCAGCTGGGGAATTTTTGTCCCCAAGCCAGTATTTCATCTACATGAACAATGGCTTTCAACTTGAGACTGAAAAACCTAAACATAGATATACATGTATCAGTCTATAACTAAGCTAGGTGAGCAAGCTAAGTGAGCCATTACTGCCGAAGGATATCTAGTCAGCACAGACAAGGGGAACCCAGGCGACAATTTACCTGAGCAGCTGAGGTCAAGATGGATAGCAGTCCATTGACACGAAGTGGGACTCAGCTGCCTAAATAAATTCAGCTGATGACACTGCAGGTGCTACAGTATGTATCATGCTGTCTCCAGGCTGTTTCACAATTGTGCAGATTTCCTGTAAGCTCTGTGTTATATCAGGTTATATCTCTGCCTGAAATTTTCCTGGCATCCCAAATGGCACTAATACTTGTGTTTAGGGAACTGAACCCTTCCCCAAATCTGCTGTGACTGAAGCTTGGACAGAGCTCACTGGATTATCACTAGTACATATGTACATGCATTCAGGTAACTGGGTCTGGAGCTAAAGTCATCACAGATACCCACAAATTGTTAGGTAGGTCACAGGGTAGGTAGAATTAGGACTAGAAAATTATTAGTGTTGTCTTCCTTTCCCAAGAGCCCCAAGCACAGACAGTTGTGCAAAGGAGGTGACAGTCCGATTTATCTAGTTTCATAGAACTATTCAAAGAAAAAAGTAAGTCAAGTTGTAGATTTGGGGTAGACTGAGTAAATCCACAAATTTGGCAGAAAAAGAATCATGATTTCACTGTCAGAATCCTTCAAAGAATCACCTAATAATTATAATCAAAATTAAATATAAAAGAATGATCATGACTTTGATAAAGTAACCTAAAGTAATCTACACTGATTTTGGTAGTCTAGTCTTGATGCTGTATAATATCCTACCGGAGATTTGCAACTATCTAGTTGTCAAAGCTGGATTCCAGTATGAAGCTGAAGAAATTAGAATGTGATTAATTTCTAGTACTTTCCTTTAATTTTAGAGCCACATGGTACAGAAATATTCCTATTAGTTTCTAGAATTTCATGTTCAGGTGCTAGTGAATTTAGCCAATATTTTAGTATAAGAGATGGAAATAATCTCACCAAGTTTTTGACCATATAAGCACTCATTTCTTCCCCTGAACTAATTTCTAGTTTCCATAAATTGCCAATGAAAAGAGTGATTCATCTCATTTTAAGGTAGGCATCAAGCAGAAATTACAATTAGGGAAAACATCTCATTCTGTAAGTCATAATGATTAGGTCACTGAAACCTCCATAATTTCATGACTCCCCAGTCCATCTTGTAATGCTGTGGAGCAGATCAGTGTTAATCTTTCAGGAACTTTGAAGAAAATGTGCTCAGGGCTTGACTTGCTGCATGTCACGCAGATTTCCCTTGGGCATATGTGCAGAGGAGATTTGTGTGTGCTGCATCAACTGCTGTGCCTCAGGAGCCATTTCATTCTAGCAGGACGCAACACGCAACCCAGGTTTGCTGTGAAGGTTTCATCTGCTGGTGCATGGGTCCAGCTTTGCATTTCATAGTCATTGTTCCTTTTGGAAGATGCAGTTACTAATCTTTCTACATTAATCTTTTGCACAGCAGATGAGTAAATTTTATGCTCAATAAACATAGCACATCATTTAAACAGTCTCCAAAAGGCTGAGTGATACTGAGTACATTAGATATAGTTTGTCTGTCTAGACATTTTTATAGAAGGCTGACTTAACAGGTCAATGGTAAACGTAATGGAAATATTTTTAGCAGAAATTACTTCAATTTCTTTCCTCCACTGAAAAAAAAAAAAAAAAAAAAAAAAAAAAAAGCCTACTTTGCCAATGTACAAAAGCCTACTTTGACAGTCATTCGAGTCTCATACCTATTTCATTGCTTACAAAATATCTTTGTCTTTGAGAAAGTGTAAAGAAATGAGTAGTGAGCCTGAATTTACAGATGCTGTTACTACCAATCAGGAAGTCCCGAAGATTTAAGATGGGAACATCAAATTTCACATTCTGAAAATTAACAGTGACTGCTCAAAACTCCTCTCTGAACAGTACATTCTGTTGTATAGTTCATGTTTCAGTAACAGAAACAAACAACAACAAACCATGTAATCCTGGCTATTATCAGAAGCAGCAGAAAGCTGGTAGAATAGAAGGCATGAGGGACATAAATGAAACTTGAGGTCATGAGAAGCCCATTTTCCTAAGTAACGTATGAAGTACTTCCAAAAATGGTTACTTTAGGAACTGGACTCATGTTTTTAGGACTAAGGCTTACATTGCGAGAAAACAGACATTACTAACTATCACAGAAATCAGACACATTCTTTAATTTTTATTTATTTTATTTATTTATTTTTACTGCGCTCTTACCTCTTTCCTGAAAGGAGTACTTCATTCTAGCAGGAGCCAAATGAGAAATTCAATGTGTGTGTAGATATGCTTTCAGTGGGACTACACATTACTAAATGAAACATTGGAGCTGAAGTGTTGTGCTTGATTTGGGCTAAAATGCTCACCACCTTTGACACTGACTCAGCAAAACAGTTAAACGTGCACAGTTCTCAGCTGTTATTTCCCCTCACCTGAATGAGACATTAGTTATAGGAAGGTATGAATATCATAAAAAGAATTAAACATACACATTACTGTTTTACTGGATGAAGGCCAAAATGCCTTCTCTTAAATTATTTATAATAATCCCTAATCCCATATCTTTGCAGTTTAAGGGGGTTCTGGCTTTCAGCTGCACTCCTTTTCCTATCCAAATGACTTCCAAAATTCAGTTCTACTCTCTGGGCTAAAATAAATGCTTGTAAGAATACTGTAATTAAACACAATTACAAAGATGTGCACACTCCATGCTGCATAACCATAATCCCTATACATTTTTATTGTTGTTGTTCCTTCCTCATCATCTATAATTTTCCTGGCTTATTTTTTATGATCCTTAGTTATCAAATCAGTTTTGAGTGACCCTAGTAAAGTCTTTGTAGTGTTGTTGCTGTTGCAGAGGGTCCACTGCACTTCTCTGACATGTAAACAAATACAAGCAAGGTGAGAAGGTTCAGTAAGCTGTAGAAACAGTTTTGAATCACAATTTCCATTTGCTTTGCCATTTGCCAGCTTTTACTTAGGGCATTATTTATAAAATAGCCTAAGCAGACACACAAAAACAAACAAATAAACAAAAAGTGACCCAACTGAACTGCTCTCAGTCCCTAACAAAATTGGTGATGGATTTGTGGGGATAATCATATGAAATCAAGGCTACCTGTGGCCTGTTAATATTGGGAGGTGTTGACCTAGAGCTGCATTTTAAACTTCATAAACATAAATATTTTATAGAATGTTTTGTGAAATATCTGTGTGTACTTTTTAAAATAATTTCATTTTTAAATCTACAGGTCAGTTGACTAAATAAGTTTTTTGTTTGTTTATTACAAAAATACAGTATTTTCATGTCAAATCTTTTAATGTTGTCCAGCAGAGTTATTTTTAAAATGTACACTGCAATTTTTCTTTAGCTTTTACTGTTAGAAGTTCTTTTCACCTGTTGTCAAGCAGCACCAAGTTGTGGATCTCTTAGGAGCCATTCAACCAGAAGATAAATGTAATTAAGTATGTATGTATGGTATGTATGAAATGTAGAGTATGACAGTCAAAACCATATTAATCACTTCAGAAACCTGATATACTTATTGGAAACAGCAACCATGGTGAAAAACATGGTCAAATTAGCAGGTTAAATAGTGGCTAAAAAGGTATAAAAATGCTGTGCTGAGTCCTTTATAGCAATGCTGCCATGCAGCTCTTAACTGATATGATGTTTGGTTTATTTATCCCAGGTAAGAATCAAGCTCAAGCCAAGTATTTAAATGATGCTTTGCATGATCCAGGGGATATTTGTGCTCTACAAGATAAGGCAGTAACTTCTCATATGAGGAGGAAGCTAGTTTTCTTAGGCTCCAAAAATAGTTGGAAGAGCTCATTTTCTTAGACTCCAATGGATAGAGGGGCTTCTCCAAAGAGAGATTCAGAACATTCACCTTGGTTTCTGCACTGAATCATCCTCTCAAGGAGCTCTTTTCCCTCCACTGGTTATCTCACTTCTCCAGAGAGAGAGGAGAAGAAGCTGGGATTTGTACAATTATGTGATTAAACCATCTCCTGACAGTCCTAATTCTAACAGTCTGGGGCTCAGAAGAATATTGCACATCAGAGTGGAGAGAAGGAGAAAGTAAGAATAACTGCTCATAGTCATTTATGAACTGCTTGACAAGCAGAAAGGAGGGAGGGGAAAATGAGAAAAGCACCAATTCTTTGTCTACAGATAAGAGCAGCTTCCATCAATAGGAGCTTTATGAAATGTTCTTTTTGGCAAGGATTCAGTTACATTATTTCTTTGGTTTTACTTCCCATGGGCTCATTGTCAACTGTGGTGGGCTTTGGTGTTCCTTTTTTTTCATTTGTTTGTTTTTGTTTTGGATTTTTTGTATAATGTCATCCTAATTCAACCACATAAGTCCCACTGTTAATTAGATCTCAGGACCTCACACTCAGATTTGCTCAAGAGAGGCTCAAAATGGGAAGAGTGAGTAATAACAGATCAGGACTGTGGTACACAGTACTGTTTGGGACAGGCTGCCACCCGCTGATTGCTGACTAGTCTCCAAATCTAGAAGTGCAGATGTGCATACCAAACATGGTTAGAAAAAATCAGAACCAGAGGGAAAAGAAAAAGGAAATAAAAACGAAACTCATCAATAGCAAAGAGAAGGAAAGCACATTACATACCCTACTGGGGAATCTGAAATTCCTAAACTTTTAGGATTACATTAAATTTGTATGTGTTACTACTATTTTTATATCCCAGAAGTTTTAGGGCTTGTTCTTGTTTTTCATGCTGTATAAGAGAATGCATGGCTGCATAGTTTGTATATTTACACCCTGCTTTATAATGGAATGCACAGTAACTACTTTTCTTAAGCTGATGCCATGTGAGAGCAACAGTTTTTTTGTTTGTTTGTTTGTTTGTTTTAAAAAAGCCTAATTGCCTTTTGTCATCTATCAAGTTATGATAGATACTGTATGCTAACAGATACACAAGTATTTCTAAAGCACTTTTGGAAAACAAAAACAAATACCTGGAACTATGGGAAAAGGAACTATTTTCTTGTAGGTCTCATTCAATTATGACAAAATGTTTAAATCATTATTCTGAAGGGATATTTCCAGAGAAGCTCCTCAGCAGAAGTAAGCATTCAGATATTGTGTCTGGCTTTGAATCATATACTGAAAATTTTGCCTCCTCTGCTTATATCACGTGCCAGATAACACTTTACTGAAAGCAGCAGGATGACTCATGAATTAAATACTTTCTCAGTATGAGTAGAAGTAGCTCTTGATCTTTATTTAAACTGTTATTGTTTACCCAAACAGACCATTATTTCCTTAGTCTTCAGTTAGCATCAATTAATCTATCAAAACTTCTGTCTGAAGAACGCCAGTGAAAATCATCACTAATGCATGAACTTGTACATATTTTAATTTAACTTAAATATACAGGTAGTCCTACTGGCTTCAATGGAGCTACTCACATCAGGTTGTGAGGATATGTATGTTACTAGAATTAGAGTCTAATCACAGGAGATTTATCAGAGAATGAACTGGGGGTCCAGGGTGAGGAGGAATGGGGAGGGAAGGCAGCAAACTGACACTCATGTGCTCATGAGCAACAGGGAAGAAGATGAGTGCACCTACCAGAGTAGTGAGGAATGCTCCTCAACCCTCCAGAAATGTCCTGTGAAAGGAGGAAAGCTAAACAGATGAAAACCCAAGTGAAATGCCTCTGCACAAGCACAAGTGTTCTGTCATCAGTTACAGTAAGCAACACGGTCAAGGGCCCAAAACTAGTAGTGAGGGGCCCAAAACTGTACTCGAGGTGCAGCCTCACCAGAGCAGAGAACAGGGGGATGATCCCCAACCTGGTCCTGCTGGCTACACCATTCCTGATACAAGTCAGGATGCTGTTGGCCTTCTTGGCCACCTGGGCACACTGCTGGCTCATGTTCAAGCGAGCGCTGACCAAAACCCCCAGATCCTTTTCTTCTGCAAAGCTTTCCAGCCACTCTGCTCTAAGCCTGTAACATTGCATGGGGTTGTTGTAGCCAAAGTACAAGACCTGGCACTTAGCCATGTTGAACCTCATCCCATTGGCCTCAGTGCATGGACCCATCCTGTCCAGGTCCCTCTGCAGGGCCTTCCTACCTTCTGGCAGATCAACACTTCCCGCCAACTTGGTGTCATCTGCAAACTTACTGAGTTCCCTCATCCAAATCATCAATAAAAAAAATAATAATAAATTAAGAGGATGGGCCCCAACACCGACCCTTGGGGAACACCACTGGTGACTGGCCCCCAGCTGAATTTCACTCCATTCACCACCACCCTCTGGGCCCAGCCATCCAGACAGTTTTTAACCCAGCAAAGGGTGTACCTGTCCAAGCCATGGGCTGCCAGCTTCTCCAGGAGAATACTATGGGAGACTGTCAAAGGCCTTGCTGAAGTCTAGGAAGACTATACTAACAGACTTTCTTGCATCCACCAGATGGGTTTCCTGGTCAGAAGGAGATGAAGTTGGTCAGTCAGAACTTGCCTTTCATGAACCCATGCTGACTGGGCTTGATCCCCCGGCTATCCCACACATGCTGTGTGATTGCACTCAAGATGATCTGCTTCATAACCTTCCCTGGCACTGAGGTCAGGCTGACAGGCCTTTAGTTCCCTGGGTTCTCCTTATTACTCTTCTTATAGATGGGTGTCACATTATCATTATTATGCTTTATTTTCTACCAATTTAAATACTTTAAAATGCTTTACAAAATATTACTCCCATGTTATGGAGTCTTGAAACCATTATTGCAAATACTCCTCTGTGCTTTCTGGACCAGTAGCTAACATAATACCCTGGGTACAGTATCATCCAAGCACTGCAGAGACACTGTTAGAAGTTCTTTCTGACAGGACTTCAAGCCAGCTGAAGCTCTGAGGTGAAACTATCTGAATCTTGTTGCAGAAATGAGTGCTTTAAAAAAAAATGAAACATACTGCTGTCATTAATATTGCTTTCCACTGTCTTGCTTTCTAAATCATTGACTTTCCAGCAGCTTTCAGATGAAACAAACTGTAGGGAAACTTTTTTTAGTTTCTTTACAATATTTTCTTTTCTCCTCTCAAGATTTCATTTTCTGCTTGTGTTAGACCTTCCATTCCCGCCACATTTGTCTCATTTTACCTGCCCTACAAGGTAAATGGCTTGTCTCTCATACTCTGCTGCCAGACACTACGAGCTTGCCTTATTGTAATTACGAGTACACTTATGAGTGCACTTGCATGTTGTTGGTATATGTTACTGATTTTTTTTTTTCACAGTATTTCATAAGATAAAGCAAAAAAAAGAATATTCATTAATTGTATTTCAGACCAAAAATATTTCATTGTCCACAGCAGCAGGAGGACCAAAGATGGCAGTAACTTAGCTTATCGCTGACATCTTTGTGTTAGTGCATTCCAGGATATGCTGCAGGGAATTATTCTTAACATGCCAGTTAGCTGTGGTTTTACTGTACTTGCAAGGTGATAGGTAAGGATATAAAATGGTATTTATATTTTAATCAATTTTATATTACACAAAAAATATTTAAAATTTCTAACAGCTATATTTCTCAGTGACATACTTTCCATTGTGTTTATCAGAAAGCACAGGTGTGTTTTGTGCATAACAGAAAGGATGAAAATACACTATGATTTAAAATAGCATCAAGATATTCTTGGCAGAGCCAGTGATTCTGAGAAAATAACAATGTCTAATAGTCCATTAAACACAAACTGTGCCCTACATTGTAAAACAAGAAAGATAAAGGAACTAAGGAACTGCTTGAACCGTTAAAGGTTTAATGCCATGAAAAGCCTGTAACAATATCCATATAGTACATTGATCTTTCTGAGACAGAAAACAAGCACCAGTATATATAACACCACAATGCATCAGTTTGGTGAGACATCCATGAGTCACAGTGCAAGGGTTTTATCAGAACATTAACTGCACAATAAAATAGTTCAAGAAGTCAACAAGTACTTAGAAACCTGCATATTTCTTGTAAGAAGAGTAGTTATCTAATCCACAATTAAGATGGGCAAATAATGAAAAATGTTTCTGCCATTACTTAAATGGCATTTGTAATGAACACGCTGGTCATGTTACACTGCTCTTTTTTTGTTTTCTGTCAGTGAACTTTCTGTCACAAACATTCATTGAGAGTGGAATTCAAATCACAGCAATGACTCCTATGTGAATAAGTGTTTAGCACATATGAATATTGAGTAAAGAAATTTGCAGTTATCCACGTGCTGGAGGGAAACTATGCTGTAGGCATTCTTTAAGCAACCAACACACTCTCAATTGTAAATATGATGCATGATACATGATCTAGGGGCTAAGCTCATCAAACCAATCCCTCGGTAGACATCATTTGCTTATTGCTATTCCAAAGCTAAAATTATGACAGAGTTGTCAAGTAGTTAAACCAGAGAAAGATATTTAGCATGTGAGCTCTCATGTTGCCAGATTTCAGTAACTGCATGCCAGCTCCCTGCTGAGTCAAGTCTCTCCCTCCCTCTCTGGCTGTTAATGGAGGCTTCTTTAAGAGAGCAATGTTCTTTTAAACTTTGACCTGTCTGTTTTCATCAACTCTAGAAAAAAAAACACAAAAGAATAACAGCTTCCTATCTCAAATACCTATTATTATGCAACAGTAAATATGCTGATGCTGCAGCAAGGAAGGGCTTTTCTTTTGATTTTGCAAGATGATGGCTTTGTCCCACTGCACTGGGAATACCATCGTTCTCAGGATGTGCTCAACTAGGAAAGCATTAGATCCTAAACCAATATCAACAAGAGGAATTAATCAGAAAAATCTGACAAGATCTCTGCAACTCAGAGATGTTACTGCCAGACACAGAATGATTAGATTTTTACCAATGATTTTGATGAAATGCTCCATGTTCTGCTCTGCTGAGGAATGTCCTTGTGCTCATGATCTAGACATACAAACGCCATGGCTGGTAGCAGTGGTGAAATGCAGAAGATGTTTAAAGACCTTAGAAGACTGTAGAAGACGTGTAGAAGACCTTAAACCTTTGTTCTTTAACCTCCTAAAAGAAGATCTGTATTCTTTTTCCATTTATGTCATCTAACTTCATAACATTATATTTCTTGTAATTTTCTTTTCTACCAGGACTTGAAGCATGGATTTAGGATATCTTAATGAGTTTCATACTAAAATGAACACACCTGTTTGGTCTCTCTCGACAAAAAGCCATGGCTACACAAAGGTTTGATTACAAGCAGACTCTGAACTAGACATCTGTGAAAACTGCTGAAATTTGTGTTTCATCTAAGTATACAGAAATCTAAATAGCAAATAGAAAAATTTTACTAAGGAAAATAAAATGTGTACTGTGTTTATTTGAGAATTATTTAATTATCGAGGCTTAATTTAAAAATGAATATATACAGAAGCATTGATCAGAGGATAAGGTTGTCTCAAAAGTCTCTGGGTAAGATTTCAAAGTTACTGATTATAGACAAAAAAAAAAAAAAAGAAAAGTTTTGCTTTAATGAATTTGAGTGCTCATCATTTTCTGAATACTATTTTGTGGTGTCTGAAATTAGATTCTCAATCATTTTTGAAATTATTATTTCTTAGGACTACCAAAGCATCATCCACTGAAATTAAATTGTAAGTTGCAACTGATTAATACAGGTTCTGAGTTTTTAAATGCCTTTTGCAAAAGACAGATTTGAATTCCTGGAAAGTATTAGTATGTAATTTGTTTTCTAGGATCAGAATAATAACTGAAGTAATTGTACATTTTTTTTTTTTTTTTTTTTTTTCAGTTGTAAATGTTCAGTCATAGAATCACAGGATATCCTGAGTTGGAAGGGACCCACAAGGACTGAGTCCACCTCCTGACTTCATGAACACCATCATGCCTGGGGCCATGACCACTTCCATGGAGACTTTGTTCCAGTATCTGACCACCCTCTCAGTCAAGAACTTTTGCCAAATATAAAATCTGAACTTCCCTTGATGAAATTTTAAGCCATTCCTTTGGATCCTATCATGGGCCACCAGAGGGGAGAGATCTGCACCTCCCTCTCTGCTTGTTCTCATGAGGAAGTTGTAGACAGCAATGAGGTTACCTAAGCCTCATCTTCTGTAAACTGAATAAACCAATTGTGCTCAGCTGCTCCTTGTAAATCAAACCCTCTAGTTCTTTCATCATCTTTAATGCCCTCCTTTGGACAGACCAAAATAGTACTCAAGGTGAGACTGTACCAGTGCTAAGTATGGTGGGACAATGACTTTTCTTCCATTAGCTGTACTGAGGTTAATGCACGACAGGATATTGTTGGTCCTTCTGGCCACCAGTACATATTGTTGACTCATATTGAGTTTAACGGAAAGGAGGAAGAAATTGGGTACATGTAAACTTGTTGTTTCCACTTTCCTTGATTCCAGAATCCTACAGAAAAATATAAAACTAACTCAGCTATTTTAAAAGATCTTTTACATTAGACTTGAAATAGACTTTCAAAATTTTTGTTTAAACAAATTTGGACTTCACATTCTATATTTCAGAGACAGGGTACCATGCTGCTCTGCAATGCAGATATTACAGAGATCCTTAGCTTAGAACTTACCGATGATCTAATTAAATGAGGAACTATTGACACAGCTATGCAAAACTTTAATGATGATATTCTCAACTTCATTATGGAAGGGGATCTCTGAAGGGAATAAGACTTATGTGATTCACCCTGTACTGTGCTAGGCTTATGTGCTTCTTTGTATCACTCCGTTCCTCTAAGAAGTCTATCATCCTGCAAGACTTGAATCCTTAGCATGTACAACATCAATTTCACTCATATCTGAAGTTTACAGTTTTCAGAGTAACATAGCAGAAGAACTTTCCTACTTCCTCCTTCCTCCTCATCTCCTGGATATGGCTTCTCTTCCTATGGAAATCCTCTTTAACCAGCTCTTAACAGACTAAAATATAAAGGGTTCTTCCTATATTCATTCTAAAAGGTGAAAATAGAAAAAGTACTTTTTTTTTTTTTTTTTTTTTTTTTCCTGGATTATTGCTGTAATGCTTATTTCTAAAGAAACTTTCAGGCAACAGGAAGAATATTTGGTGGTAATAACAGTGGTGTGACATTAAACAGAAAGGAAAAGCATGAATAGATAAACACATTACAACATTCAGATTTATTTGAGCAGAAAAAAGACTCTAACTATAGGTCTTTACATTTTCATATTTTGACTTGAAGGCATGTCCTAAAAGAATAAAGAAAAGCCAGAATTAAGCTGACATGTGGCTGTACTGGGTCTGGCTGGGATGTTAACTTTCCCTGCAGCAGCCCATACAGTGCTGCACTCTGCACTTGTAGCTAGAACAGCAGTGGTATCACACCAGTGTTGTGTCTGCTGCTGAAAAGTGCTGGTACAGCATCAGGACTCTCTCTGACCCTCCTAGGGGGTGGGCAAAAAAGTGAGAAAGAAACATCAGCAGGGCAGCTGACTTCAACCAACCAAAGGGATATTCCATAACATATGATGTCACACTCAGCAATAAAAGGTGGAAAAAGGAAGAAGAGGGGAGGGGTGGGCTCTCGTGAAAACGTCTGTCCTCCTCCCGAACCCCGGCTACGTGCGTTGAGACCCTGCTTCAAGGACGTGGTCAAGCATCGCTCATTTCTGAGAAGTAGAGTAATTTCTTTCCTCTGCACTTCCACATAGCCTTTACTTGTTTTGTTTAGTTATTCCCTTTCCCCCTCCCTCTTCCCCTTTCCCTTTTTTTCCCTTTAGTTGAATTGTTTAATTAATAATATTTCCTTAATAATATATATATATATACTTTTTTTTTCTCTTTAATTAAATCATCCTTATCTCAACCCGTGAGTTGTTCTTTCCTTTACTTCTTCCCCTCCTCATCTGAGGAGGGGGAGTGAGAGAGCGGTTGTGGTGTTCAACTGCCTAGCATGGTAAAACCACCACAGTGGCCATCATCATTCTGAACCATTACCTTTCTGTCTCTTTCTCCCTTTAAACTCGTCACAGATTTTAAGCATTTGGGGATAAGATTTATGTCTTACTAAGCTTTTGCAGCAGAAGACTGAAACATAAATCTTTATGATGATCTGTGGATACTATCTCAATAGAATCAATAATGCAGCCATGTTATTTGAAGACTTCCACAAATAACCATCTGGTTTCCTGTAATAATGTCTTACCTTGATTATTATGTAGATTGCTTTCTTCTACAAATCTGTTTCCAATCACAGGAATGGAATATGAACCATGATTAGGAAAAGTAATAAACTGAGAAATATATATTTTTATATGTATATATATATATATATAAATCTCCTTTCTCAGTGCAAAAATCATCCAATGCATATCACAATTTAAAAATGGAAAAGTATAAGGCTGTATATGATGTCTGAAGTCTCATAAATAATTCACGAGACAGACTTACCATCAAGCTGAATGTGTCTTTATCTTTATCTTGCTTTATATATATAAATGTATGCATATATATATACATATAAAGAGATAAATAAACAGCGATCATTTCTGTTGCAAGCTTTTGGATGAAAATCACAGGGAAAAATATTTCATTTTGGAATCCTTCTTATTGGCCAAATAAACAAAAGGCTAAATTTACAGAATAGGAGCAGAGGTGATCAGTCCTTAATAACATTCACAGTTGTGAATTCTCAACTGTACATGAGCAGATTGGAGCCCAAAATGCCCAAACATTTCTTAACTAGTGGATGGATGCATTTTGGGATTTATTTATTTAATTATTTATTTATTTTTCCTCTTGCTTTCAATGTTCATAGGTTCATTTGAGAACAGACTGGAACACACCTTTCTTATAATGGTTCTAGAAACTGAGGCAGAGAAATAATCACCATAGAGCTGGGCAAAGAGGAACAGTTCTGGCAGAAGATGGTGAAAACTAATACATTGGGTCTTCCCTATGGTGAATTAAGTCCCTTGGAATGGACCTACTAGTTAAATTAAGACCACTTCCTCCTGTGGGACATTGGTGGATATTGAGCTGAAACATTTTCTTACTTGTGTGTGACTGGGTTGGAATGAACCCTTAAGTGAACAATTATATTCTACTGAAGTGTTTTACAAGATTCAGTACTACCTTTTGATGTAGGCTTTTTAATCAATAAAAATGGGTATCTTTGAGTGAGGGATAAAGCAGATGATTGTGTAAGCCCACATTGGTTTCAGAAAGAAATGTGAGTAACATTTAGTCTAAAATATAAATATTTAAGTCATCAAGAATTAAAGTATGCCAACTTGTAGTTTTCTCTGGTTAACAATGTTCATCCTCATTTGAAAAAGGATGTGGGGTTTTTAATGATTGTAAGTACTTAGGGATATGGCCTTACATTCTAGCTACGAGATAGCATTTCCAGCAGAGAATGTTGTCTCCTGCCACGCCGGAACAATCTATCAGCAGGTTCATAGAGATAAGAGTGACACCTAGTGAATGATTTTACACTTCCAATATTTTTTTTCTGTGGATAAAAATGGTGGAAAAGGACTCCTTATTCACCTCCCAAACAGTACTTATTAAAGAATTATTTACCCTATTAAAGAATTGAAGGAATTTCAACCTGAGATATTTTAATAATATTATACTGCAATATTAGATATTAAATAATTATATTAGGTATGTCTGGTATGTCTACATCTTTAATTATGTGGCATCTGGTATAAGGCTACATCTAAACACAAGAATCCTCTGCTATTCATTCTTTTTCAATAACAGCATGACATAAAAAAAAGAGCAAGAACTGAATTCTCTTCTTCCTTCAGATTAATTTCACATTATTAAACAATAAAAACCCAATACTTTGGGTCTTATCACATATTTATGCTCTTTTTATTTTCATGAAACTATAATCAACACATTCTCAATGTGGAAAAGAATGAAGGGCATATTTCTTATCATCATAAACTGGGCAATTTAAAAATTATTCTTTTGTAACACTGGCTGAAAAACAGCTTTAGCTTTTTCTCCTTTTTAACAGGCTTTCCACACTATTCCCTGAATCTCAGCTCTAGAATTGCTAAACAGAACTTTCATTTGCTATCTGTTACTTTAATATCATCAAAAAAGTACTGGCATTTAAATACTTTTTGCTGTATGTCCTTTAACTTGTCCGTTCAAAGAAACAGAAGCAAACAAAATCCATAAGCAGTCCAAGATGTTGATTTGTAGATTCCAAATCTGCTGATTTTTTTTTTTTTTTTTTTTTTTCAAGGTAATAAAGGTATCTAATTCTTAAAGGTCACCACAGGGAACAGGACAACTTTATTAATTCATGCTGTAAAGAGAGCAAATTTTTCAATTTTTTAAATCAAATACATATTGTAGTGGTGGTCCTGTGAAGACTGACACTTAAATGTATTGCAGTTATCAGAATAAAACACTACAAACTTCTGTGAGTCAATTTTTTCAGCTTGTATTGTCCATGTGATTGTATGTCAAAATCAGCAAAATTGCGAGATTGATACAGAGTGCCAAATACCAGCAGGTCAGAGCACTACACCTATTGTAAAGTGGAATTTGTAATAAAAAGACTTTGTGACATAAATTTAAAACTAACTAACAGTAAAGACAAGATTGGTTCTGATTTACAGAAGCTAACATCTACCAATTAATTTTATTAGAATTTATTATATGATGTTTGGGATCATTTCTTGGTGGAATTTTCAAGACCCACGAGATACAAATGCTGTTTAGGTCAGTATGCACTTCACTAAAAACAAAGTAGGAAACTGAAAGCCCTGCATTACAACAAATTGGATACACAGATGATCCTTGGAATCAGTAATACATCCCTTCTTAAACACTGTTAGAAAAGTTTTTGAGTGTGTGTGGTTGGGGTGGGGATAGTGGAGCAGTGCTATCTTTATTCCACTTCAAGTTTTGTTGATACTCAGTCTTCAGAGTTGCAAAGTAGGATTATCCTGCAATATACATATGAAGGCCTTAATGTACTTCAGAGGGCAATAAGACATTCTCACTGCCTTTCTTTCCCTCCTTCCCAGAACAAAATACAGGACACTATATTGACAGTCAAAAAAGAAGGGAAAGGAGGTTATTAATAAGCCTATTTATAAGCCTGTTTCTCAGTATCACAGTAAGAACAATAGTTAAACTTCTTCAACAATATAAGAAAATCCACCCAGAAGAAATTCTATTAAGATTGTCTTAATGTTGAAGCCATCAGAAACGTGACATCTGTCATTAATTACCATGCAATAGATATATCTTCTTTTCAAAAGACCAGATACTCTATACTCCCCAAAAAGCTCAATACAATTCTGCTCCAACCAGTAGTAATTGCTAACATCTTAATGGTGGCAAGGCATTCTTTTAAGAAGATACATTTGCTTAGCATTCATCAGCTAGGTCTCACAAAAAAATGTTGTCAAGTACTTGTCAGACATCACTGTGCCTAGCTTTCAAGAGTGTGGCCCACAGAAGGATCACAAACCCATATGGTAACTAAGCACAGGTACCTATACTGAAGACAGTCAGCTATTCCCTTCAGCCAAGTTCTGAGCTCTGCAGAGTGTACAGCCTCTGAGACAGCATCATACAAACCCTGTTGAATGTTGCTTAAACAGTGCTGTCTTATGTCTCAACAGTGTAACATAACTGGAGAGAACGAGCTACTGAGCTCATCATCTTACATCTTACCATCTTACCCTAGACATCTCTGCCTAGGAAACATTAGGCCCCTCATGGTGGAATAACCCTACTCATTGTGATAGTAAGATACAACAGGAGCTGTTCCTGAAATTCCAGTGCTTAGGAAAGACAGAGGTAAACACTTCCATGCTATGCAATTTTTGAGCCCAAATCTGTCCATGAAGGTAGAGATACCTATTCAGAGAAATATCTAAGCAGTGTTCACTGTTTTCTTTTGAAATACAGTTAATTCTATATTCATAAATTCCAGAACATCCCTCATTTTGTGGATTTCTAACTATTCTCTCTATATAATAACTTGACTAAAGTGGTTCTTCTCTTTGAAATTTGCGTCATCTGAAGCATCTGATTTCTTCTAATAGTTCTGCAGATAGAAATTTCCTTATTCAAGTTTGGCTAAATACACACAACAAAAGATAAATATAAAATCTAAATTTTGCTTTTGTGTGAGCTTTCTGTGTCTCTCATTAAAGTAATTTCAACATTCATTTATTAATCTTCCCAGAACTATTATAGGGTAGACAAGTATTATAATCCTTATAATAAATGAAAAACTTCAGTGCTACCAAAGAGATTGGCCACTCACCTAAAAAATGTTACAGTTCTATGACCAGAATCTGTACATCCTGCCTTGCAGACATGGCTTTTTCTTAAAGATTGTCTTCTCTTTTCTGATTTGAAAAAAAAAAAAAAAAAAAAAGAGAGAGAAAAGAAATACAGAAATAATACATACAAATGCCTAGCAATATTTCCTCAGTCATATTAGATATTGCTAAACAAGAAAGTAAAACAGAGGTTAAAGTAAACAAGTGTTTTTTTTATTTTTTATTGAAGCACAGGAGAGGCCCAGATGATCTTTCATTAGTTCTGTCTGCATTAATAAGTATTGGGAACAGCTGTAGAAAGCACCTGATTGTGCGGAGGGTCTTATGTCCATGAAGCGTATGTTTCAGGATGCATTGCCTTGAACTGACTTCAATATGGTTATAGAATCACAGAATGGTTTGGGTTGGAAGGGACCTCAAAGATCATCTAGTTCCAACCCCCCCTACCATAGGCAGGGATGCCACCCACTAGATCAGGTTGCCCAGGGCTTCATTTAACCTGGTCTTGAACAATTCCAGGGATGCGGCATCCACAACCTCTCTGGGCAACCTGTTCCTGTGACTCACCACCCTCTTAGTGAAGAATTTTCTCCTAACCTCTAATGTGTATCTCCCCTCTTTTAGTTGAAATTCATTCCCCCTTGTCCTGTCATTATCATCTGACTGAGCAGAGTCACTCTCCATCTTTCTTATAAGCCCCCTTTAAGTACTGAATAGCTGCACTGAGGTCACCCCAGAGCCTTCTTTTTGACAGGCTGAACAGCTCCACCTCTCTCAGTTTTTAGTTTTAGGAAAGGTGCTCCAGCCCTCTGATCATCTTTGTGGGCCTTCTCTTGACCCATTGTAACGTAGCCGCATTCTTTTTGACCTGGACACAGCACTACAAGTGTGGCCTCACCAGGGCAGAGTAGAGGAGGACAATGACCTCCCTTGACCACTCCTCTGTTGATGCAGCCCAGGATGCAGTTGGCCTTCTGGGCTACAAACGCATGCTGCTGGCTCATGTCAAGCTTTTCATCCACCAGAACCCCCAAGTCCTCTTCAGGGCTGCTCTCAGTGAGTTCTTCACCCAGTCTGTACTCACGTCCAGGATTACCCAGACCCAGGTGCAGCACCTTGAACTTTGACTTGTTGAACCTCATTAACTTCACTTGGGCCCAATTCTCAAGCTTGTCCAGGTCCCTTTGGATGGCATTCCTTCCTTCTATTGTATCAACTGCACCACTCAGCTTGGTGTCATAATGTACTGGTCCCATACACTGAGTGTCCTCAGCACTGACGGAGCTTTAGATACAATCCAGGGAGGAATTATCTGTCTTGGTTTTACCCATAAGGATCCCATTTCATCCACTCTGAGTCCTCCCTGTAGTAAGAACCTGAGACCAGCAAGTTGAAACAGCCAGGATATTTGTTTTCATGTGATTCACATCCAAGCATAAACTCTGAAGTGGACATCTGAAGGCTGCCCAGGGAGGTGGTGGAGTCACCATCCCTGGAAGTCTTCAAAAGACGTTTAGATGTAGAGCTTAGGGATATGGTTTAGTGGGGACTGTTAGTGTTAGGTTAGAGGTTGGACTCGATGATCTTGAGGTCTCTTCCAACCTAGAAATTCTGTGATTCTGTGATTCTGTGATATCCTTTTTCTTTGTTTTACCATTAGGCACTAAGTCTAGTTTTCTTAGGAGTAGTCCAGCCTTGGACCTGTGAGAGATTTGGGGAATTTTGCCTCTTCTCTCCACTAGCTGTAGGAATGACAGCTCTTGTATTTTGTGTAGTAATATATTCCTTTGAGCTCTTTGAGGGTTGCATCCTAATTCCATTTATCTGGGAAAAAGAGAAACAGCAACTTGCCCTTGAGGTTACAGCTACCACCACGTAAACATTAATATCTTGTCTCATTAAGCACACAGTTGATAGGATTGAGGAGAAATCCCACAATTTTATAGTCTACATTTTTTGACAGCACTGAACATAAAAAATTAGAAGAATTACCACAAAATTGAAATGTTGAAATGGAGTATGAATGATAAGATGTCCAAAAGGGGCAGTGATCTGAAGGATTCCTGCTGTGACCATCCTCTGCAGCAGCCTGCAGAGACAGAGCTATACACAGGGCACTGGTTCTTCTACCCAATAAATGAACACTATCACTGCTTTCTTCCATCTCAAGAAAAGCTGTTTCTTGGAATCTTTCTATAGCACCCTGATATGTAGAACTAGGCCTTTAAGGGACAATAAAAAAACTTTGTGGCATAACTAAAACATTGCAATCTTGGCTCTAAAGGATTTTAACAGCAAGATTTCACCTTTAAACTCAAAACTGTACTAGTTACCCCTGGAAATATGATTTATATCTTCTTTCTCTAATATGCAAAATTGTAAGAAATTGTGGCAGGACTCTGCTATTCCTCATGCATGTCATGGATGCGCTAAGAAGAACACACTTGGAATTGTGTCCTTTTGAGTATTCTCTACAGTATTCATTGGTCATGTCCAAAATTAGTAAGGAATGGATGTAACTGGGAAAAGAATGGAATTGCAGGTTAGTATTTGTAAACCACTTATGTTTAGAGTTATTTAAAAAAAACATGTAGCAAATGAAAAAAGCTTAAGGAATGAGATGCAATCTCCATGTGCAGTGTGGAACATTGATTATAAAGAGATGGAAGAACATTTTTGTCTCTGTTGTCTGGAATATACAATTGTATCATACTACCCTGTATTTGCCTCTCTTGCACAGAAAATAACATTTTACAATAACTTCGTTCTATATGAATGAATTATCCTGGAAAATAAACCTTTTTTTTTTTTTTTTTTTTTTTTTTTTTTTTTTTGTCTGTCTTCAAGTCCTGCAGACATTTACATACTAAAAGCACAGGAAGCAAGATCTTTTGAAAGCTATAAAACTACTCACATATTACAAACTAAGTGCAAGTATTCTTATAATACTAGGATTTGTGGTTTTAATATGGGATGCTGGACTGACCTGGGAGAATAATTTTGACCAAAATATCTGTTGGGAAAAAAAAAAAAAAGGCAAACAAACAAAATCAAAACAAATATTTGATGAATCTCTAGTTACATTTGCCAAATTTGTTGGATTAGAAGACTTTCCTATGCTACCGAAAAACAAAAATGTCACCATTTTTATCTCTGGTGATGTGTAGCTTTTTGGGAAAAATTATGGAAAAAAATATGATTTGTGAAACACCTCAATTTTTAAAAGTTCAGAAATACTTTGTTTTGAGACTTAGTTTTATTTTAAATGTACTTACAAATCATTTTATATTGCTCTGATTTTTTTCATCTTGACACTACATGAAAATAAATATTTAAAATACGTGTGTACATATAAATACGTATTACTGGAAAATCACAGCTCTACTTATTAATGTTAAGGGAGGTGAAAAGTGATGAATGTGGCCACTTCCTCCAGCTGCTCTAGCCCAGGGCCACTCCTGCAGGCTGCTGGGTCCCAGCCCAGTGCCTGGGGTCCCAGGGTCTCAGCCCAGGCTGGGGATGTGGCTGCCACCTTCCCCTTTGCAAGTCCCACCAGCAGCAAAGCTGAGCACATACCCAGAGACAAACGGGCCGCCTTCAGCAGCATTTACACATTGGCCTCACTTAAAACACAGACACACCGATGAGGCCCGTTTATCCTCCAACTAGTAGAGACGGAAGGTCACTGGTGCAGGCACACACACAGCACTGTCCAGGTTCACAGGCACACACACATTTGGGTATCCTTCAAGTACCGGCATGGCTGCTCTGTCTGCCTAGCACCTGTGATTGGATTCTGGGCCTGCTTACCCACTTTAAGGGTGGCCTACTGGCTGCTCCAGCCTGAAGTTAGCTCACACACACAGCACTCACAGACTCATCCCTCATGCACACTGCATTCACAGTTCCCCCTGGGCATACCAGCATGCCCCCCTGCCTGCCTGATACCCTGGCCTGTATCCAAGGTGCCTGCTACTCACTGCCTGGTCCAGCTTAAATTTTGCTGGCAAATACACAGATGTTCTTTATTTCTTCTATACCTTATATATGAAAGGTACTTTAAAATATTTTAAGAATATAGATTGAGAAGAAGCTTGCTGATTCTCATAACTTTATCTTACCAGTCTGATTGCTACTGTGCAATGTGAAGTGACTTTTCATCACCTTATGTTGCCACAGGGCATTAGAGAGGAATGAATACACGAATTCAAGGTTCAGGGTGCCTCACGGGAAGCCACAAAAATAAAATGGCATTTAATCAACAGAAGCAAAAGCAAAAGCAGAAAGCCAGAAAATGGAAACATTTGGGTTAGGAAGGAACAAATGAGAAATTTATGAATACATTGTGAAATGTAAAAGCCGCATTCTGAGCAGAATATGAATAATGACATCTGAGTTGCAGCTCTATGTGCACATTTAAAAGAACAAGGTACACCTACTCCCTTAGTCCAATGACTAGGGAATTGCTGGAACTGTGTTTTTTAATCCCACATATTGAGAATAGTTTGGAATATGGTTGGCTGCCTCCTGGGAACACACATGGGCACACAGTATGAAGCTAGTGAAGGAGCATGTTTTTTCTTCTAGCCATGTTTCCCTTTCCTGCTCCCAATCAGGCACTCAAACATAGACTGCTATGATGAGGGGAGAAAGTGGGGCATTTTTGGTTACTAAGTAAAAGACAGAAAGACAGTGGCTGACTTGTTCTGTACTTCCTTTACTCTTAGAACAGATAGAGGATAAAAATACAGATTTATTCTGTAGTAAAAAGAAAAATCTCCCAGTCTTTATCATTTTTCTCTTTGCATAAGTTGACAGTGCGGCTTCATCTCTGTTTAGGAAGGCCGAGAAACTAAATCAAACAGAATCCAACAGTTCTTAGTAATTTTTTTCTGTTGTTCTTCTGGTATAAAAAAGGCAGTGGGACTAGTATGTTTACATTTCCTAGATCTATGGCGGGGGCTGTTGACTCTAACAGCTAATGGGGATGGACTACATTCTTTCATTTTATACTGGGTAGTAAAATCTTTCTGAAGCCCTTTAGAAAAAATAAAGATAATAATAATAATAAAAAGTAAATAACCTCAGTGTTGGTCTTTCAGTATTAACTCTGTTATCTATAGAAGCTCCATTTGGCACTCCACTGGAAATAGTTTGTGCTTAGTTTTTCCAGGAACTTGCCAAAATTCTGTCTTACCTAGTATCAGCTACAGAAGCTTTGCTCTTTGGGGACAGGTTTAGGAATTGGTAAAAGAAAATGGATAATCAGAATCATTATTTACATAGCTTTTTGAATTTACTGTACAGTATGCTATTATGAAAGCTTCTGGCCAGGAAATCTTACAGTTAAACAGCATGAGCCTGAAACAATGTGTTCAATTATGCAAATAAACACAGAGTGGCTCAAAAGGCCAGATGGTGTGAATAAGACAAGTACTCTACACTTAAGTGGTACTGGGGCAATTTGCAGCAGTTGAGGATCTGCCCCGAGATCTGTACAGATGGACAGGTGGGATGCTTTGCAGAACATCTGTGTTTGCAGCTGCTTAGTGAGAAAAGCATGCGAAGTCACTGGGAGAATGCTGTCCAAGCACACAAGGAAGAAGAAGAACAACAAAAAATTCAAACCAGAGAAAGTAAACAGAGCTCATATGGTGGAGAGGAGGAATTCATGTAGGAATTTACTTAGTAACTTCAGATAAACTAATAAATCTCTGCTCACTTGCCAAGTGGCAGTTGATTTCAGAACCTTTTAGAAGTCTGCCACTTGAAGGAAAATAATTTTAAATTACCATATTTTCTACAGTAGATTTTGGTTTCATTTTCCCAGAATGCAAACAAAATTTTATCTATAGATGTTTGAAAACTATTATGCTGCAGGGAAAAATAATAAAAAGGGTAAGTGACCAGACCTTTTCTAAAAAGGAAAGAAGCTGCTTCTTCCTGTTGCTTTAATGAAAGAAAATAACATGACTTTAAATGCACGCACATGTAAACCATGTACCCAGGAGCAGTAACAGCAAAATGACATCTCATTGTTAAACAACTGCTGTATATTTTCTGTACAAGCTGGCTCCTTCTTTGTTTCAGAAGTCACTTTGTAATTCCCTGGTTACTTTTTAACCTAGCTGATGTTTTCTTGCTCTTCTGTGTAGTTAGTTACTTTTGGGCAAACAATCCCCCAGGCAGTGTTGGGCAATGTTTTCTTGCTCTTCTGTGTAGTTAGTTACTTTTGGGCAAACAATCCCCCAGGCAGTGTTGGGCATTGCATTCATACACATGTTCCCACATTAACAGACATTTCTGTACACACCAGTCTTATAAAGGCAGGCTGTGTAACCATCCCAACAGACTCTATCCAGGCAAATGTCTTCCATTGCTTCATAATGGTTGGATTTGATGATCCAAATTAAATGATTGATTCTGTGATTCTATAATCATTTCAATGTGAGCTACCAATGTAGCAGGAGCAAAAGGGCTCAGCTAAACCTTGAATTTACAAGTTGTTACTAAGGGAGAATAGAGAAGCTATACTATCTTGTTTTTGAATTAGTACAGGACTCTGTATCTAGCTCTGCGTTGCTTCTCAAATTTGAGAAAAGTGGTGAAAAAGCTAGTGGGCTTTCTAACTTTCGCTGCAGAATGGTAATAGCATTGAAATACATGTCCTGAAGGAAGGGATTTCTGGAGCAACTATACTTGGAGAAGGATGATCTCAAGATCTAAATAAGTGTACAGATGAAAATGAAAATCTAGAAAATTAAAAAACAAACAAACAATGAAACAAAACAAAAACAAATAATAAAAACAAACAACAACAACAACAACAAAAAACGACAAACTTCAGCCACTGGAAGTTGAAGTTAGACAAGTTCAGGTGAGAGAAAAGGCAAATATTTCAGGTGAGTTTCACAATCCTTTCTCTTTAAACATTTTTTTTTTTCTTCTGAATAACTGGCATTGTCTTATATACTCCACATTTAATCATCAAAGTAAAACAATTTATTGAAAAAGAAGCATTGCAAAAAAAAAGGGAACAGTTTATATAAATTTGCATTCCACATTTTTTTTTTTTAATTTTAAATTATAAATCTTACTAGTATATATCTAAGTTTTCCACGCTACAGATACACGCACATAAGTAGCTTAAGTCACAGAAATAAATTTATCCTCTTGTGTAAGTGTATGCAACTCCAGATGTTACAGTTACTAGAGCTGAATGGAAAATGGAAATAAAGTCTGCTCTGATAACATATCACAAAAAGAAGAAAGAAAGAAAGAAAGAAAGAAAGAAAGAAAGAAAGAAAGAAAGAAAACCAAAAATCTGTTAAACTTTAGTGACTCCTTTTTCTTATTAAATGTAAAAGCTGTTGTACTCAGCAGCGTGTCATCCATAAACCTTAGAAAAGGAATCATTACTAATTAGGAATATAACTGCTGAATACAAATGTAATTATTTCAAGCCGCCTACAAAAATCCTCCTAATTGAAAAGAATTAAAAATTAGAGGGGGCTCAGAAGAAAATTTAAAGAGTTGATAAATAATTGACGTATGGGCTGATTCAATTAAAAAGAGATTAACATTAAAGAACTGGAGCGACTAGATGAATGTCACTAACTAGACAGCAAATGGAGGAGGCACTAAATACCTGTAGGTAGCAAAAAAAAATAAAAAATAAAAAATGGTGGGAGTAAGACAAATGCTTGCTTTTTGTTCTGAAATCAGCTCACTGAAGAAGCTGAGCACAGGCAAGTATAGCATGGCTGTTACACAACCTGCATATTTTTGAAGATGAAGAAAGATTGCTCACCTCTTTCTGAAAGCTAAAACACTCAGAGCTTTAGAGTTTACTTGAAATAGCACTTTGGTGTGTTTTCCATTTATTTTTCTCAATTAGCATACAAACTTCTCTTCATAAATTATTTCTGTATGTGAACAATTGAGTTCTTTCTATCAGGTGAGTGAAGTGAATAGGGAATGCTGAGGTTCCTTAAGTAAAGAGGTATTATGGGATACAGGTTGTAAAAGGCAGCAGCCATCTTTTACTCTGCTGGTTAGAGGACATAATGCCACTGAACACAGCCAAGGGAACTACACTTGTTGGAATCAAAAAGTATATGCTTTTCCACTTCCATCACCCTTCAGACTTTTAAGTTCTTACTTTCACAGTCGAGAAGTTTAATCCTCTACTCTGTCATTCCATGTGATGAAGGTGAATAGTGAAATATATGCTATGACACAATCTTCCAGCCCACCCTGTGCTAGTGTTAACAAACCAGTGCTAGTGTGAATTTGGTTTTAACATGAGCAGGGAATAAGATTTAATACATATATACATTTTTCAAAAGCAAACTTGAAGAGTTTAAAAAGTAGAGTTTAAAACAACACTGTACTTTAATAATGGTTATATTTACTTTTTAGGAAATAATTAGGTCTCAATAAAGGGTTGACAGAGTTGTAGTCAGTATTTACAGAAAAACAACTGTTTGGCTATTCTGCAAGGAAGTCTTTGTGACTGCACAGAAGATAAGTCCTCTTTACCTCACAAGTCATAAGAACCTAGAGGAGAACCTCCATCACAACTTTTTTTTTTTTTTTTTTTTTTTTTTTTTTTTTTTTTTTTTCCCCAGGAGCCTATCTACGACTTCATCTTCTAATGAACAAGTTCCTAGAAAACTGTAATCTTCAGTTCATGAGAAGTCCTCTCGAATACGTTGATAAATCCCACAGAATTTTCAGTCTGTGCAACAAGAAGTTGTACAGTGTGAGGAAACTATCATAAAAATATATGGAGGTGGGGAAAAGTAACAAACACTACCAGCTCTAATGTAATATCATTAAAACTCATGGTTTTGTGTTCAAATCCAGACATTGTGTCAAAACATAACTGCATATCTGTTCTGTTTTTTTTTCTCTTAGAAGAAAATCTTGTCTGTTTTTTAGGCACAGGCACAATTTTGCATTTTTTTTTTTTTTTTCACAAGCAAGCATAAAAACAAATCAGGAAGCAGTCTGAAAATTTCTCAAATAAAGATAAAAAAATGGAAGGAGTGTAAGGTCAGCGGGGGGTAGGGGGGGGGGTGGGGTGTAAGGTGTAGAAGGTTGAGGAGAGTTAAAGACCAGAAGACTTCTGCTCACTTTCAAAACTTGTCAGCTGAAGTCTATCCTATCCCTCTGTCTCTCTGTTGGTCTATCTCTCTCCAGTGGATGATGCCTAACAGAGTGCTCAGCCTAAAATAGTCCACTGCCAATAAGTCTCTGATAGATTGTATTAGTGTAGACAAAGCGCCACATGAGTGGCTGCTTAATTAGCCAGGCAAAAAAAAAAAAAAAAAAATCACAACCACATGCTTGGAAAAGCTGTGCTTGCTTACTTTGACAAAAACACTGCAGCAAGGTAAACACCCATGAGAGAGAAAAGAACAACATGCCTCGAGAACAATGTTGGCACAGCAAATGCCAATAAACAGATATGGAAAGAAGAGCAAAGCTAAAGAAGCGACAAGTTTCCAAATAACCTTCAATTAGAGAAGTGGCCCTACTCCTGTGGGTCTAGTATTTTCAAGGTGAAGCTTGATACATTTATGAATGAGATTATGTGAAGTCTTTGAAAATGGAAAGCTGGACAAGGAGCTGGACTAGAAGATTTTGTGAGTCCTATACAGAGCTCTGCATTTGTTTAGCAAAGGACTTTTATGTCAAGTATAAAGGGGGACTTGCTAGAATTAATTTTCATTAGACTGTATAACAGTCCCAAATTTAAGTTGGGGAAATGCATTTGCTTATGATATTAGAAATGCTGCTGGATAAAGTACCACTGGAAGCTATTCACTGGAAACCATTTTTCAGGATGGATTTCTGATCAGATAAATATTCTTCAGCTGGGACAAAGTGCTCCTTTTGAATTGCATGTAAGGCTTATTTACAATCTCTATATTTAATATGTGTTATTTTATTTTTCTGTCTTCCCTGTCTTTTGCATACTTACTGCAACAAAGTTCACTGGACTTTGCCAAAATGAAATGTTAAACAGTTTCTCTCTCTTTCCTTTTCCTATTATGCCCCTTCAGGTCAAAGATTAAACTTCCCCAAATCTTACTGAGGCATGAGCTATTGGAAGCAAATTGTTTTTCTTCTGGAGCAAGAACCTTAAAATCTGAAACACATGTGAGTCAGTATGACTGTAAAATGTAAACTGTGTACCATTTGATTCTAATAGTTCTTGATTGAAAATGAATGTAAAAAGATCGGATATAAGATACCGTTTGGGTGACAATTTCACAAATTATGCATAAGTAGAGCTATGTGATTCTGTTATGAAAAAGAGTTTTATAGCCTGTTAAAAATAAAATAATAATGTGTTAAACAGGATTTATGAAAATCAGATTATAAGGCTTTCAAGTCAGGCAGCTTTCCAGAGGTACAAAGAATACTGTCCCTCTTTTTATCAAAGTAATCAACTTGTGCACTTACAGAGTCCATTTAATGATCCTTGGAGGAAACATTCAATTTTGCTGACCAACTCAGCTAATTACTTCAAAGTTAAAGGAACAGATTAGTGGAAAATAATTATTCTAATGCTTACTAGCTGCCTTGAGCTTTGGTAAAGATGTAAACCACCCATCAATAGGGAATAAAAGACATTGTCATAGCATTAAAGGTTTTTACAAATCTCTGAAATAATAAAACAATGTTAGCAGTGTAAAACTCTTTGAGTTCCTGATAAAATTTAGGTGTTGTTTCAAAGAGATTGTTAAGAATTGAAGATTGTAATCTTTCATAGTCAAGGGCAAGATATAATAAGACTTCAGCATCTCTGCAGGTCGATGCTGCAATGCCCCTGAACAGAATCCTGATTCCAGAATTAAGTGTCCAGGGCCCTCTATAAAGTGAATAAGAGGCAGATTCTTGAAAATGACAGTCCAAAAATCTCAGACACTGAGAAGAAAGCTGCCCAGAGTGAAGAATTGGGAAACACTAACTGTGGCTGAAATCTTGTCTTTTATAACTGAGGCGGAACTAAAGAGAAATGCTAACTCCCGATAAAGATCCTAAGCTTTGAGCCTGAAACCAGTGTAAATGACTCCAAAAATTCTTTCAAATAATTGAATTGACTACACTGGTCATCTTCAAAATAGGATGTAGGATAAGGTGATCTCCTTTCATCTAGCAGCATCAGTGTTAGAGCATTGCCCAAAACCAAACCCTTTTATGAAGAGGCCTTTTTATATTCCCTATTGGCACTACATTTGGATACACAGGACCTACTAACTGTCTCTTTTTCTGTAGTTATGTTACAAATTAGTGTCTTTACTGCTTGCTTTTCTAGGTCATATATTCATTCTTTGCTGTCTAGGGGCATTGCCTCAGCCAGAAAGGTGGTTACAGTACAATAGTTTGACATCTGGAATGGAATTTTTCATATTTTAGCTGTTTGAAATCACACAGTCTGAGGAAACTGTCTGGGATCCCTCTAAATTCAGAACAGAATAGCACTTTCCTTCCACATAGACATCATCTTGGAGATGCTCAAAATTCTGCACAATGAAGCCTACAGAAACTGGACCTAATGTGAAAGCCAATTCCACTTTGAGCTGGGGGTCACACCAGATGACTTCTGGTCCTTTTCAAACTAAATTAGTCTGTAATTCCATGAACCTGGGATGGGATAACCCACAGTGCATCCCCGGGGTAGGGCTCAGGATAGAAGGTCTGTAATGGCTTATTTCTGTTAAACTCAAAGAGAGACAAGATAATGTCTTAGGCCAATCATTTACTTGGCAAAAATAGTGAATTCCAAGGTAGTCCAAGTCTTCTCAAAAGAGTATCCAGGGGTAAATTTTGCTATCTGACAGAAATTGGGCCTCTCTACCAAAGATGCACAAGAGAACCAAAGAAATAAGGGTGTGAGCAATCTGTTTACAGATCCTGAACCTGCTGGGGGTGAGATGGGGGGAGGGTGGGGAAGAAGATGATGACTTCTGCTTCTGAAAGGGGCTCCTCTCTCCTCTCCCATAGCTGCTGCCACAACACGTGTTCTGCTTCTCAACTGCAGTGACAATCAGCTCTGTTTTCCAGGACCTGAAAACAGGCAAAATATATGTGGTTGTTTGCCACTGGTCAGCGTTTAATACAGCTATAACTCCCTTTTTCTTCTGAAAGCTGGCTGTGTCTAAGCCCACACTTAAAATCAGCAAGATGTCTTTTCCTCTGTTGAAAAGATAAAATTTTTCCTCTGTTGTCAAGGTAAAAGAAGTATGTAAATTCAGTAATCAAAATGCAGATGGAAGGGATACCTCCAAGTCCAGAATTTAAGTTGTCCTACAGATGGAGTGAAATTCTGGAGAGGACAGAGGTGCATGTGGATACTACTCTGCCCTAATCCAAAAGGCAGCTCAAGTCAGTCTAGAGACCTAAGAATGTCAGAAAATGAGTCTTGTGCTCCCAGTTCCTTTAGCTGAAGCCTAAATCCTGAACTCTGTCACCTGGGGATGCTGGAGTCTTTCAGTTCATCTGCAAAATCTTTCAGAACTGAGACCAAGCATTGAAATGCCTGCTGTGATCTTGATATCTACTGGCACAGCCTGCATTGTGTGTGTTGTGTACTGCTTTCTCTATATGACTCACGTGTGGATGCAAATACGGACACCTACTCAGCACTTAGAAAATCCTGAATATACACCTACAATATAAAACCTAGTGCCATCTTAAGTGCAAGCTCACCAGGTTCAAGCTCCTCAAATCATTATTTCAAAAAAGGATGCTAATGACCACCTCCCAGAGTCCGAAAATAGGCCTGGTCAAGTCACAAAAGGGTTCTGTGGTTATGGTCCCTTCTGTGGCTGATCCAAAATCCAGCCAGTGAATATTGAGGGGAATGTAAGATATAATTATTCTAGAAAGACAATAACAACAATTACATCCAACCTTTATATACTCACAGTGCCTTTCTGACTTACATAACTGCAGCTGTCATCTCCTTTTTGAAGATGATAAACCCAGTTCTTAGTGGTTTAGTAAAAATAAAATAAAATAAAATAAAATAAAATAAAATAAAATAAAATAAAATAAATCCTGGTGAAATCTGGGGCACAGGCACTTCCAACTCACACTATGAGTAAGTTAGATTTTGAACAAGCACACTGCATTTTTATAATCATTCTGATATTTTAAACTTTTGGTTCTTTACAATATCTTGTCAATACTATCTTGAAAGATCCTAAATTAATTAGGGTCCAACAGAATTACATTCAGAGGACTTTTAGCTTTAACTAGATTTTGTAGATTCTCCCTCATTACTCCTTCCAGATTTGTAATGGTTCATGACATTAGCTTTGATTCCCTTGGGTTTATTTCTTCTTATACATTCTAATATTTGCTTAGTTTGTACAAATAGCTCTGATATTTGCCTTGAAAATTTCTCATCCTATATGAAAATGGTCTGCTGAATCTTTATTTCACATTAAAAGCTTTTAAAGGAATTACCCCTGGGCTAGGAAAATCCATGCAATTAGCATAAGAGTAACCCCAAACCTTTTCAGAGGTTAGAAAAACTTGTGAATGTTTTGAGTTTTTATTTTATTTGTCATTTACCTGCCATTTGCAGTTCTTTCTGCTTTTTGAAAGAGCCAAAAGCAGTCATACAATGGAAATGAATCTGTCACTGAATTGTTCTGAGTGAATTAAACCAGCAAATACTGAAATATAGGAGAAAGCCTGTTCCAGTGAGACATCCAAGAGCAGTTGCTTGACAGAAAAAAAAAAAAAAAAATAAGCAGAAATGCTTATTTTTTATGTTTATTTTCATTTTAAGCACAGTTCATCAGACTGTTAGGCACTTATTTGATTCTCTTGGTTTTTTAATCATTTATATATCGTAACTTACCTTACTCTATTTATTTATCCTTTCCAAAACACAAAATCACATGTTCCTTGCAGGTTCTAGGTGCCTCAAAATATTTTTCAACTGTCTATTTGCCTACAGCATATATATGTATACGCTGCACCAACATGAATAATTCTGAAGACAAATTTTAAAGTTGTATAAAAAAAAATACTAAGGGCATGGAAACATAAACACTTAAAATGTACTGCTTATTTTGATTTTTTTCCCCTGTGGTCAAATTAATTTTTAGCTGGATCTGTATCTTGATCCAGCTTACCTGTCAGGGTCCTGAGAGCACTACCAGCCCTGATTGTCCCTGGACAATCTGCCCTGGTACCCTGGCTCCAGGGTGTCCCCAGCACTCACAGTTCCCTTACATTATGATTCATCCAACAGACATCAATCACACTGACATGAAGGAGAAATGTGACCATTTACAAATGTCGTGCAACCAGTGCTTTAGTGTAAACAGTTTTTTGTTGTTGTTGTTGTTGTTTTTTTTTTTTTTTTTTTAATGATTTACATTTATTTATGATCTTTCTGCTTGGCTGCTCTCCATCACTTTATATTATCACCAAAATTGACACTGTTATATGACAGATAGATAGAGGGGAAAAGTGTAATGTTATAAAAGATGTTACCTCATGCTGAAAATATAAGTTTACTAGTGATCAATTAAAAACAAAAACAAATAAAAAAACACAGTTTTTGTTTCTTTATTTTACATAATGAGTTGAAGAAAGTGTTCTCTATAGCACTGCAGGCAGGGAAGGAGGGGAGCAAAAATAGATAGCAGGAAGAGATTTATGAGAGACAATTATTTTTAAAATAGCCGTGGCTGAAATGCAGAAACATGACAGGCTGGTTGTACAGTAAAGATGATGAAGACAACCCAAAAATGAATCAAGTCTTTGGTGTCTGCCCAAGCTTAAGGGCTTTGTCATTTTGTCATGGGCTGAGCTGCTGCTTTTTCCTCTAAAGTAATGTTTCTGTTATTGTGCTTTGCTTTAAAGATATCTGCCTGCGTCATTTTGCCCAATGCCACAATGAGCAGCTTTTGTTGATCATTCTCTCCCACAAAACATGTGATTTTTTTTTTTTTTTTTGGTCTCAGTGAAGTCCAAACACTGACTCTGTCTTTGTGCTTTTAACAACAGTGTCTTGAAGGTCTCTGTATAATATCAGTCTTGAGGACTAGGAATTTCTTACCTTACTGCTAAGGTCCTAGGTCTTCCAGACATGTAGCTTGAAGACACTTATTTCCAAAAAGTCCAGGCATGTAATTATTATGATTTGGAATATACCTCTGCAAGGATACAGATTAACTGAAGCTCATGAAAACCAACTCAACAACTTATACTGTTTTTCACAATTACAGCCAGAACAGAAATAGAGATCAGAAAAACTACACACCCTCTTCTTAATTTCCTCACTACTCTTGTATGAGTCTTTGTCAAAAGATCTTCTAGGATGTACAGAATCACCCTCCTTAGCTTTGTCTCTCTCTCCACTTGTTACACTTTCCTGCAGTCACTGAAGTCGTCAGAGTAGAAGGTCTTTCTGAAATGCCTGGTGAAACCCCCTTCTTTATATGTCAGTTTTTCAGATGAGTCTTCAATCTCAACAGCTGATCTGTAATTGCTTAATTTTGATTGGTCCTTTCTTTACCATATTGACAATATACTATTTATAGACCTATTCAAGAATGCATCAATCTCAGAAATTCACTCATCTGATTTGGATTTATCCATCTGACATCAATATGCTAGCCTATTGTTTATCTATACCCCACTCCCAGGTAAAGTAGCCAGAAGGTGTTTGAGGTCAGATAACAGATCAAACAAGGTTGGGAAAAGAAAAAGAAAGCCTAATTCCATACACTGTGTCACACTGTATATTACATTAGAAAAATACAAAACTCCTTTTTCTACAGACACTGTAAAAGTGATCAGAAAACTCTCCACAGCTGTCAGGGTTACTGCTTGTATGTTACCATTAAAGAAACTGTGAGTTAAAGCTTATCACAATGATGAATATTTAATATAACATCAGGAAAGTTAACAAACATGAAACCTTTCTACCCAAAGTGGTAGTGGAGTCTCCATCCTTGGAACTCTTCAAAAGCTGTCTGGACATGGTCCTGAACAACCTGCTCTAGGTATCCCTGCTTGAGCAGGGGGTTTGGACCAGATTACCTGCAGAGGTCTTTTCCAACCTAAACCACACTGTGACCCTGTGAAAGCCCTTGGAATGCACCAAGACAGATGCATCCTTGGATCACACTTGGATAAACATATGATCTTAACTGAAATGCTCCAGTACCAATGCACCAGTATGACAGCCCAAGTCTCTAAAGGGCTACACAGTGGTCATCAGCTAAGATAAGTTAGTTTCTATAGACCAAACAAACTACTGATTGTCCATTGACTTATATATTTATTTAGATACAAGATAGTACCCTGACTCCACTGAAGAAAATAAGTTTTACTATTATTTTTGCTGTGATTAGGGCTTTTTACTAAAATTTCAGATATAAGTGGGATAAGAATTATATTATTTTGGAATATGGAGAAAGATACCAGGTTTAAAAAGGCACCCAATTTACTCCCAAATCTCCAGCATCACATTTTGCTCATTGTCAAGAGAACATGTTTCACAGAGCTCCTGCACCAAAACACTGCAGCTAAAAAAACATCTCTATGAGAATGACATGCTAGAATGAGATTCAACATATTTTTACTTGTGATGTAAACTGCAATTGCATGTTAGCCTTAGCACAATTTTTAGTCAACTTTTAATTAACTGATTCTTGGCAATGTTGTATTTCGTCTCTCCCCAAAATCTTGCTTCTCTAAGCAAAGCCCTAGATAATAATTATAATGATAATTTTCTAAATTTAGCTCTTGTTTGCTCAAGGAATTACTACAGATCAGAGGACTGGAGACAGATTTTTAGGACAAATATAGAAGAAAAGAGAAAGTCATGGTTAAAGTTTCTGGAGGATAAAAGTTGCTTCAAACTTAAAAGGTCATTAACAGAACTGTCACGATGGTGGGCAGAGTCAAGTGACTTAGGAAAGTGGGTGTAGTTGGTACAATATAGACCCTCAGAAAGAAGACAAGATGAAGATTTATCCAGCAGCAGCTTGGTACAGAACTGTGAAGTATAATTTTGGCAAGGACTACCATAAATCTGAATGTTTTAAAATTTTTCCATTTTAGATTTTAATAGCAAAACTTACATGCACCACATCCACATACAGGGAAAAAAAAAAAAAAAAGGCCATCTTTGAAATGAAAATAGGGCCATTGTTTTGCTTGAAAGTCTTTGGATGAAAGTCTTTGAAATGAACTCCTAAAGTGCCTGCTTGGTTTCTTATCATTAATCTCTGAAAAAAATATAGTGAAAGAAGTGAGAGAAGAACAAAGGGAACATTTGAATTTTATCTGATTCTTTCATTCATCTTTTATCATCATATTTAGAAATTCCATAGGAGCTGATAACATGCAAATTACATGCAACTGAGAGTCACAAAAACAATATAACAAATATCTAAAATGACAGAGATCCTCCTGGAAAAGGTCTTGTTCCTTTAGGGAACAATGGAGATCTTTCACAACTCTAAGTGAGGTTAATTGGAGTTATTGGCACTCAGTTTTTTTTTTTTTTATGAAAAAAAAAAAAGTCAGGAAACCTAAATAAGCATACGAAAACCTAGAAATTTACATTAAATTTTGAAAACCTTGTATTTTAGCTATATAGTTCTTTCTTGTGAATTTTTGTAGGAAATCTTGTGACAGCAATATCTTACTATCTGTTTGGCAGGAGTTTGCTAGCATGAAGTATGGCATCTATTTCAAATGAAGCTACATAGGAAGATATAGCAAAGAATGCAAATTTATTAATATATTTGCTTTGCAGACACACATATTCTATGTGTCTGCAAAAAAAAAATAATAATAAAAATAGAAATTAACATCCCTAGTGGGTAATGTTTGACAACTAATATATCATATTTCCTTATTTCATTTTCAAGCAATGACTCAGGAGAGGCACTTTCCATGTAATTTCTCCAGTTGGCTTTCAGAGTTTTTGCTCTTCAGTCTTGTAAAGCATCATCAAAGGTAGTAGAAGGAATTATTTCACACTGAATGTTAAATATATCCATAAAGCAGTGGCCACTGGTGTGGTACAGTGTATGTTTCAGGATGTCCTGTATTTATTGAAAGTTAAAGATTCCAGTGCATTTCTTACTTAAAATACCTAAGGACGAATATAAGAATTTGGGTGGTATAGGATAACAACAGCAAAAAAGCTAATGGCTCAATTACATGAAAATATCTTCTAATAAAATGAAGAGCCTCTCACACATGACTAGGCAAGGACACTTAGAGGAAAAGCTGTGTTGTTGTGACAAAGTGCAAAAAAAAATAAAAATAGGGACCAGAGACTGGATTTTTTTAGTAGAATTTGTTTGGGGTATTGACCTGAAAAACTGCATGGATAATAAACCATTGAATTCTAGAAAACAAAACAAACAAACAAACAAAAACAGCAAATCGATAAAGAACATCAGTATCAGCAGGGCAGGATCTCAGCATACTAGAAACTGATGCTCTGGAAATTGAGTTTAGAAGTTATCCTTAGAAACGCAAATATTTCTACAAACCCATGAATGTAGTCTAATTTTTGGTGGATCTGTGTCTTTGGATTAGTTTATTTTTTATAATGAATTCATACAAAACTGCAGCTACTAATTCATACAAAACTGCAGCTACTCTAATCACCCTTAACTAGGCATCAGAAAATGTAAATGATAGAAATAATTACAATTACCTTCATTACAGAAAGAAAGAAAAAAACAACAACATATTTTTGATATCTACATTTGAAACACAATTACTTTACATATAAATCATATCCTTATAACTATTTCCTTCAGGAGAGAATCTCATCAACATTAATAAGCTAGTGCTGCCACCTATAGCAAAACAGATCTTGCCTTTTATTGTATGTCAAACATGGTGAAAATTAAACTATATTAGAAAGAAAAGAATATATAGAAATAAATATGAAGAAGAAAGTGGATGACAGCTCACTGAAAATTGTAAATAAAACTTGTGTGGAACAAGAATTTTACACATTATTTTTATAGTTTTCTCTATAGTTTATTTCCCAGCTGTGTCACAGAAGTGATATTTGACAAAGTTATATTAATCACATTCCAAAAAAATGTCTTTTTTTTTTTTAATCCCGTGAATCCCAAGCTGTGAGCAGGGATCGTGATGATAATGTCAAAAACATCCTTAAAACAGATAAAAATGACTACTTTAAGTGAGTATTTCAGATGTACTCCTGTAACTTATCTAGATCTGAGTTCAGAGAACTGGTATTTTCTGAGTTTCCTATACATTTATTCACATTAAATTACTTCTGTTATGGCCAGTTCTTCAAATTGACCGGCACCAAGCAGCTGGTAGAATTAACATATTTATTTGGACAACTGACCATGCTTCTACACTCATTCTATAGAATGTTACCAATCCCTACAGTAGCCTAATTTTCTGAGCTATAACACAGCCTGTTTCATGACTGAATAACATGCTGACAGGTATCCAATCGTCAAGAACAACTGCCAGCCAGTAAAGCACTCTGACATGATGCATTGCCCAATGCTTCCACGAGCTTCAGAGGTTTTTAGTCATTCTTTAAAAGATGTATTAAAATAGATAGTCCTCATTTCCTCAGTGCTGGCAAGGATGATATGTACACTAGTCAGTCTGAATTGCCCACTGGGATTTCCAAACCCCTGACAGAAAACACTTTTTTCAAAATTTATAGACAAAATGTTTTAAGGATGTTATGACATAGATGTTTTCTTGGCATAAGCCTAACTACTGTCCTAAGAAATGAGACATGACAGTTTTCTCACCTGTTTTTGTAGATTATTTATGATGACATAACTTATTGTTTGGACACCTGCTCCAGACATTTGCTTTTTTCTTAACACAAAGAAACAGAAAGAGGGATGCAAGCTCCCATTAATGCCACAGTAACTACTGCCAGTACCAGGGAGAAGAATTAGACATGGCAGTTACTGCAGAAGAACTGTAATATGCGATGGAGACTGGAGTTGAAAGGTACCAGTCTACAGTGCAGTAAGAATAGTTACTTGCTTTATAGGCAAGATACAACTGGCTGGTCTTAAATCAAGTGAAATATTTCTAAAGCTCATAATACTTTTTATAAGGCTTTAGCTCTATTATATTTTTTGCTCTATTGTTTGCTGTTTTATATATATTAGTATGTCAGTATTTACATAATTGCAGAAATCAGTTGCTTATACCAGTCTCAAAATTTCTACCACTTGAAATCTTTAAGAAATATCAGACAGACATCTGTCAGCCATGATCCTATCTTTAGGAAAGGGGTAGATTCAGTAACATTCCTAGGTTTTCTGTGTCCTTAGCATATGATTTCAAAAATTTACCTTCAGAGGCATTAACCTCAATGCATGTCTGCTCCACTTATTTTCACCTGCCCTTTCTTTCTCCTTCCTGTCTCTTTTAGTCCCAGCTTAGATGGCCCAAAGGCTTGTATGGCCATACTTTGAACAAACACACAGAAACCTGAAACAAACAAAAGTCTTTGAAAATTGTGTTCTTAAATGTAAATTCACTTTAAACTGCTATTGCTGTTTAGTATTTTGGCTTACAAAATCGTGGCCTTAGTCTCTGTGACACAGTGATTTTCTGTATTTTCATAGGAACACAGGAATTCTGGATTTCTACAGTGCATTCTGAGACATCATATTGAAACATTTACTATTTACTCCATAAACAGCATGGTTAGGGACAGCAAAATCCAGCCTATAAAACAGAAACTATAGCTTGTGAACCATTTGTACGAACAACATTTATTGTATAGTTATCCTGCAAACTGAAGAGATAAGCAAAATGACACAGAAGGTCTTGTTCAGCAAAGCCTTTCTGCAGGTGTCTAATTTAAAGCCTGTGAGCAATTCCAGAGTCAAAGCACCTGCTTGTCTGCATAAGGATTTTGTTGAATCTCCTGCGGTAGTGGGAATGAAGTAAGGAAAGGATGCCATAGCAACAGTAACTCAGAAAGCTCTTTCTGAGGTAGAGGGAATTCACAGCACTTTTCCATATTTAATGCAGGTCTCTATGTTTATTTTCCAAAAGCAATTTGGAGGATTAATGCAGGTCTCTATGTTTATTTTGCAAAAGCAATTTGGAGGAAATTGACTGAGCCTTTTAATTAGGGTATTCAAGAATAGTCTTCCCCAACAGTCCTGAATTCTTAGTGTGGAACCAGCAGGCCATAATCATTCATTCCAATGAATTTATGCATTAGTTATAAAGCAAGAGAATAAAGAAGTTGTTTTAGTCTGAGTAAATAAGCAAGGCACATATCAGTTGACCAATAACCAGCATATTAATAGATTTTTAAACCTCAAACTGGGCATCAGTTTTAAGAAGTAGTAGCACAGAATATTTATTGGAAATTTGCAAAATCTAGGAAAGCAAGATGTTCAGTGTATGTCTTAACAGTAGCTGAAAGAGAATGGTGTCTGTATATCATTGCTATATTTTTGTGTATATTTGTGCGGGAACAGAAAGATGCTTAGTTTGTAACTAGTTCACTAGAACATTCTTGTTACTCATGAAATCAGTAATGGATGCTTTTACCGTGCTATCCTTTGGTAAAAGAACACAAGAATAAAAAGCTTATCTTTGATACATACAGCTGGTTATCCACTGCACCTAAACCATCTAAATAATTATCAGATTCCTTTTTTAATAAATTAAAAATGAGAAACTTCAGTCCACCTCTGAATAAGTGTAGTAGGTAGTCACAGGATGACAAGTCTTCTATGTGTCCCTACAGCTGCTGAAGAAGATGAGAAATGGATAACTAAATTTTAGGCAGACATTTGGATGTTATTTGGATGTTGTTTTGGTCATTACAATTTATAATGGTAATGTCATATCAGTGTAGAGAAATAATTTGCCTTCACTGTTTTTTTTTGTTTTGTTTTGCTTTGTTTTGTTTTTTTTTGGGGGAAATAATGAAAGCTCCCTAATGTACAGCAAGTTGGACTTCATGATTCTTGTGGGTTCCTTCCAGCTCAGTGTATTCTCTGATTCTATCTTTTTACAGACTACCTTCTTAACTGTAGTATTTCTTGAATACTTAAGAGATTTTTTTTTTATTTTTTTTTTTGGTGGTATTTATTTCATATCTATGCAGGTAGATTTGTGCTCCTATATGCTATTAGGTAGAAATATCAGATCAAAATAAACATGAATACATTAATAAGTTTGTAATAAAGACATGAGACATTACTTAAGCACATCTGTCTTTGCTAAAAAAAGAAAATTACAATGCACCTGAGTGAAATGAGATGCTATTTATCTGTGAATGTCTGAACAGATCGAAGGCATGAATAACAGCACTATCACTTTTCAATATATCAATGAGAAAAAGCTGTCACAATGCCTTTACTTTTGTTGCTTTTTTTTAACTTCAGCCAATCTGTTATTTTCAAGATCTTTATATTTTCTTCTGCAGCAGTTGCCTACACCATTAAACAAGAAACACAGGTGAAAAAGTATGAATTTACTAACAATGAGATGTGAAGTTCAAATCAGAAGTACATTGTGGTAAAATTCAGGCGAAAATAGTAGACAATAAGATAAAATGAACTTAATGATACTATACTGCAGAGAAAAAAATATAAAAATTAAAATTAAAAAAAGCAAGCTGCATTTAGCTGAATTAAACACAGACCTGCAGAGATTTGTGCACCTGCTTCCCTTGTGACATGTGGGAGTACATTGACTATCCATGTTAGCTGAGTAAGCATATAAGTATCTATTCATTGATTCAGGTCCTTCAAGAGTGCCTTTGCTCTATTTTTATAAGTGTCATTTTCTTCTCAGGGAGACTGGCAGCATTTAAGTCTTCAAAATAAGTCTCAAATGCTATAGAGTGCCAGGCAGGAATTTACTGGGGAGGGTTGGGATTTAGCTTTTTTCTGCATTAATACCAGACAATTATTTACTCCTAAATTTCATAAAATGGGTATTGTCATCTCCATTTCCATCCGTGCTGAATTTTCAGCTAAAGCCCCCTCCAATAGCTCTTAGTACAATAGCTAAATCTCGCAAAACACATTTTTTATTTTAACAAATATACCAGTGGTCAGCATGTCTCCTTTCATAAAGTGCTTTCATTCTCTCTCTACAAAGATGTGGAATCTCTGTCTCTCCCAGGCTCTTTTATTCTTGCCATACAAGGTCTGACAGTGTTTATGGGAAGGTGGAACTCAGAATGAGAATGAGTAGTCTGCGTTCTAAGGGTGGAAACATGAGTTGTGATCAATCTGTGCCAGTTTACAAACACAGCTAGGTCTGTTAATCTCATTGCTAGCTAGTGTGTCCTTGAGCTTCAGTACTATTGCTCACTTAATAGAGAAGTGGACAGAAGAGTATAGAAGGCAACGTTGTCCCAAACCACGTAAGTCAAACACCATGGTGTTCTGATCACAGTATGAAAATAACTGTTTTCTGCAACATGTGTCTCCCCTAATGTATCTTCCTGAAACTTTACATATGCATATGTCCTCCCACAAGTCACACTATCAAGTAATACATGGGTTTGTTGGAACTTCTGAAATCCCATCAGACACTCCTTGAACCAGCTTTGCAGTTCTGTAAAGGGCACATCATAGGTGTTTGCAGAATTGGCATCTCTGTGGGGAGATCATTGTTGTCTGTAAGCAAAGTTCATTTTCTCTGTGGAAGCTTAATTTGGAAACACTTATTCTTGTTACAGCTCCTGTGTGGAACCCAGTAAACTATTTAAATCTTAAAACAACACACACAATTGAGGATGTGTCTGATCCAGCAAAGCTATTTTTGACAACTGGATATTTGCAGTCTCTCTTCACTGAACAACATAAAACGAGAGTTAAAAGGACATCCACAAACACTTATATAATATAAATCGTAAACCTGAATATTTGAAGAACAAATTTTATTCAAAAATGATCCTAAAATTCCCAGTCTGAATTCTTCACCCTTGTTCAACGGTGGCAAGAGATAAAGTTTAAAAATATAAAGAGTTAAGATAAGAGATCATTAAGTTAAGATAAAGAGTTAAAATAAATAGGATGAAATACCTATTAATCTATATTGTTTTTAACCTGGTGTTCCTATTTCTGATTAGGTTCTCAAAGAAAGCAGTGAACTGAAACGCAGTGCATTTAAGGAGTCTTTCCTTTAAATTTAGTATGTCTCATGTCTCTGTTTAATTCACTGCAGGTCTGACCTGCATCATCTGCTTAACTCCATGTAGCTTCAGGCACCCAAATGAGGCATGCATTTGCATATTGTACATGAATACTGATCTAGTCAAATATGATACTAATGTAAATGCTAGGTATGCTAATATTCCCTCTCCATTCACTTTATAATTATTATGCCAGTATATTAACCACATCAATAAGATACTTGAAGTTAGATGGGATGAAAGAGTGTATGTAAACAATTCAATGCAAAACAGCCTTACATGTTTTCTCTTCCTTCTCTTCTGATTCTCCCTGCTCCACCACTGATTCAAAAATGCCAAAAATGTGCTTTAACAGCTAATAAGTTAAGCCTTAAGATTGATAATGGAATTATCACACTAACCACAACAATACTGCTGACCCACAAGTTTTATAATAGTTATCAAAACTGGCTAAATGAACACATTCAAATATCTTCTGTGTATCAAACAGAAGTAGCAAAAAGTTCTTCTTCAGAAGAAGGAAATATGTGTGACTCTCGTGGTTTGCTGCCTTAAAAAATCCTTTCTGCAAATGTGATTTTACGTTTTCACATTAATGCTGAGTGAAAACAAAATATGCATCATCTTATTCCCACCAGTCATATCCTAAGATAATAAAGCCACCACGTAAACTAGATGTCAGGAAAGACCTGATCAGCCATACACGTAGGATTTTGCAACACAAATCACTAGCCATCTCACATGCTAGTGAGAATTCTCAGCATAAAAAGAATTACTATTTCTATTGTTAATAAGCTCTATCAATCCACTATAAAATACAAAACTGTAAAGAAAAAAAAGAAAAAAATATTTTTTTCTTGCTTATAAGAAGGCGGAATGTTATTCAAAATGTTCTGATAAAATGTCAACATGTGTAAGATCCTGTGCATTTGCTAGGAATATGAAATATTATTTTCACATATAGTCTACATCTTTAATAACCTTCTGTCTATTATCTAGTGAATGCAGGCATCAGTTAGAAATTTGCTGTTCAGTTTGGGTGTGGATCATCACTCATGGTAACAGAGGAGATTGATATGAGGAAATATATAATAATATATGAAAATCACATGTTCAACACTTGTTTGCAGCATACATAAAGTATATGATATATTTTAATGATGCAGTCTTTTATCCTTCATGTTAATTTACTTCTACCACAATTAAAAATAAATAAATAAAGCTAATAAGACATAAACATACCTAGATCCATCTGGACTCAATCCTGCCAACACTGTTTTTCTTGGTATTTAGGTTAATGCTCACAATTTAGTCCAGATGTGAACTCAGAAGTACTTGACAAACAAATGAATTTAAGGTCAGGTATATGCAAGCTTGAAGATTGAAACTCTATGTGTTGGCAGGGTCAAGAATATTCCTTTTAATATGTAGATCTGTGAGTATGTGCCATTGTCTATGTCAAAAAGCACATAGATTTTCCAGTCTGAGCAATATGCAAAATAGCCATGATAGCTGATATATGACAGTTAATAACCTCCATTTTAAAAGCACAAATGAAAGAGCACCAAAATAAAAAGCAATCAATCTTCTAGACATCTAGAGAATGCATTGACTTTTAAACACATGGCCTTATCTAGATTCTTTTTCAGATCTCACTGGTGAGTTTAAATCAAACTAGAAAGCTAGTTTTCAACATAATTTACATCAAACACTGATCATTGTCTAGTGTAAAGATATGTAATCTCAAGCATATTTTAAAGACCTCTGTGAACACTGGAACTATTGTTTAGTACTTCAATATCAAAATGCAAGTTAAGCATTCATACAGCTATTTGCACCTAGTCACTTAATTTAGCACATGGTTTAAGCTAAGAACACATATTTTTAATTCATCAACTTTGGAAAAGAACAAGTTCTGCAGCTGATGCATCGGTACCTTCTCTGTCAAGCAGATGTCAGCCCATAAACCTATCCTAATCCTCTAGTCAGTGAAGGAATTGATTTTTCTTTTTTAACACAGACTGCTATGGTGGCTTAAGGGTGTCTGAATTGTTTTATCTTTAATATATATTTCTCAAGAATTTCAGAAAAAGTATAAAATATGTTACCAGTTAGAATTCCCCAAACATAAGGATGTACATAAAGAATGTTTACTAAAGGCCAAATGATATACTATAAAACACATCCTAAACTATATTCTCAACTAATGTAAATTTTTGTAGCTCATGCATCAAAAAATGAGTGATGTCTTCCTTGCTCTGGAAAACAAACAAACAAACAACAAACCTTAATATAAGTCAGAACAGTGCATTAACTTGGCTGTTGGTATTGTTCTAAGACATCTTCATTAACTTGTGAACTTCTGAGATATTACCATAAAATCATCTGAGTTGTAAAAAACCCTTCAAGATCATCATGTCCAACCATCAACCTGATCTACCAAATCCTTGGGGCTGGATACCCAAGCCTTGTCAGCATCTTGTGACAGCTGCTGGCTCCTGGCAGGCCGCTCCGTTACCCTGGGGTTTTCCTGGCTCAGAAAACCTCCCTGTACATAGCGATCAACTGCTCAGCTGCCAAACTGACTGGCTCCAGAGCAGCGGGCCTGGCCATGTGGCCATAAACACATCACAGGATGGCTCCAAATTCATAGATACTACTTTTTGTTTGTTTGTTTCATATTTTCCTTAACATAACTTTCTAAAAAGTTTATGGAAAATAATTAGGAGTCATGCACAGTTGAAGTAACACTAATCAAAAGAATGACTGATGTGGTGATTCAACCTAGTATGGAAAGAATGGGCCATACTGTAAGACAGTTCACTGGTCACTGGACAGGCTTGAAGTGGGGGGATTTGTTTGAAAAAACAACAACAACAACAAGAACAAACCAACAACAATTGATTTCAGAAATGCAACCAGAAGCACTGATAAAATTAGGGTCATGAGTTATTTATAAAAGAATTTGCCAAAAGTTTGTATATTCTTTTATCAGTCACTGGAGCTATATATCAGCTATTAACTAATTATTTCAGAATTATTTTAGAGTACAAAAGAGTATTTCCATTGACAGCAAACACTAGTGAAAACAGCATATATTTACTTGCTCTAGGTTGATTCTTGGTAAACAGGCAATTCACATTAGGTCATTTTCTTTATTACCTACCTTAGTACCAGAAGTGCCACTAACTACAAGTAGTATTTAAAGCAATCTGATCTAAAGCTGTATTTTTCTCCCACAGATGTTTTTAGAAAATTTCAGTGAAGCTGAGGAAATTGACTGTGGTCGTGGCTTTTAGTTTGGGAAAAAGGAAAGCAAAAAAGGCAATCTGTTTACCAGAAAGGGAATGTTACACTAATACATGTTTCTTGAATAAAACTGATTTAATGTATCTTGTCAGACAAAAGATGATTTTGTTGTCATTCACACTTCTTAACCTAATCCTACTTTCCTTTGCTATGCAGTATATTTACCTTCTAGAGAATATTGTGTTCATCCCATCTGTAGTTCTAAAGGCCACTGCATTGCAGAGAGCGATACATCCATTTTCCATTGGCTACAGGAAGAAATGAAGTATGAAGAAAGCCCTTATTTCTACTCAGTTTGTCAGGGTATAAATAACTACACAAATGAAGACATTGGGAAAACAATCCCAATGTGTTATCTTCTTTTGGAGAAAATGAAGAAAGGCTCCTGAAAACAATTTGTTTAAAGGTATTTTTCCAGTGAAACTCTACACTTTCATGGAAATGAGCCTTCCTGTTGTGAACTTTGTTAAGGGAGATGTTAAAAGCTATAATTTTCAAATAACCTAGAGATACCATAAAATTGCATCCTGATTTTTTTTTTCTCTATGAAAGAAAATGACAATTTACTCCTAATTTGTAGCTTAGTAAAGTGACTAGATTCTTTATGAGTAATAAGCATGGAAGAAAACCTGCAAGTATAATTTGTTCAAAATTTGAGAAAATCAGGTTATATGTGCCAAGATGATATAGTAATGCAAGTATATGGGTTAAAAAAGTTGTGCTTCATCTAGATTGCTGGTAAATTCAAAACAGCTAACCAGTCAAGGGAAGTGATTGTCCTGCTCTACTCTGTCCTGGTGCAACCTCACCTTGATTACTGTGTGCAGTCTGGGGCACCACCATATAAGAACCTTTAAGGCCATAAAAATATTAGAGAGCATCCAAAGAGGGCTACAAAGATGGTGAAGGGTCTAGAGGGCAAGACGTATGAGGAGCAGCTGAAGTCACTTGGATTGTTCAGCCTGGAGAAGAGGCTCTCCTGATGAGAGACCTCATGACAGCCTACAGCTTCCTCATAAGGAAGAGTGGAGGGGCAAATGCTGATCTCTCCTCTCTGGTGACCAGCAACAGGACCGTGGGAACAGCATGAAGTTGTGTTAGGGGATGTTTAGGCTGGATGTTAGGAAAAAGTTCTTCACTAGGAAGGTGGTTGCGTGCTCGAAGAGACTGCTCAGGGAATTAGTCAGGACACCCAGCCTGCTGTAGTTCAAGAATCAACAAACCTTTCAGACATGTGATCTGATTTTTGGGTGGTCCTGTGCAGACCCAGGAGTTGGTGATCCTTGTGTGTCTCTTCCAACTCAGGATATCTAATGATTCTGTGGTTCTCTGACAATAAAATATACATGTATGCCCCCTGAAGCATCTCGCACAATTGTACTAGACATATGCAGAGGAGTTAGGCATTTTAGAAGCAAAATAAAAATAAAAATGTTCCAGTTATCAAGTGGAAAATGAAGGTGTTTAACATTAATGGATGAAAGCAAACAAACAAACAAAACAACATCAACAACAAAAAACATTGCCAACTGGAAGCAGAGATTTAGATAAGAATAACACCATGAATACATATAAGAACTGAAAATAAAATATCTGAATTGCTTATCAAATGAAGGGAAAAAAAAAAAAAGAAGAAAGTGATCATAGGATGGTGGGAATTGTGATGATAAAGATAAAAAAAAAAAAAGTAGATTCTGAAATAATTGAAAAATTAAAAATATCTGCAGAGAACCTATATATGAAGAAAAGAAGGCAGAAACACTAAATAATACATTTTGTTATAATAAAAGGATGAACAGCACTATCTGATAAGCAGATATTCCATGGGGAGTAATTATTTTAGAATACAAAGCCAGGTTTAACAAAACAACAACAAAACTAAACGAAACCAAACCAAACTAATGAATGTTTCTTATTGCCTTTTTTTTTTTTTTTTTTTTTTTTTTAGGGGAAAAAAGTTATAAAATAACTTAAATAAGTAAGAGATCGGCTTCACTTTAAAAAAGCCACAAATAACAACTTGATGTATGGTTATAACTATATCTTGTGCCATGAATAGGAGAGTACATTTGCCACAGTACATTTTATGAAACAACCCCAAAGCAATCAAACAAAATTACCACAGACTTTTAAAAATATCTTGTGAACTGACTTTCTATGTTTCTACCAAATTATGAAACCTGTCTTTTGTCGATTGGAACATCTAGGACATTGTGCCAAAGCCCGCTGAACATCTTGCCTTCTGCAACAAAATATTTTCTTCTAGAAGGAATACTGAATTTTAGTGACTGCAAACTGAAGAACCTAACCACTATTAGAAAAAAAGAAGGGATGGAATGAGGTGCTTTCTTTGGAAACTTAGAAGAAAAAAAGTGGCAGAAATTGCTTTAAAGAATCATAAAAGAACAAACAATGGAACAAATCAAGGGAAGAATAGATTTCCAATGTATGTTGCTTTCATCTTTTACCCCCCTTCTCCAAAACGATCTGAGGTACCTTCTGACTTTCCTGAATTCTCTAATGCCTTCCTGCTTCACCCACCAGCTGCCCAGCGACAGACAACCCACAGTCCCTTGTGGGCAGGCTTTGCTGCTCAAATTACAACTCTGACTCCCTCTACCCTTTAGGTTTTTGTTATGTGGGTTTGTGTGTTGGTTGGTTTGCTAGGAAATGATGAGACAAAGGGAAGAGGAGGAGGCAGGGCAGAAAGTTGCTCTGTAAGCAGTTGTCAAGTTTCAGATCAATGAAATCAGTAAGAGCAGGGGAGGTAGGCAGCAAAGAAAACTTCCCTCCCTGAACTGAGCCAAGAGCGGCTGTTCCAGCCCCTTCCTGTGTGCCCAGTCAAGGCCCTCCTATGTATGCATTAGGCCTTTGGCACAAATGCTTTATCCAGAGAGCGACTAGACCTTTTCTACTTCCAAATGGACCATCAAGATCTCAAGGCCTACAGTCCTTGCACAGAGGATCTTCATAACTAGATCTCTGGTCTCGCCAAGTAACACTGCCTGTGCTTGCACAAAGCACACAGACCCTTAGTCCCTTGTGTTTTCATCCTTTGTGTTCCACTGCCCTGGCCTAATTCTAGATACTCAGTACCCACTGATCCACTCTGCTTTTCCCAAACTTTCACATTAAAACATCATCAAAGCAGTTCATACAGAAGGAAGACTACTCCCTGGAAAAGCCTGTAACTTGTAAGGAGGTGGTCAAAGGAAGGGGTAGGGGTGGGTGTACCACCATGGTTCAGAACTTTCAAAATCACGATTTGGGAAAGAGTTCAATGACCCACATGGTGTCATGAGAAAACAGACCAGCAGCACTGTCACTGTGGTAGAGGCTTGTTACAGCCTGCCACATTAAGAAGAAGCAGGTGCCTTCTTCAGACAACCTAATGTGGGGGGGGGGGGGGGGGTCCGGCAGCATGAACAGTGCTGTTGTACAAAAAACACAAAAGGTTTTTGAAGACATTGTACAGTTTGTAGCCTGTGTCCTGCTAGTCCAAGTTAGGCACTGGAGCTCTCTGATCTGTGGAAGGTAAGTCTTATCTTCCCTGCCAACTCATCTATACCAGGCTGACTTAAAAGAGAGAGTCCTCCCCACAGCAAGAAGTCTTGCTGCCTAGTGGAGTGTACTTCATTGTGTGCCTGAGAAATTACAAGTTTGGAAGAAGTATCTTGTTTCTTTTTAGTTAGGGACTTTGCAGTAAGTCAGGTGTGTGAGGGAAGGCACGAAAAACAGTTTGCTGACATTTCAAAGAGGAAAGGACTGACCTAGTTTGAAAAAGTACTTATCTCCAAATTTCTAAGGGCAACTTGTTAGCTTGTGCTTTCCATTCCAGGCAGTGCCTTTACGTGATATTTTCATTTGTGCAACACTCAATAGGACACCACATCCTTTTTTCCCCCCACGTTGTTCAAAAAAGGCCGTTTGTGCTAACTCACACAACCTGCCCTCCTGATCTCTCAAGATTATGTATTGATTAAGAATTGGATCAGAACTGATTTGATTTTAAAGTGAACCTGAACCCTCCAAACACACTCACTGAATTATGTTTTGATCATGTTAGTAAAGTCTTGGTTCCATTTCTAAACACTATGATGGAATATCCTTTTAATACTAGACATGTTTCATGAACTCATCTTCACACTTAGTGCCTGAAAGACTCATGATGGATCATCAATTAGTGTTTTCATTTCTTAAGTCTTTTGGCTTGTTGGGTTGATGCTGATAATGCTTTTGTCATTATTATTCATAAAGGAAGCTTCTGCTACAGGAATGAAATTCTATGATCAAAATGTCTCTATAAGAATATCTAATGAATTCAGCTGCTGACTGAAAGAAAGTGTGTGAGCTATAGATGCATGAAAGGATTAAGAGGAAGGCAATGGTGCTTGACTTCCCGGATTCATTCAGTGACAGATGTTAGATTCAAGGAGGAAGAGGACGTTAGAAATAAGCGTTTATTTATTCACTCCACAGTCTCCTGTGGCAGGAAAAAGAAAAAGAAAAAAAAAGCAGGAGTGACAGTGTTCACCCACACTGAGTAGCTTAGTGATTCCAATTTATGCTCAAAAAAAAAAAAAAAAAAAAAAGAAAAGAAAAAAAAAAAAGATTGCTCTGTTAACATGGAAACCTTGCATAACACAATAAAGGAGAAAAATCATCTTATCTCCAGGGGCTTGATGGCTACATGGTATGACACATATGATAACATGTTAACACGTTACTTCAAGTTTTATTTATTCCAACTTGATGGTCAGGATGGCAGATCTTTTTGCAAGACTGCAAGCCTAGGACTCTGACATTTTTTAGAGAGCTGTTTGTGCCCATTATGTTAGAATATTCTATAAATAAAAATAGTGTTTCTTGGCAAAGGGGTGCATTTTATACTGAATGTACACACTACATCTAGATGAATGACCCTCCCACCTCTCCAGTTTCTTTCTGGAGTTAAAGCTGCCACAGGGTGTGACACCAATAAAATTACATTGGCACAAGGTCAGTTAAACTTCCCACACTCTTTTCAGTCTCGAGCCAGAAAAGGGCAGTCAAACATATTTAGCATTCAGTAGCTCCTTCCCTTTATGTATTTTAGGATATTGAAGTGCTCCTTCCACTGCGCAACAATAAACTTTTATGAATTTTAGTGGGGGAGGGAGGAAAGAAAGCCTTTCCACCATGATCATTCCTTCTTTTTCCTAACATTATTTTTAAGAGACAAATAATGTTTGGCAAAGAGAAATCTTACACCCCAGCATTTGCAGGAGCCTTTCCTTTGCTGGCCAGCCTTGCCCTCACACTTGGCTGAAGACTGCTACAGGGCAGTGAGCTTCAGGGAGGCCTCAGGGGCACCGAATGCTATTCCTGAACTGAGAGTTGCTCTGGTGGCAGCTGATTGCCACCGCTGGGTACTGCTGGCTGTAGCTGTTTAAATTGGTGCTGCTGGTGGTGTGGTATACGAGCAGCAGCTTCACAGCTCTGTGAGTGCCTGTAAAGCCTCTGAGCCATGAGCAGGCAGCAACGCCCAATCTGTTGCTTCCAACAGTTGAGGAAAATCCATAATTATTGACCTATTTAGACCCTTACACTACTAGGTGGCTACAATATAGATGATAATGACAACTAACTGCCATCTCCTGTTCTCTTCCTTCCCATTTCTCATCTGTCTTCCACCACCAGCCGTGAACAGTTCTTCAGTGGGGGTCTGCCTAATCAGGCAGAATTGTCCCAAAAGGATATTGAGGCTAATGCTAGGGCAATGTGCATGTATTTTCAGAACAACTTCCTGATCATATTTAAAACTTTTAAATGCTTTTTTTGGGCTGGTATCATCCCAGTTAGGCACTTGATGTGTCTTCCTAGAAAGTGCCCATCTTTAAAAATATGACTGTGATCATGATTTCTTACAGACCATCCCTGTTTTTAAATCCAGTCAACATCCCTTTGTTGATTTCTTTCCATTACTCTTGGAGGGCACATTTCATGGCTGTCTCCTGTTTGTTATGTAGTTTATTCTTCACGAAAATTCCACTATTTGTTCTGTGATTTTATATATTCATTAAAGGCATCTGAAACACTATGAAAATGTCAAGCGCTTTGTGGCTCTGATTCACGTCAGCTCAGCATTCAGAAATTAGCTTTAGCAAACCTGTGAACTTTTAATTGCAGCTTGTGCAAATTATGTGGTCCCCCTGCCTGTCTACAAACATATTGTTGCATTGAAAAGTTGATTGTTTTCTACTGTGGCATTTCCCTGGCTGGCTGAAACTGCTGCCAGTGCCCTGGATGATCAATTAGAAACTACATTTGTGTGACTAAAGAAAGAAATTCTGAGCTCCTTCTCCATCAGGGGAAAATAATAACAATAATTAAAAAAAAAAAAAAAATCATAGTCCTTCTTCCTGTGTTAATGAACTATGAGCTAGAAGAGTTTTATTTTCATTTTCATTTCCTAGTCAGACGACGTGCAGTCAGTGCTGTGACAGTATAGTTATGAAGGCCTACCCCTTAGATCACCAGTGTGAATGATGAGCCAGAATTGGTTTGCAACATACCTAACCCTGGACCTTGTCTGACCTCAATACACAAGTAACAGGGAGTTACTGAGCGTGTATAACCATCTGACATAGCAGCATTAGTGCATTAGTGTACATGTACAGAATCCAATGTCTCTCATCCCTTAACATTTATTTATTTTATTTTATTTTATTTTATTTTATTTTATTTTATTTTATTTTATTTTATTTTCCCAGCCTCAATGTGTTTCATCAGCTATTCCTTTTGTTAGGAAAAAATGTCCAATTTAAACTAGGTTGGCATGCTCTTTGCTGTCCAATTCCAGTCTCCATGCAGATCTCTTTGCTACAGCACCACTGCACAGTAAGAACACAAAATATGAGTTTGTTTCACATATGGTAACTGTGTCATTGTATCTTCAATTTCCATCTTGGAACATTGCAGTGCTCTCAGACCTCTTATATATAAGGTATTCATGCTAATGGTGTACTCCATATATTCCCAAGTATTTGACTCACTCTACATGCAGGACCTCTGTGACCACAGTTCATTTGTAGACCTCACTCCTCGGACTGTGAGGAGTCCTCACAATCTCTAACATTTCACCTGTGGAGACTTTTAGGTTGCTGGATCCACCTGTCCGTCCATCCTTCTGCCACTGCTTAGCCACTGTGTATCATAGCATGGCATGTTCTCCTAAATCACCAACATCTGTACTTCATGTTGACACACCAGTCTATAATGTATGGCAGTTAAGAAAGTTCTGCCCTTTTGCTTCCGGCAATGACAGAGCAGATAACTAGGGAGGCGGGAAAGGGTGCCACTTTAAACTGACACAGCATGAATCTATGAAGATGGTGACTCAGTCTTTGATTTCCAACTTTATCTGGTAGGCTAGCTAGCAGGGTTAGGTTCTGGCAACTTCTAGTGTCTCAAATACCACTTCTCCTGTCTTCATATTTCTCTATAATATATCTTTCCTTTCTTTACTTTCTCATTATATACATACACACACACATTTGTATACATCTTCTGCAATGTGTCTAAAATACTCTTTAACATTTTCCTGTTAAAATTTCAGTGATGCGTGTACGTGCCTTTTGGACTGAATTTAATGTAGGAATAATGTGTAAAATTTGTCCTTAGTCAAATGAAATGGAGACTTGGCCACTGATTTCAGTGAACCAGAGTTTCAAGCATAACTTCAATATATAATTTCAATATAAATATAATACATATATAAAAATTAAATATATATATATAATTGTATATAATTTTAATAATTCTGAAAAGAAAAAAAGAATATTTATTAGTGTGTTCTTTCTAGCCCCTTATCTAAGGCTACTAAGTCTGCTTCCTAAATCAGTTTCATTCAGATATCTAATACACAGATATTTTCTGTGAGGATTGAATGATTGATCCTATAAAGATTTTTTATTGATGATCAGAGTTTTTATGTTTCAGCTCTGATACTGCTTTCTGACCAATACTAGGTGTACTATTGCTGCTGAAAGAACTGTCTGAAGAATGTAAGGTCCTATATATAAGATGTTAGCTTTTCTGTATGTAGCATGGTGATTACTGAATGATACACTTGATCAACCACAAGGTTTTAAGGAATGAATAAGACATCTATAGGCAATGCCTATTGACTGGAATTTCGGAAACCACAGAGCCTCATGAGACACACATGGAAATTGTGATAGAGCATAAACATCCCTGAGTGAAGTAGCCACCCAGAAAGTATAAATGGTTTAATTATCCTCTGCTGTGTTCAAGCAGATTATTAGAAATAGCTACTTAAGAACTTAATTATTCCAGGCAAAATAGCAGCAGCTGGCTTCTCAGAAGAAACTTCTGTGGAGGAAGACTATAGTGAGGAAGGCTTTGGAAAGAGAAAGAGGCTTTCCATGATAAAATCCATAGCAGTAGAGGACATTACATTGATTGAGAAAAAGAAGGGGCCTCCATGTGATGTATTTTGAGACTCTAAGTTTCTGAGTTACAACTAGTTAGCAGAGATTATGGCTGGTAATAGGCCTGATCTGCCAGAAGTGGTTTATGTGGATCCTAGCTGTATCCAGTGAACAAGCCTCTTGTGTCAAATTAAGAGACTAGAACCAGGTCTCCTGATGCAGAATTGCCATCATTCCGCACAAAAGTATTCCCTCTCCCTGCAACTTTGTGATTTCTGGAACAGTTTTAAATACTGATATCCTGAAGCACTTATATGTTGGTTGAAATGAGAACAAGATACAAGTACAAGGAGCTTGTCTCATGGAACAACAGTACGGGAGTTACATACAGCTCTCCCAGCTGTTAGAAAAATAGAGCACATTAAGTTCTTGAAATCAAAGGGAGAGGAGAAGAGGAAACAGGCCAAAGTTTGTATTTTTGAAGCTAATATCAAACTTTGAGATGGTATGAGGAATGATCTCCAATAAATAGTTTATTTGTAAATAACACACAGAACTTCTCCTGCACTCAAAAATATTATTCAAAAAGGTAAACCATTTTTCTACTTCACAGCGGTACTGAGTTACCCCCTTGCTGTTGTGTCTCAAATGTGATGAAATATAGAGGCTGTAAGTTTAATTACTCAGTTTCTCTTCCCGTGAATCTACATTTCTTTTTGTTAGTATGCAAGTAGAAAAGTCTGAGAATCATCAAACCTAGTTAAGATTAAAAAAAAAAAAAAAAAAAAAAAAAAAACCTCTTGCAGTCAAGACTTCTATTTTAAAAAAAGGTATTTTCACATGTAAAGCTTTTGGTGTGAAAGCTAAGTCTTGGCAAGACTCCTGTTGGTCTCATATATTTCAGATGCATGTACTAAGCAGAAAAATACACTTTTCAGTGAGGAAGGAAATGAAATTGAGATGTAACTTTATGAATAAAAGACTTAACTATTCTTCCTATGAGATGTTCCTTTTATATTCCAGGTTTTAGACTGAAAACTTTTTTTTTTTTTTTTTTTTTTCCTTGCTTAAAGAGTTGTATTTGTTTCATATGGAAGTTTCTTCAAAGCTAGCTTCTGATATTTGAAAGAATCATCCTGCAGACATTTTAAATTCAAACCTGATTAACTTGGCCCTCTGATTTCTTTTTTTGATTGCCTACAGGTATATGACCCACTCCAATTAACTGCTACAGAGGATAAAAATAATCATCTTATTAGCTAGCAGCCACAGCTACCATGGTACCCTCATTTAGTACACTACAAGCAAGTAATGCAAAAATGAGAAGCTTTAGAGACATTTTAAACATACGTAAATTATTGGAAATATGAGATGAATTCTCAACTTTACAAAATCTGTTTTATAGCTCAATTTTCTAATGTTTGAGCACTATGAGCTCCTAGAGGGGAGACGAGAATATGGAAAGGAATTGTGCTGTTTTACATAATTCATAGTTATCTGTAACAAGAAAAGAACAAAAAGCACAGATAAATGTAGATACAGTCAACAGTGAAAAGTAGATACAGTGAGATTGTTTTTGACCAACTATATGTCATCTAACTGTAGTGAAAGTTTCCTTTGTTATTTCTGCTATTTTTAGAGAGGATTAAAAGGCCAAGCACTCATTTGCATGTGATAAATTCCTACAAATTACAATTCAAAAGTAAATTTGTCATATACATCAAAGTATAGTTGTTTCCTTAATAATATTTAACTTGGGGAAAGGTTTGGAAAAGGAGGTACATCCTCTCCACCAAACAAGGAAAAAACTTCAAGGTCTATGTCAGACAGCACGTTGCCCTCTCAGACCGTGAAGATTTTTTTTAGTTCATCCTGAAATAGAACAGAATTGGACAGTGGAAAATTTCAGAAATATCATAATGTTGTTGTTGTTGTTATCTTTAGAATGAGTCAGTTTTGAGGGTTTTTCATTTAGAAATTGAAAATATGAGAGAAAAGGTGAAAAGTTTAAAAGGTGTCAAGCACTTTGGAAACTAAGAGAAATCATTTTAGTTTTACAACACAACATTTAAAAAAAATTGTTGCCACCAACTAGAAATATGAATTACTCTCAAAGCCTTTTGTGCAACAGAAAAAAGGATGAGCTGAAAAGCTAGGGTAATGCCCATGAATTGAGAGAGCGTCAAAGAACTCTGTCAGAGCTTCTAGAGAATTTCTGCATTGGAAGTCTAAAAATGCAGGAGGTCATAAAGGAGATGCTTTTTAGATTTTTTTTAGACTTTTTAAGCTATTCACTTTTTTTTTCTTTTTTCTTTTTTTCTTTTTTTTTTTTTTTTTCCCCTCTCTCTAAGTACCTAAAGCATCTTCTCGTCTTTGATTTATGGAAAGTATAAATGTATGTGTTAAGCAAACTACAAGTTCTGCTTTAACTTAATTTCCTCTTTCTATTCATGATACATATCAAGATGATTAAAAGCATTTCAAAAAAAAGTAGGAACCAAATCTAGTAGCCTCTGAGGAAAGCTGCTTGACATTTGTGGCATTTAAATCCCATTCTCAAATGTAATCAAGGGATGTGGTGAGAAGTGATGGTTCTCAGACAAAGAATATAAGAGGTCACAGAAACTTTACTAAGGGATGTGAAGGGATTTTCAATATCTCACAGAATGTGCCTTAAATTGCTGACTACCACTGTTTTTTAATTTATTATTTTAACAAAAACGTTGAAGTGTTATTACTTTTTCTTTCCACTTAATCACTAATAGCACAGAGCATGGTGAGCTAAGGGTGTTTCTCTTTTATACAGGTCAAGGTCGATGCTATTTTTCAACTTTCATAGATTTTCTAGAGCCTCCTGGACTGAAACAAAGTCGCAATTTATTCATATATCTGTAGGCTCAATACTGCAGTTGCTACAGCCTGACTGTACACCGATAGAGCAATACTTAAGAATATTTTATTGTTGAGCTACTTTATAAAGGGACTAATCTAACAGGACCAGCTTGGCAGTTACCGCAGGCAGTTTGCATGGGGCAGTTCAAGTGGGGCAGGGAGGAGTGCGAGGAGGATCCTCTCCTCCTCCCTTTCCCACTTCCCTTTCTCTTCCCCTCCTCTCCTCAGGGAACTCTGCCTCTTTGCACCTAGAATTCACCATGGTGGGCACCCGTCGCAGCGGCCGGTTCAAGGCAGCAACCCAAATGGAGGAGATGCTGCCTCTCTGGGCTGATGTCACTCAGGTGGATCCCCTGAGGTGGGAAGTGGCAGTCCAGACAGGTGACTGCGGGGAGCTCTGGAATCTGGAGACCCACCTGGGTCCTGAGGGAAGAGAGGGCTGTCATGAGTGCAGGTGTGCCCTGCTCAAGGAACTCCTCGAGCAGGTGGCTAGGCTGCAGCAAGAAATTGGCAGCCTGAGGGGCTCCTGGGAGTCTCTGAGGGTGACAGATAGGAAGTATCAACCTGCCCCTGCTGATGCCCTGCAGCCCCCTCCTAAGTCCCTGCAAGTGGTAGTAGCTGACCCACCTGATCATATGCAGGACAGAAGGCTTGACTGCCCACAAGAGGAAAGGGGCTGGACCCTCGTCTCAGCTCGAAGCAGAAAGAGATGTTTGCCCCCGACACCCACGGTGCCACCAACCCCCATGGTGTCCCTGGGTAATAGATTTGAGGCTCTCAGGGAGGATAAGGAAGAGGTTGAGGGTCTGGACAGTAATCCGAACCCGGGAAGCAACCCTGAGAAGCATGTCAAGACTGGGGGAAGTACTGAGCATAGGGATCAGGGCTGGACGGGGCACTGCATAAAAACCAGTGCCACAAAAAAAGAACGGAGAGTCTTAGTGATCAGAGACTCCTTGCTGAGGGGCACTGAGGCTCCCATTTGTTGCCCAGAAAACCTATCCAGAGAGGTGTGCTGTCTTCTTGGGGCACGTGTCAGAGATGTTAGGAAGGCTCTGCCACAGCTTGTTAAACCAGAGGACTACTATCCTCTTGTTGTCATTCAGGTTGGATCCCGGGAAGCTGCAACTAGAAAAATGAGGAATATTAAAAACGACTTTGCATCCCTGGGAAGGTTGTTGAAGGGATTTGGGGTGCAGGTAGTGTTCTCTTCTGTCCTCCTGCTGGGTGACCGGGACCCAGAAAGAAGGAGGAGAATAGGACAGGTGAATGACTGGCTGAGGGGGTGGTGTCTGGACGAAGGCTCTGGATATTTTGACCTTGGGCAGTCCTTTGAGAAGCCGCGTATGTGGGCTGCTGACCGCTCCAACTCAGCAAGTGGGGCACAAGTGTGTTGGGGAGCAAGCTCTCTGGGCTGATTACCAGGGCTTTAAACTAGGTTTGATGGGGGTAGGGAGGGGAGATATAAGTGACAGAGAAGGGCTGGGGGAAGTTGTCAATGCTGTCACTGTTGAAGATAGTAGGGAAAAACCTCTGAGTTGTCCCATAGGATTGTCTGAGGGTTCATCAGAGAAGGTAATGATCCCGATACCCCGTCCGGAATCTTCTTGCATCCCTCCAGGGGGTAACTACACCTGCTGCTTCCCTAAAGTGCCTGTATACCAATGCGTGGAGCATGGGAAATAAACAGGATGAGCTTGAGATCTGTGTTTGGTCGCAGGGCCATGATCTCGTTGCAATCATAGAGATGTGATGGGACAGCTCGCATGACTGGAACGCTGTCATGGAAGGCTATGTCCTTTTTAGGAAAGACAGGCTGGGGAAGCGGGAGGTGGGGTTGCCCTTTATGTGAGGGAGAAATTAGAGTGTACCCAGCTCCACCTGAGGGAGGCTGAAGGACAAGTGGAGAGCTTGTGGGTAAGAATTAAAGGGTGGTCTGGTAGGGGGATACTGTTGTGGGGGTCAGGTCACCAGATCAGGAGGAAGAGGTCAATGAGGCCTTCTACAAGCAGGTGGTAGTAGCCTCAGGATCACGGATGCTGGTTCTCATGGGGGACTTCAATTATCCAGACATCTGTTGGGTAAGCAACTCGGCCAGGCATGCACAGTCCAAATGGTTCCTACAATGTGCTGAAGACAATTTTCTGACTCAGGTGGTGGAGGAGCCTATGAGGCAGGGGGTGCTTCTGGACCTTGTCCTTACCAACAGGGATGGGCTTGTTAGGGATGTGAATGCTGAGGGTAGCTTGGGATGCAGCGACCATGAGATGGTGGAATTCAAGATGGAACTTGATGGAAGAAGTAAGGCTAAAAGCAGGATTGCTGTCCTGGACTTTCAAAGAGCCAACTTCGACCTCTTCCGGGAACTGCTTGGGAGTATCTCATGGGCTAGGTTGCTAGAAGGCAAGGGGGCTCGTGAGAGCTGGGCTACATTTAAACAGAACTTCTTCTAAGCTCAGGATCAGTGCATCCCTAAGAGAAGGAAATTGGGGAAGGGGGAGCAGTAGACCTGCATGGATGAGCAAGGAGTTCATAGATAAGATCAAAAGGAAGGGGAAGGTCTATGAAACGTGGAAAAAGGGCCTGTCCTCTTGGGAGGAATATAGAAGTGTTGTCAGGGCCTACAGGGATGAGACGAGGAAGGCTAAAGCCCACCTAGAGATGAGGCTTGGAAAAGAGAGAAAGGATAATAAGAAGAGTTTTTTTTTGTTTGTTTTTGTTTGTTTTTTGTTTTTGTTTTTTAAGTATGTAAACAGTAAAAGGAAGACTAGGGATAATGTGGGTCCCTTGCAGAATGAGGGGGGTGTCCTGGTAATGGGAGAAGCTGAGAAGACGGAGATGCTGAATACTTTCTTTGCTTCGGTCTTTGCTTCAAGGACTCCCCTCCCAGGACTCCTCGACCCTGGCGGGAGGACAAAGGGTCTGGGTAATGGAGGGCTCCCCCCTGGTTGACGAGAGAGTGGTTCAGAAGCGTCTGAGTGGGCTCAACGCACACAAATCCATGGGTCCCGATGGGATGCATTCACATGTGCTAAGTGAACTGGCAGAGGTGATCGCTAAACCGTTATCTATCATCTTTGAAAGGTCCTGGAGAACAGGAGAGGAGCCTGAAGACTGGAGAACAGCCAATGTCACTCCGGTGTTCAAGAAGGGCAAGAAGGAGGATCCAGGAAACTACAGGCCAGTCAGTCTCACCTCTGTCCCTGGAAGGGTGTTGGAACAGCTTGTTCTGGATGCCATCTCCAAGCAATTGGAAGAGAAGAAGGTTATGAGGAGTAGTCAGGATGGATTCATCAAGGGAAAGTCGTGCTTGACCAGTCTCGTTGCCTTCTATAATGGCATCACCAGCTGGGTAGATAGGAGGAGAGCAGTGGACGTCATCTACCTTGACTTTAGCAAGGCTTTCAATACTGTCTCCCATGACATCCTGCTAGCAAAGCTGAGAAAGTGTGGGATAGATGAGTGGACAGTAAGGTGGGTTGAGAACTGGCTGACTGGCCGAGCTCAGAGGGTGGTGATCAGCGGAGCAGAGTTCGGCTGGAGACCTGTGACTAGCAGTGTTCCCCAGTGGTCGGTGCTGGGTCCAGTCTTGTTCAACATCTTCATCGATGACCTTGATGAGGGAATAGTGTCTGCCCTCAGCAAGTACACTAATGACACAAAGCTGGGAGGAGTGGCTGACATGCCAGAAGGCTGTGCTGCCATTCAGCGAGACCTGGACCATCTGGAGAGATGGGCAGGAAGAAACCAAATGAGGTTTAATAAGAGCAAGTGTAGAGTCATGCACCTGGGAAGGAACAACCAGAAGTATCAGTACAGGCTGGGGGACGACCTGCTGGAGAGGAGCTCTGAGGAGAAGGACTTGGGGGTCCTGGTGGACAACAGGTTGACCATGAGCCAGCAGTGTGCCCTGGTGGCCAAGAGGGCCAATGGAATGCTGGCGTGCATTAAAAGGAGCATGGCCAGCAGGTCAAGGGAGGTGATCCTTCCCCTCTACTCTGCCCTGGTTAGGCCTCCTGGAATACTGTGTCCAATTCTGGGCTCCCTGGTACAAAAAAGACAGGGATCTCCTGGAAAGAGTCCAGCAGAGGGCCACAAAGATGATACGAGGCCTGGAGCATCTTCCCTATGAAGAAAGGCTGAGAGACCTGCGTCTGTTCAGCCAGGAGAAGAGATGAATGAGAGGGGATCTCATCAATGTGTACAAATACCTGAGGTGTGGGAGACAGAGGGATTTGGCTAGCCTCTTTTCAGTGGTTTATGGAGACAGGACAAGGGGTAATGGCCGCAAGACAGAGCACAGGAAGTTCCGCACTAACATGCAAAAGAACTTCTTCACGGTGAGGGTGACGGAGCACTGGAACAGGCTGCCCAGGGAGGTTGTGGAGTCTCCTTCTCTGGATATATTCAAGGCCTGTTTGGAAGCCTACCTGGGCAGCCTGCTCTAAGGAACCTTCTTTGGCAGGGGGGTTGGACCCGATGATCTTCCGAGGTCCCTTCCAACCCCTCCAATTCTGTGATTCTGTGATTCCCAAACCATGTGAATACAACAGGCATACGTGGCAGATGTGTTTTGTGACTAAGTAAAGGTTTAGAGCAGTGAATTTGACAAAGAGAAAGTTACGCAGGCAGTCTGAGGGCTGAAAGTGATTACCCTGTTGGTGTCATTTTGAATATGGTGCTTGGAAACTTTCCAGTCTCTTGGCCAAGAGCACTTGCTATAACTGATGGACCACCTCAGATAAATTCCTGTCTTACTCGTCAGTTTTAAAAGCTCAACTGATTGGTGTGAACTCAAGGAAGAAGTATTTGAGTTTAATGTAGATGCGTTACCTATTCGATTACATTGAGATACTGTTGATACTTGTCATCTCTTCAGCTGTCTTCTTCTGATGACCATGTTAAAATCCTCATATAAATCTTATTGCAGAAAAAGAGCTATTTGAATGAACACTTTTACAGACATTTTGTTGTTCATTGTGCCTTTCTAGCAGACGTGCTATATTTGGTATTTTGCCAGGATTTGAAAACATGTTGCCAAAGGAAAACAGATGTTTTTCAGTCATTTTGTATGTGCAGTCCAACTCACAGTCCTTGCTATTGTTTTATGTACACGATGTTTCAAGTTGTTCTGGGTCAAGTTCCAGTGATATTTGATATTTTATTCTATAAATGTAGGCAGGTGCACTAGGAGGAAGCTTTGGCACATTATCACAAGAACTGTCTGTAAAGATACTTCAAATCTCTCTGAAGACATAGTGGAACTAATGAGCTACAGATATTCACTGCTTTTCTGAGGCATATATTTAAAGCCATATCTCTCATGGATCAATACTTCAGAGAAACGAGAAAAAGGAGGAAAGTATTTTAATGATGAGACCAAAAATCAATTGCTTTTTCTGTCAGGCTTGACTTGATCCTATGTCAGGGAGATCAATTGAGATTCTCCAAAATGTTGACAGAATATCTTTGAACAGAAATCAAAGCCAAAATAAAATGGTAAATTAACTAGAGTTTGAAATGGGAAGATGAAAAAAATTCTTACTGATTGCCATATTAAAGTAGAGGAAAGACCTTTATTTTTAACTTTGTTTATATTTGAGCTTTCATTCATAGCTGCACTTCTTAGTGGCTGCTCAGCTGGACTCATTTAGCCATATTCTTTAAACATGGTTAGATCACCATAATGTCAAAGGAGAAAAAACTAAATTAGTTCCCAAATTTGTTTTGGATTTGTAGAGGTATGGGGCTGAGTGAGTTTTGATTTGTAAGCTGTGACACAGGATTCAAGAATCTTCAAGTAGATTTTCACAGCTACATTGAGCAAGGTTGTTTAGGCTGTCATTGTACTGGGGAGATTTGTATTACACTGAGAGTTTAGATGTCAGTATGTAAGCAGAAAATGTAGGAGTCTTAATCTGCAAGCTAAATTTTAGTCATGCTCTTTTACTTAGCTTATAACCTTGAAGATGAAAAAAGACCATTATGACAGTGGTACCTCTGGTTCAGTTAAGGAGAGGAAAACAGAAGGTTCCATGAAATTCTCTGTTGATCTAAGTGAGCCTGAATTTAATAATCTTTAGGTCACATGAAATTTGCTTACTTTTTTTTTTTTTTTTTTTTTTTTTCTGACAAGACAAAATAAAACAAAATTGGCAAAGAGCTTAAGTCCTGAAGGAAAGACTCAGATATATAGACAATAGCCTTTTAAGCTATATATCAGACTTATAGACTATGTTAGACTTTGACTGATGCAAAGACTATAGATACAAGTGTTCATCTATGTGAATGAGCTGAATTAGACCGTTCTCTGTGCTGTAAAACTCTCTCACCTTCTAAGCAGATTGGCCTTGTAACTGCCTGAGGAGAATGATATCCAGCCCCTGCTAACTCCTGAGTAGCATCCAGAAAGAGTTTGGAGCAGAGCTAGCTGACTTGGGCTAAATCATCACAGGACCTGTTCTGACAATTTAGTATTATAAACTGATCACTTTAGGGCCTGGGAATAACTCTATGTAATTTTTAGTTTATTGCCATAGATACAGCTGATGTTTCTCTAGCAACATATTTATAGAAAGTTAAATCTTTTATTCTGTTACTGAAGATATCTATTTGGATAAAACAAGACAAGCACACCAAAAAATTTTTCAGATACTCTGTAGGAAAAAAAAAAAAAAAAAAAAAAAAGGTGGGATTAAGACCCAATCTAGTACAAGATTAAATACTGTAGAAGAATGCTGTTGATGAGGACCAAAGCTACAGAGGCACTAGTGCTATCAAAAACGTAGCAAGAAATTAAGGGATCAGAGTTCTGAGGGAAAGATTTGGAAAATATCTAAATCTTTCTTTGGATATTTTCCAAATACAATTATCCAGTAAAGTCAGGATATCACTGCTATAATTCAGATTTATCTGCAGTACTAAATTATTAAGAAGATGTCTAAAATGTGTGTAACTTTGAACTGAGTTTTCCTTTTAATATATCCAGTAATTTCAGGAATTTAATTATAACATTTTTTCACATTGATTATTTTTCCACCTTCAGATTCTCTTTTTTTTGATTTTTTTTTTTTTTAAGTCTTTTAATACTTTCTTTCCCAAGTCATCTTTAGTTGAAAAGATGACATACCAATCTCTCTTTAAGTTCTCTCAGAGTAGTTAAAACTTGCTGCAGTTTCAGTTTGTGTGCCTTAAATAGATATCTGTCAACATTACCTACCTGTCTTCTCTTTGTCTCTCCTGAATTTTTAAGTGTATTTATTTTCCATGTTTGCAGTTCGATGTGAATTTGATCAAGGTCTAAATGCTAAGGGGAGCAATTGTCTTTCAGGTTTCTTAATTCCAGACATTGAAGACTTGATCTACATTGTCCTGTACGCTATCATAAATTCAGTTTTAGGAAAGGGTTACGGTGTGAAGATATAGCTGTGAGTATTGCTGTTGACCTCTGTGTCTGAATACAAAGTCGCAACACCTAGCAAACTGCCCACTGTGGCACAGCCCTGGAGTATTTTTTCTTGCTTTGTGTCTGTAAAGGCCTGTTCCTGCTATATCAGGGTCATGAGGTCCTGCACAAGGAGAGGTTGTGGTGTTTCAGATGTTTGCATGCCTTGCTGTCTGAGTGCTCCTGCAACCTGATGGGTATGTGGAAATTGTGGAAGATCTGGCAATGGCAAATGGCCAACATACACCAGCCACAGTCTGACCTTCTTGATAGCTCTCTGCCATGAGCCTCAGCACCACCATGGTGGCAGGCCTAGTGGAGGACAACACCAGCAGGTTAGAAGGGCAGGTCTACAGATGCTGGGCTGCAGGTCCTGGGCACGTCTGTCACAGAGATACTTCCTTGGACATCTAATAGGTTTGCAAAGGCTGCTGGCTGGGTCCAGCTAAGGCATGTAGCTAGGAGGGATTATCCACAACACATTTATTGTCTTGGATCTCTTCTATATTATAAACATGATGGTTGATGAGCAGTTCAGGATTAGTAAATAAATAACAGGAGAGGAGCAGAAAAAGGATGTCATTTTAATTGCAGTTTCAAAACATATAGTTCTCTCAGCAGGTCTGGCTTGCTCCGAGGCTGGTGGTATACACAGGTTCCTACCAGTTTGGTTTTGAACAGAATTTTTTGTATGTGTTCATGAAAAAAAATAGAAATAAGAAAAAGACAACAGTATTGGGGTAGTTCTGAACAGCAGCATTGTGTTTTTCTTTTGTTGTTGTTTGTCTGTTTGTTTTTAATTAGAGGGATAGCAGTCTGTGTTAAAACTCTAGTAACTAATCAATTTATTCAGTGTGACACTGGTTACTGATAACTTCAAAATTAGAAATCTCTGTGGAATGCAGGTCCCCAGGTGAAATAAACAGTTCTAGCAACACTGACTTGATTGGATATGGCAGTTTGTATTAGCTAAGAATATCTCTGATGCACACATTGATATTATATGTGACACCACTTGTGAAAATCATTTGCTAGAGCAAGGTGTTATTTTTCACATAATGCACAGCACAGGTTTTTTTTTTAAAGTAATGAAAAAGTAAATTAGAATTCATGGAGTGGAATGGAAAACAACAAGCTATAAATTAGCAGGAAAGTAATTATTAATAGCATCAACAGCTCAAAAAGTAGTTTCAGCTCTCAAAATCTCTATCATGTTAATACTACCCATTAATTTGGCCAATTCTGAGAAGGCTAAAAAGTTGAAATATACCCCCACAGGATTCTATACTTCATATACTAAAAAATGTATTCATATGCTCCATCTGATACAAGTAATGGTATATATTAGGTGGGTATTGCTTGATTCCAATTTAGTCCCTCAAGTATTATTAAGACAGGGATGATGCAGAGACTTTCAGCAACTATTACTTGTATTTCTTTTAAAATATTTTTTATTATTATTTAATGATGTGATCTTAAAATTTATAATTCAAATTTCCCAAAGTTTTTGCTGAAGAGCAAGCTACTTTTAAAAATGAACATCATTTTTATTTTTTATTTTGTATTTATTATTTTCAAAAATACTTCATAAACAGCGGAGAATGAGTGGTCAGGGATTTTATTCATTAGCCTTACCAACAGGCTTCAGAGTTTGGCTTCAGAAAAAAAAAAAAAAAAATCAAATCAAATAAATTACCTGCTTCAGCTACAGTTACTGGAAATATTTTTTTTTTTTTTTTAAAAAAAAAAAAGGAGAAAAAAAATGATTTTTTAAAAATGAAATCGTAAGCAATTTTGAGTGCTGACAATTGACAAAAAAAATTCTTTGTCATGTTTTTAGGAGTATTTTCTACTGGACAATATTCACTACTGGACTGTGAGGATGTGCTTCAGGAGTTTTGTATTAAGAAGTGATTTAATAGTCTACCTCCAAATCCTCCTGTTTTCAGTTCCTTAATATTTAGAAAATTTATCCTGTTCTCCTTATAAAGCGGTAGTGAACAGATCTGTAGTGAAAAGATCCATAGTGTAAGAAAAAATAGTTTAAAGAGTTCAAAAAATTGCAAAACAAAAAACAAACAAACAAAAAAAACACAACAACAACAAAAACTTAAATTATGGGTTTCTTAAGACTGAACTTCAAGTTAATACTCTTTCTGAGTTTAAAGAGTTTTATGAACTAATTTAAACAAGGAAGGTTAAATTGCTGTTAAAATTAATTACTGAATTGCAGATCATGCTAACTGAACTGAGAGGTGAAATTTCTTTTCCTTAAATACTTAATGTGACCACAGAAATTCCTGGAAATTGCCATTGTCTCTACATTACGTTTAGTTGTTCCTTTACATCCATGATCATGTTTTGCTCTGGTGCAACACAGTCATAATGAGAAAAGGATAAAGGAACATGATTTTGGAAAAAATGTACCTTGTGACACAAGCAGGTAGAACTCCCTAATAAGAAGTTTGACCATTGAACTTTACAAAATTTGACTGCATAGTCATGGCACAGAAGGTGAACGTTTCTCGTAAGTTAAAAAAAATAAAGCCTAGTTTGACCATTAGGATCTCAGTGTTGTATCAAATCCCTGGGGTAGTACTTTAGGATTCTATCCAGAAAATCATTATTTTCTGCATTAATTATATTTTATCAGTTTTGTGAATGAAGGACAGGTTATGTGCCAAGGTTTTTCCACCATCACAGAGAAAGTTATGCAAAAAGCAAACTTTTCTTGGATTTTAAAGAAAGAAAAATAACAAAACACAAGCATTCATGTTGAATTAAAAGCACATTTTGAGAATACCTGATATTTTGGAGCAGTCTCAACACTCGCCTCTATGCAGAAACACTTGTGAGCAATATGTGAGCAATAAGTGCATGTAGGCACTGGTATGAGTGCTATTATCACATCAGCATGGGAATCTGATCCTTACTCTGTGTGGGAGCATGTCCACAAGTGCAGCACAGATGGATCCCAGTATGTGTTGCCCAGACCTCTAAATGTCTGCCCTCAAAGTAATATCTCCAGAGTTGTGTCTAACAGGAAAACTGGGATGGGGAAATTGGATAGTGTACTTCCTAAACTCTTTTGAAAAGGCCTTTAGGATTTTGGAGCAGCCTAACTTCAAGGGTAAAAGACATTAAGATCAATATGGAGGTGGAGGTAGTGTACCAGGTTATGGCCTGCTTCTAACAAGCAGGATATTGCCTTAAACATACAGCAAAGTACCAGAAATTAACTTTTAGCTTGACGGCGAATGACATTTTCATGATTTATTTATTTATTTATTTTAGGTAAGAATACATGAGGCAAATTTTTAATATATAGACATGTGTTTACTTCACTAAATAATTAAATAAATAAATCTTGGTCTGCAGAAAATGCTATACATTTATATGGTAAATACTTTCAGAGTTGTGTCAAATATTTTGATTTTTATTTTAAATGCAAATTTGAACCATGGCCTGCTGCCTTAACTTATTAAGAATGAAATTTTTGTGGCATAGCACTCCACTAACATTTCTCTGAAACATAATGTGCTCATTTTCATATTCTCCACAAAAATCTGTTGAAATAGAAATTTCAGAAGTGTTCCAGAAAACCATCTTTCATCCTAGAGCAAGCACATGTGAACACCTGCTCTTCCATGTTGGAAAAGTCTGAGAGGCAAGAAAAGAGGCTCTTGTGAATCCAAGGATTACTCAGCAATGCCTGCTGCTGCCTTGAGCAAACACATTTGTCTGTTGCTTAAAACAGATGCAGGTCACGTTCTCTGGGCCAACATGCACAGACAAGATTGTTGAATTGCCATCTGTGCTTAATCTGTCACTAAAGAGCAAACAAGGGTGTTCTAGCTTCAAAAGAAATGCTGACTGGTAGGAACATGTGAGGCATTAGAAGGCCCTCCAGTCACATGGCTTTCTTCAGTTGTGCCTTCTGTTTAATGGCTTTGTTAATTCCTTCTCCAAGGCATTTTATTCTGACATTTTACAAGGATGCTTATCTTATTTGGTATCTTCCCTCTTTTATTTTTGGGTGGGGATAGGGGGGAGGATGAAGGGAAGGAGAAGGAGAGTATTTTTTGTTTTTATTCTTGAGATAAAGAGCAATCCATCATGTAATGCTCATTTTAAAATGAATTATTCTCAGAAAAAAATGATAATCCAAACAGTATTCTGCCCTGCTCAACCTTCATTTTTGAGCACTGAATGAATGAATTTTAGTCATAAAATACTTCCAAATAATGAAGAGATTTACATCTAATTGATCAAAAAATTGGCCAAGGTAGCTACCTATTTAACCAGTATGTACATTTATTAAAACGATTAAATGCTACAAAAGAAAAAAAAAATATCTTTCCATGGTAGATCTCTTCTCACTATATTACAGAAGTTATGTAATTTCTGGTCATGTTGGTTTTAATTAGCCATCTTCTTGTTAAAGAAACTATGCATTTTTTTTTATTTTTTTTTAAAGCAATTTAACAAAGAACATGCTTAGGAATTTGAAAAATGCATGAGAAGTACTTTCAAGCTACTTTATTTTAATATATTATCTGAGGATTTTTTTTTAGAGACAATTCACACCACAGCATGTTTTCAGAAGAAATGTTCTGCCAAAACTGTTAGATGCCAGTGGGTTTTTTAGTCTTATTTTCTACACTAGAGATACTTCTGTGGATTAAAAGTAGACTTTGTGCTTCCAAAATCCATCTATTTGAATCTCTCTTTCATATACACTAATTCATGCAGCTCTGTGTATCTTATTGCCTGTTGCCAAAGAAAGGATGTAATTTCACAAACCCTGTACTATGACTCAGCTACTGTAGCAACTAGAAGAACAAATTACTTTCTCTCTAGAGGCAAGACATCTCTTTGATAATTAGGCAAGGAGGCAGAGAAACTTGGTGAAAACAAGTTCAAGAAGAATCTTCCTGGATTTCAAATAATATGGGTGAGATATAAATTTTTTATGAAGTGATAGAGCCCAGTGGATTTAAATGACTCACTTACTAATACAGTCTGAGAATTAGGTTTGACATGTGTGGGGTTAATATAATTTATCTAACAAACAATTTACCTACCTGCTATCATGAATGAGAAGCTGCAATATAGATAGCTGGGCGGTTTAATCCCCAGGCAGTTAGAGGATCTCCCAATGGAGCCACTGGAACAGTCTTAGGAGAATAATTTTTTGCACCTTCCATTGTGCTGGAAATTGACAGCAGACTGCATAATTTGCTAGTCTTTAAAAAAACTGTGTGAGCCTTGTTACTTAGAAAAGAAGCAAATTTATGAAGAGAAAAACTTCCAGGGAGAACAGGTAGGTTTATTTGATTCTGCATTACACCAGTCAGTGCATGGAAACCTCATGCATCTTTTGTAACCCTGTGAGTTTTCTGACTGGGCACCACAAAACACCATTTACAATAATATCTCAGAATACCTCTGTCTCCTCAGACAATTAATTAGAAGCAGGTCTCCTCCTTCTACCTTTAAGAGCAGAGACAACCCTAACCTGGATTTTACTGTGGCTAGAGAGGAGACGATTCAGCCTTAGAGTGGTAAGAATTATTTATTTACTTATTTTTTGTATGCAGCTTTGGTAAAGTCAGTGGCTTATTGCATCAACAGTAGGGCCCTCCATAAACATATTCCAACGTTCTTTGTTTGTTTGTTTTGTTTCAGACTCTGGATGTAAAATAATCACTGTACTTCATATTCAGGATGGTTTTGTGCCTTTAAATTCTATTCTGTACAGGCAGTAAAAATTAAAAAATATATATATATGTATGGAGATTTTTATGTCTTATTAAAACATTTCTAAAGTACTTTTTATGCACTCTTTGTGGTATCTCCAGAAAACATAGCAGTGGGATACAATGGACTTTTTCAGCAGTCTTCTGGTCCATATGATGCCATTTCATCCCAGTCTTACCATGTATAGACAATTCAGTTTCATCAAATTCACACTAATCAAAATTAAAATATATATATATTTGGAAACAAAAATGTTCCATTTTGTTTTTAGCAGAATCTCCGTTCTGCCACTATTGTTATTTTTTTAAAATGATGACAATTCAAAATTGTTTCAAATTTAACAAAATGTGTTGTCAAGCAGGGAACTGCTTTGTTGGACTTTTTCCCTAACTCTACATATTAGGGCTGAGCAGATGGAAAACTACTTCTCCCTACTTCTCCCACCAGCAGTGAGATTCAGGGGTTTGATGCATTTTACTTACCAGGAATTTTTACTAGTTTTTTTTTTTTTTTTTTTTTTTTTTTTTTTTCCCCTTGCTTCTTAGTAACAATTAAAAATACATCCCATCCCAAATAAGAGCTATAAGAGCTGGGATGACCCCAAGATACAGAGACACATACTTCTTTTGCAGCGTGCAACCAGATCTTTCTAAGCAATTTATGAATGGATCAAGTGCACATCTAGTAATATCAAGTAAAAGATCAGTGTCAGTATCAGCTGCCTATCAGGCAACTAAATTATCATTCAGAATGTCAGCACTTGAGTGGAGATGAATGCTCAGGTTTTTACGTGGCTGTTAGCACATTTTTCATGCTTTCCTGAACTATTTAGTCTCATAAGTAGCAAACTATTGAGGCTCTTAAACTACATAGGACTGACTCATCCTAAGAGGACTATCCCTTAAGTGCCAAAATAACCAGTAGTGCTTTAGTACTCAGATGTCATTCGTTAGTGAAACTGGAAAGATATCTTTAAGTTGTAACCTGGTTGTTTCAGACTACTCTCACTTTGTGCAAAAAACTCTGCTAAATGGAGAAGGGGTTCAGTGTGAAGCACGAAAGCATGGGTCTGGTGCAAAGGTGCAATCCAAAATAAATCCTATTTCTGCAAAAGGCCTGCCACTGCAGGCAAAACACCAGTTATGCCCTCTGACTGGAAACGTTTTAACTCTTGGGTTTCTGTTATTTGTTCTCAAGGCTTGTTCTTACCTACATGGCCAAAATTTTCCATGAGCATCTTAAGGAGTGGATATGTGAGGACAGTCTACTGCTCAGATCTCCAAATACATGTCTACAAAAATGTCGCACCAATCTGAACTGTGTAATGCCTCAGAAATCATCTTTTGCTCTCAGGGCCAAATCTGGCCAGGTTGTGACTGAGGTAAGGAGCTGAGCACAGTGTGAGCATCTTGTACTTGCCTGGGCTGAGGCTCGTTTTTCTTTCTTTTTATGTTGGAGCCCTGTCATAGAGTCTTTGTAGGGGCCAACTGACTATGCAGGTGTCTGAAGGATGATTCCTGTCTCAGCTATAGGTATGAAAGCTTTGTCACAGACCAAAGTTTCTCAGTTTCATCTGGTACACTGTTTTGTTCTTCCAAATATGCTTTTATTCAGGTATAAGTTAATGGGGGAACAGTTGCTTTTTGTGCCTTTGTGGGGAAAAGAGGGGGTCTGGAAGGGGAGTTCACTTTTTTTTTTTTTTTTTTTTTTTTTTTTTTTTTTTTCTGTGTGTGTGTGTATTTCAAAGCACACCTAGTAACACTGCCTGTTATTAATGGTAATTCTCATTATAATACCTGGTCTTTAGGTGTTAGTAACTTCCAGATTTTAAGCATGGAATTGAAATTTTCTGTTGGATTATTCTTCAGGTTTAACCTGAAAGATTAACCAAATTTGGTTTAGCTGTTTCTAGGAAGAAAAATATGAAAAAGAGTAATTTTCCTCTTAAAAATCATTATGAACCTTTTTTTGACTGCCCCTGCTTTAGAGCAGGAACTTGTTTAACTGAAGAGTGACTTTGTTTTAGGGAATACATCTTCTGTTGTGAATTAAAAAAAAAAAAAAAAAGTGTATTTTGAATGAAAAAAAAAAAAAAAGACTTCTAAAAGTTTGCAGTTTGATTATCTCAGGATTCCAGCTGTTCTGAGCTTATGTGCCCTCCAAGCTATTTACCTGTGTGCACACATAAGTGCAGATATTCCAATGTGGGGTTAGATTCTTCTAAGGGTTCAAAGGGATTTGGGCACCTCTGAACAATTTCAGGCTTTGCTGGGGCTGAGGTCTAAGGAGATCTTATTCTTTCCTCTGAAGGAGAAAATATTTCATTTGAATCTATAGGAAAGAAAAGATGTATCAAAGAAGAAGGAAGGATCTACAGACTGAAACAGACTCAGAAACATCAGTTGTGTTAATAGATAAAAAGGGTCTTGGATTGTTCTCTGGCCTTGTGACTAACTGACACAGCATGGTTTATATCTAGTTCAAATCCTTTTCCACCCAAAATAGGTTGGCCACATCCAGACTGTTTTTAGTTTGTTTTGAGTGGTCTACAGACCATGCTAACTCTGGGTATTGCTTGGAAGAGCATTAGTTGCTTCAGCCCTAAATGATGGCAGGCTCATTGTTAATGGTGTGGACAGTTGTACAATAGTCCCCTGAGAACTTTAGTTTTCTGGTTTAGATGAAGTTTTATGGAGGGATTGAGGTGGGAACAGGGAAAATGTTCAGTTTCAGTCTGGGAACATTAGAGGGAGGACAGAGAAATCTGGCTTTAGAAAAGGTGCTTACCATGAATGAAGAGCTTCTGGATGGGGAAAGCTGGAATCACAAAGTAATTCGGCTGCAGTATTTGTAAACAGCTATATCATTTTCAAACACTGTATTCTCATCTCCCAAACATCTGTCAGAGCAAGGTGCCCAAATCTCTCTTCAAGTGCAACAATAACAGCAGACAGCAAGCACAGAATTATAATCAGCCTAGTGCTTGCAGTCCCAGATTAGATTTCACAGACTTTGAAGGATGTTGCATTTTTGTACTTTTGTAATGATATCAATATATAAGGGAACATAAATCATTTGGTTGTCTCATTTGACAACTAATTTTATTACTTTTTAAATATTATTTCTTTTAAGCAAATTCCCAACCCTAACATTTCTTAGATTTATGTGTCTTAATTTGAAACAATTACAAGCATTGTCCAATGTTTACTTTTCATATGTATATATTTTTAGCCCAACCTCCCATTCCTATAACTAATGTAGGAACTTTCTTGATTTTCAGGAAGTTCATTTATCATCACTAGGCTGGTAAATGCAAAGGAGCATTGTTATGCAAATCATTAAAGATATGGAACTGTGTTTTCAAGAATCACTTTTTTTTTTTTTTTTTTTTTTTTATCAAAGTAGTGGTTCACAACAACGTTGTGCTGCCTGGGAAGAATAAAACAGCCAAGGTAATCTGCTTACAGAATCACACAATGTCTGAATTTGGAAAGCCCCTTTGGAGGTTGTTAAGTCAAACCCTCCTGCTCAGAAGAGGGTCAGTTAGAGCAGGTTACTCAGTACCATGTCCAGTCAGATTTTGAAGATCCAAAGATGGAGACTTTACAGCCTCTCTGGGTAACCTGTTCAAGTGTTTGACTACCCTTGCTGTGAAAGATTTTGAAATGGAATTGTTTGTCTTTCAGTTTTTATCCATTGTTTATTGTCAATTCACTGGACACCACTGAGAAGAAGAGCCTGACTGCCTTCTTCACACCCCTCATCAGGTATTTATACACATTGATAAGATACCCCTCAGCCTTCTCTGCTCCAAGCTGAGCAGTGCCATGTCTCTCAGCCACTTGTTATATGTCACAGGCTTCAATCCCTTAATCATCTTTGTGGCCCTTCACTGCACTATTTCCAGTATTTATATCTTCAGACTTAGCTTGAGACTTTGTCTCAACAGCTTTTTTTTTTTTTTTTTTTTAAAAAATAAAAAAATCTCAGACTGATGTGGAAGTGGATTAAGGATGTGTACAGCCTGCTCCTTCTCTTTAAAAGGCTTTCATGATAGTCCTGTTCAATTTTCCTAAGCGGTATTTTCAAGGGATCTGGAAGGCCCTTCAGAGAGCCATCCTCATACCCACCATAGAGTCATCCACTTGTCACAACTGGGTGTCTAAGAAACTGAGGCCGGCAGCAGCAATGAGACCATCTGTCACCATGATATTAGAGCTGTAGGATAAACTACCTGTGAAGAAGACATCATGCTTAGCTGAATTATCCCCAGTTATGTCATAGCCTTATTTAAGAATTAGCTAACTATTTCTCTGAACCTGTCAATAGCCTATATGGTCATAGCTATTGAAGAAAACAGCTATCAGTCTAGATTTATTATGAATCAATTTGAGTATAGAGCACAAAAAATATTCCAGTGTCTTTTCTAGTTATATGGAATATTTTATGAACCTTTTTCCATTACTGAGATTGTTCAGAGAAAATCTGGCAGGTCCTTCATTTTTTAGGATAACCCAGTTTAAAAGGTATTTTAACTAGCATGTGCTCTTTGAAGAAAAAAGGATTTTTGCTCAAAGTGGAAGATCTACACCTTTGGAGACCATACATTTTTGAAAGAAAAAGCAAAGATGATGAATCTTGGTGGTCAGTATAAATAAAATTTAATGTTAGCTTTGGTAATTTGGTATGCACTGTCAGAGGCTGCAACTGGTTCCCAGTACGTATGTGCAAGTAAGTTAGACCTATTCACTGGTGACAAACTTTTAATATAGATTTTTGTCCTTTCAGAATTGACTAACTGTCAAGGCAATTATGTTCATCTCCTAACAAAATCATGTTTCTCTATAAATCTCAAAAACATGCCTTTTTAGTTCATGAAAGCTCGGGATGCCAATGACGAGCAGCAAAATTTATTTTCTAATCCTTCCTCTATTTTGTAGGTATGAAATTTCATAGAAATTCAGAAATTTGCTATAGTTGAAAATTTCAACAATGCAACATTTTGTTAAGAATAATGAAAATACCTAGTATATGGTGACTGAATTTTTGTATGATCAACAATAAAATTAAAGGTATTTTACATTACTACATCTGTTGCCAACCCTGTCCTATATATGGTATACACTCTGTTTCTAATACGGTTATGCTACAAAAAATCAGAGAGGAGATTCTCAAAGTTTCTAAAGGTGAGGATGATTCTGTTTCTTCACCATTTAATAGCTCAGTGATTTAAATACTTACTTAGGATTCAGGACATCTGAGTGTTCATTCTTTCTTTACCTAAATAAGTCTGAATTTCGATTTTTTACCATCTAGAAAATCAGCTCAAAAGGATTTGGAGACCAGACAGAGTGGCCTTAATCTGTTCTCTTGAGTCTATATGAATTTGTAGTAACATAAATTGCACTCTGGAGTGGGGACAGGAATCCAAATATCTCATCTCCCAGGGTAATACTCTAAACTAGCAGCTGTGAGGTTGTTCTCAGATTATTTTTGGTCCCTGTTTGCATAAAATACCTAAAATGAAATACGGATCTCTTGTCCCTGCCACATGAGAACGTGGGACAGAGGCTGCAAGGATGTGCTGCTTGTATGATACATTGCCAGGGAGAAGAAACAGAAGGTCATAATTAGTTCTGTGAATCTCATATTCAGGAAATGAAGAATGGGACTTTTTCTTCTAACTTTGCAGTCAGAAAATAAGAAATAGTAAAAATTGCCTTGCTGCTTCGTTAAACTGCAATAAAGATATTGGCAGGTCTGTGTTGTGCTATTAATGGCATTCATAACAATACCCTGTTGTCCTCATTTACCAAGCTGAGAATGTACTTAATTATACTCTGTAAAAATATTAGTGATTTAGAATTTTACATAATGAGTTTTTTATGTAAATGATACGTACAAAAGCAGCCCCTAGATAGCACTGAGCAGCCAGGAGCAGGGCAGCCAGGGCATGGCTCTGCAGTTTGCACAGCAGTTTGCGCAGGAGGGCAGCAGGCGGGCTGCTTTTTTTCTATTCTTGCAGCAACAAGAAGCAGTCTTCTACTGAAAGAAAAACGGTGTCCATTGCAACTGCTGGGCTGAGGCTGAAACCTAGGCAGAGGGGCCACAACCTCCCCAGGCAAATGCCTACACTCAAACAGACTTCCTGAAGACAAAATAAATAAATAAAATAAAATATAATAATAATAATAAAAATAATAAATAATAATAATAAAAAAATAAAGCTTCCCAGAGCCTCAGTTGCAGGAAACACCAGAATCTGGAAGTCCCCCTACGGCCTGAAGGGAGAGGTGGGTGTTGTGGGTGCAAGTGTGCAAGTGTGCCCACCTAGGCAAACTGTTCGACCAAGTTGCCATGTTGTGGGAAGAACTCACTAGGCAGTGTAGTGTCCAGGAATCTGAGTGAGAGATTGATGTATGGTATTGATTGTGGACTGACTGGGCTGAGTGACAGTCCTGCCTTATGTCCTTGGAAGGGTAAGGTAAGATGGCTTCTAACCCTGACTCACAAGACAAGGAAGACTGGACCCTTGTCTCTGCTGGAGCAAAGTGCTGCACCTGGGTCAGGGCAAACCCAGACATGAGTACAGACTGGGAGAAGATAAGGTTAAGAGCAGCCCTGCAGAGAAGGACTTGGGGTTCTGGTGGACGAAAAGATCAACATTAGCCAGCAGTGCACGCTTGCAGCCAAGAAGGCCAAATGTGTCCTGGGCTGCATCAACAGAGTGGCCAGCAGGTCAAGGGAGGTGATTGTCCCCCTCTGCTCTCCCCTTTTGACCTTTAACAAGGGGAAATACTGATAGGGCAAGGGGGAGCAGTTCTAAAGTAAAAGAGGGGAGATTTAGATTAGATGTCAAGAATAAATTCTTCACTCAGAGGGTAGTGAGGCACCAAACTGCCCAGAGAAGCTGTGGGTGTCCCTGGAGGTGGTTATGACTGGTCTGGATGAGGCCTTGGGCAACCTGATCTAGTGGGTAGTATCCCTGCCTGTGGGAGGGGGTTTGGAACTAGATGGTCTTTAAGGTCACTTCCAACCCAAGCCTTTCTGTATGTGATTCCAAGGTGACATCTGGAGGTACATGAAAATCAGCTTGGCATTGACATCAGAAATTCTTATTAATATATCTCATGTTTTAGAAAATGTGTATTTCAGAAGGCTTTATTTTTCTTTAGTCACTTAAAAATACTATACTTGTAGATGTTTCATATCCTCATGCTGTTGATATGCTTAACATATTTGAAGCATGTATGTCAGCTTGAAATTATTAGATACCGCTTGTCTAGAGAACTTGTAGTTTGACAAGCAAGATCAAATCCAAATGTTGCCATAAAGTTAGCGTTGCTTCCTTCTTACCTGTGAGAACACTTGAGAGAAAAATATCTTGCTACATTACCCCACTTTAAACAAACAATCAAAAAACCTACTGCTTCTTACTGTGAGTTAAGATGTTAAGAGCCTATGTCTGGCTCTTAACGTCTTGAGACAACATGTAGTTAAAGCCCTTTAGCAAAAACTTACCAAGGCTCTTTAATGTTGTAAAAACAGCTTCCATTTTCTATGTTATTTTTTTTTTCTTTCTTTCTTTCTTTTTTTTTTTTTTCTTTTCTTTTTCTTTCTCCCCTGCAGTAAATTCAAAATGAAATTTTTCCTTGTGCTCTTGAATTAAATGATATTCATTTCATGGACATCACTCTTCTACATGTTCGCAGTGTGTGCATCTAAGTTGTATGTTTTGTCAAAAGATGAAACGGCTAAGAATTTTTTTTTTTTTTTTTTTTTTCCCCGCTAGAAGCATTTAAAACAAAAATTCAACATTTAAACTATATTTTGCTATCTTCTTGGAATACCACAGAGTTTTTTGTTGTTGTTGTTGTTGTTTTTTTTCTCTCAATTATATCACAAAAACAGACCAAATAGACAAAACTATCAGATATTCAAAACTTATGTGTTAAAATTATTATTGCCAGATTGAACTTACTATAGATTACAAAAATGTTATTGACAGTTTACACTTCTGAAAGATTATTTTTTCATATATATAATAGCAGAAGGAATTCTGAAGAAAGACATTTCAACTTTATAAATGAGCTCATATTCAGGATTTTTTAAAGCACTGTGTTCCCTACATGGGAACAGCTGAGCAACAAACACTATGTTGATGGTCCATCATTGACCTCATGAAGATACACAACTGGTAGGTATGTATAGGTAGGTCAATAGCATATGGGAAAAATATGTTGTAATGAATTCAAAGTAGTTTGAATATGTAGCAAAAGTATAAATATTTTTATTTACTGTGGAGTATTGTATTCTGATCTTTTCTAGTTCTATAACAAAATATAAAAGAAAAAACAAAGGTAATTCCAGAATAAAGAATTATTAAATTATTTTATATGAATTTTGAATTACAGTTCATGTTGCAGACAATATATATTCCACCATTCTATGAAAGCATCATGAGCTGTTTGCAATTCCATGATCATGTAATACTACTAGTCTGCGTAAGTAGAAATAAATGCATACATACAGAGTGTAAAAGAAGAAATCTGAGTAGAAGAAGGAAAGATGAACTTTTTGCTAATTTTCAAAATGAAGTCAGTGAAGACATAAGCAATAAAATCATGACTGTGCTACATCACTAGTCATCATTTTATCAGTACCCTGCTGCTAATATGCTTATTCCAAACTTCATATTGGCTATTATATCTTCTAACATACTAAAAGCTTTACATTTCTCTTTTCTGCTGTCAAAATAAACACTTTCTTCTGCCATTTTCTACAAACCAAATATTTATCAGCACATTAGAACTGATTGTTTCATCAAAATAAATACTCCAAGAATGCAGCACAAATACTATAGTGTTAATTCAGTTTGACCGAAATGTAAGTTTTTGAGTGATTGCTAGCATCATGTTAATTGTAATTTGTCAAAGTATTTCTCCAGACATATTCTTACACCCAACTAAAAATTAGGAGTAGGGAAGAAGAAAACCATTTTTCTCTTCAAATTTCAGACAGTTTTAGAAATCATCTTCATAGGAAAAATGTGCTTTTTTTTTTTTTTTTTTTTTTTTAATAATCAGAGAAACCTCACCCACAAGGAAAAAAAGAAAAAAAGTAAAAAGATTTCTATATTAATCTCTATCAAAAAAAAAAAAATGTAGAAATTTTCTCAATGAGAACTGAAAATACTTAATAACTAAATCTGAAAAGCTTTGTTTTTTTTTTTTTTTTTTTTTGTCAAGCTCTTGTGGTCTTTCAAAGTCAGAAATATACCAGTAAGGGTATAACAGTGAGGCTACAAATCTTACAACTTCCTCATGAGGGGAGGTGGAGAGGCAGTTGACCTATTCTCCATAAACACCAGTGATAAGACCCGCGGGAATGGGGTGAAGCTGAGGCAGGGGAAGTTCAGACTAGATATCAGAAGGAGATTTTTCACTGAGAGGGTGGTTGCACACTGGAACAGGCTCCCCAGTGGTCACTGCACCAAGCCTTTATGAATTTAAGAAACGTTTGGACCATGCACTAAGTCACATGGTCTAAACTTTTGGGTAGACCTGTGCGGTGCAAGGAGTTGGACTTGATGATCCTTATCGGTCCCTTCCAACTCGGAATATTCTATGATTTTGTGATTCTATGATTCTAACATTTTTGAGAGTATATAGATAGTTAATTAAATATTCAAAAAAAAAAAAAAAAAAAAAAAAGCATATTTATATATACAGCTCTATACATATACATAGTTGTTCTGCACAGAAAAAAATATTGACATGTATAGGAAAATTCTGATTAATATTGATTTAATTTCCCATGTTGGTTGTTAGGGGGCTGGTTTGCTAGAAATACAAAAAATGAGTACTTCAACAACCAGCTGCATTTTAGACCTTGTCTCAGTTCAGACCAAAGTTAGAAAAGGTTTATGTCACTTTGTCTGTCCACAAATATCTGTGTCAGAGACAAGATACTTGTTCTCACCTTGTTAAATACCCAACCCACATAAGCATCATTCTCTCTTAAGCAGCAGCAGTGAACCAAGAGAAGTTTTTGAATACTTCTTTTCTCTTTTAAATATATATTTTTTTCTCTTAATAGCAAGTGGACATGTATGACTATTGTCTCTTTCACCTTGTTAGAAAAATACTAGTATGTTTGTGATGGTTCCCATGATTACACTTAAAGGCAGCTTAAAAAATGAAGTGAATATATATAACCAAACCTCATTCTCTTCCTGATCTTTGGTAAAATGAAAATGATATGAGCACTCATGACAGGTCAAGGTGTGTGCACTGTGGCTGGGCTGTTGTACCCCCAATTTTTTAATTGTATCTATTTGTTCTTTTTGTCCTAATTATGAGCTGCATTTATTTTGCATTATTATACAATGTATTTGTGTATATATGCAAATACACACTTTAGCCATGGTTAAGCAGGCTTTAGTGTCTATTTTCTCCTTTTTAATGTCCAAATTAAGCCTCCATTCTAATCTGTGTTTACATATGTGCATTTTTTAATCAAATGTGTAAGGCCCTCATATTTCAGTAGAACATAGTAATGTACTTAAAAGCCATCCTGAATGGGATATATGCACCTGACGGGAACTGAGTCCCTAAAAGATAACTCTTCATGACAGCTGTTTTGACCACTTTGTCATATACAATACTGGCCTTTTTGTTTTTGTGGCTTTTATTTTGCCAGCCCTATCTCAGTATATGTGAATCACTAGGCAGTAGGCAGCAAGATTAGAAATGAATATATATATTTATTTAGGGAGCTGAATGTCAAAAGCTTGTTGGCTCTTAATAGCTGATGATGTTACAAGTTAGATGCTTTCCTTGCATTGTCACTTCAGTTTAGGTTTCATGGTGGATATCAGCTTTGCACTTCTAGTCTTGGTGGGTGAGCTGCGTTCTGTCCTCCTCCTCATACTCCTCTTCCTCAGTAGAGATATCTCCTTCATTCTGGGGTATGGAAGAGAGAGGGGTGTTGAGAGAGATGTTCTCATCCATGATGCTGTCAGTACTGTTCTCTCTAGACATTGCCACTGCTTCTTCCTGCTCATTTTTCCATGTGTCCAGATGCTGATCCATAATGTACTGGCTGGTGTTGTGGGGTGCGCACATCCCCGGCAGGCAGTACCCCGCCATGTTCATGGGGCAGAGGTACCTGGTCATCTCTTGCAGCAGCTCAGGAGGAACATGGGACCAGTCGGCCCAGCAGTGCTTCTTCACGTTCCAGAGCAGGGGACTGCATGAGACTCTACCATTGCTGCCTGTTGCTGTCTCACAGGGCTGCTGCAGTCCCAAGGAGAAACTGTGGTAGCACTTGCGGGCAATATGGATGGTCTGAGGCTGCTGATTTCTTGGGGGAGGCCTGTGCTGCAGGGCCCCTCTGGGGCTGCTCTGCCCACCTGCCCCGGCTTGGTGGAGAGGCTTCATGCAGTGGTGGTGTCTCCGCCTCCTCCTCCTGCTGTCGTAACACCAGCGTGAACCCTCAGACCTCTTGTGCCACAGTCCCTGTGTGGGAGACCTGTGTGGACCCTCCTGCACCCAGCTGCCATTTGAAGAAGATGCGGAGTGGTCCTGCTCCCTGCGGTACTTCTCTCTCCATGGATTCCTTCTCTTCGTCTCTCGTTTAAAAAACTGTTTCTTTCTGTGCCTCTGACACCATCTTCTGCCTCTACCAGCCTTCCTGCAGAGCCAGAACAAGCCCCACATGTCCATCTGCTCCCACACGTGCCCTTTCCTCTTACCACCACCCATACCTTGCTTGGCCTTGTGGTGCTGCTGCCATTTGGCTGTGACCAGCAGCATGGTGCAGCTGGGCAAGAGGTGCCAGGGGCAGCCTCCTCTCCCACCAGTGCTCTGGCCGGTAATTAGGATGGCGTCCCAGTCTTTCATCTGGGGTGGACTGGGGGAAAAATGCCAGACCGCCATGCTATCCTTCCTGGTGGCACTGCTGGGGTGTGGCTGTGTCACTAGGGTGACACCAATGACAGGAGTGTCTCCCTCTGTGACCTCACATCTGGTCTACTTGGGGAGGGCAGGGCGCATCTGCACATCCCTCCCATGCATGCCCAGGCAGAAAACCAGGTCTAGTTTTAATGTTAGTCCTAATTTTTCCTTCCTTCAAAGCACCTCATAAAGTAAATGAACATTACTCTTTCCAAGTGGCAGAGAAAGACGCAGAGGGACTAAATAACTTTCACAAGCTCTAGCAGAAGTCTGCCAAAACATCATTCTTTCTCTCCTGGCTGCAAATCCTTCATGCAGTCCTTCACAACACTTGTTGAAATTATTTCCTGTCCTTTCATAGTGAAAGGAAGCAAGATGCATAGCAGCCTATCTCAAGATTCATTCCCTGTACATGTTATATTTACAACACACCAGGCTCTCCTTGGAGTATTCCTTTTGTTGGTTTCACTGAGTGCAGAGGAAATAAACAAAGGTCTCTGTTATGGTGAGAGACAAAGCCTTATAAAAGCTAGGTTGAAGACAGGTGTTAGACAATACATTTATTTCTGGGAAAACAAGTATTGTGTCCTTATTCTCACCACACAAATATAAGGCTTTTTGTTTACTTAGCTTTTTTTTTTTTTTTTTTTTTTTTTTTTTCCTATGTTTGTCTCTGTAGAAGTCTTCAAGGCTCATGCAGCTGGGATGATGTGAATATTTATTGCTTCAGACCCCTTCTCTACCCACAAATAGTGACAGGTTAGACTCATGGTTTTGTATTATGAGATGCAAATGCACATTTACATAAGGTTCTGTGTCCAGCTTTTGCTCAGAGATGTTGTCAAGAACTCGAGACGATTTAAATACTTAATGATTGCAATATCTGTACAATATATCCTGAGACATAAATTGCTCTATTTATATTCTACTTATTTAAATACCAAATAAGAAAAAATAATAGCATATTTTTAATATGTAAAATATTTTATGCAGTATTCCAGAGAAAATGATTTTTTTTCTTTCTGATTAAAAAATAAATAATAATAATAAAAAAAAAAAACTTTTTTTTTTTTTTCCCTCTTGGAAGATCTCCCCTTCCTTTAGCATTTGTAGGGGAAAAAAGTGCATAGCTTCAAGCTTATGAAACATAAACTAAGATGAAGTACACCTATCCTTAAGGTTAGGCTTTAGTATGATATCCAGTGTTATCATTTATCAACGCATGAGGGCAGTAGTAGTCCATGAGATGATTACCTGATAATGTATGTTACTAAATAATCCCTCATGCATTTTTTTCTACAGATAGCTACAACTTTTGTTTATGGATCTTGACTGTTACTGAGCTCAGCTCCATGGAAGACTGAAAAAGAAAATAAAGGTTCATAGATTATGTTCAATCAAAGTGTCTCTGTTACTCCAGGCATAGTTTGTAATCTCAGTCTCACTGTATATAGTTGCAGTCTGATGATGTCATTAACCACAGTGACCTTTTTGAAATCTGTCTGTGTCTTACTGTGTTAACTATAGAAGGTTTTGAATATTCAGTGATTCTTTATCTCTGGGTCTGATTTCAGCAGTTAGGGGGCCTTCTCAAATCAAAGGGAAGATTTACTTGGCAGCTAAGCCAGTTAATAGTGTTCCCTTATCTGTAATCAGTTTAGAGAAAGGGATCAAAGGTGCTAGCAGGGCAGATGTAGAGATGTCCTATATTGACTGAACTTTTCCAAGCTCTGTTGTCACTTCACTTTCAATATGTCAAGGAAAAGTCTTTTAGACATGCAAAAGTAATTTAATAATCACAGTGATTGATTTAATTTGATTTGATGTCATTACTTATCTCCTTTGTGAACACTGACAGCTTCAGCCTTTCTGAAGAATGTGCCTACATGGATTCCCTTTGGATGAGCTCTTCAGTAGAAACCAGACATTTAACACTAGCTCCCTGTAACTTGAAGTAGTTGCACAGTGTTGAACAATTGAGATTCTCATGGGTCTGCCAAAATGAGTGAGATTGGTCCTGTGGCTTAAAGCACATATATTCTCATCAGTGGGTTGTTACTGAGACAAGTGTGTGTCATTCTACTTCCAGAATTTAGCATCAGAAATAGCTGCATCACTGCAAAAAGCTCACGTTAACAGGATTTACTGAGAAGGGTATAAGAGTAGCGTAGCTACACTGTTTCAGACTCCTGAACTTCCCCCAGCACAGTTCCTTCCCCCAGGCAAAGACAAGATTCACAAATTATACATTCCTCTTGCGGCAGTGCGGGCAGATGTTCTGAGAAGATGTCAAACACACAACTACTGCACTGAACAGTCTATAAAATGTAACAGCAATCTATTTATTTATTTATTTATTTATTTATTCTAAGCCATCTCTCATTTTATTTTATTTTATTTTATTTATTTATTTATTTATTTATTTTTTTCCTGAGAGCATGGACCTCCTAGCACTGAGGGACTTGTGTGGCAATTAGCCTTGAAGAGAAATGATTCTAACCACTTGCAGCAACAGACCAGACTGTGCACACAACTCAAACTCATAGCCTTGGCACTATTAGTGCTAATCTCTGAACTGTTTTCTCAAATGGGAATAATATCAACTCCTTTGCCTCTAATAGTAAGGGTAGTGTAAGGCCTAGTCAGTTCAGAAATTCTGAGCGGAAGATTGGTTTTCAGACTGTGAATGCAGAATGACTGGAAAAACCATCCTACAACCTGGAAAATAGGATGAGGCAGGTCTGAAGGCTGGCTGCCATGCTCCTGGTCTCATTAACTGTCTGCTGGGAGCTGCAGCTCTTTTATGTTCCCTGGCACTAAGGTCCTGCAGTGTAGAAGGAATGATACCTCCCTCACTTGGTGTTCTGCCCGGCAGCCAGCAGCTCAGACCCTGCAGGTGTTATCTGCAGGCACCCAAACTTTGTGTTTTTAGAGTAAAATTGTACACAGAAGGCCAATGGAGATAGGTAAGAAACTGAATTCAGTGAAGCACAGCCAATTTCTTCAACTACAGGTTGGCTGCAGAAAAGCTGGGAATCATTGTTTTTTGGATTCACTTCTTCATTTTTAATAGACTTTCCAGGCTCTTGCCACAAGATTGAGTCTTTGGCAAAGAGAACCTAACATCTTCCATTCAATTCTCAAGTACTTAGGCTCTGCATACAAATAATGTAAATGCTTTTCAGTCTGAGGTGGCAGAGAATTTAAATGTTATTGTTGTTTTGCTCTGAAAGCAGTACACCTTTCTTCCTGTGTTGAAAATATACCCCTTTGTATTCCATGAATTCATTTTGAAGCAGTTATTTGATGCTAGGGTGGTCTAGGTCTGTGTCTGTGCCTTAAAATTTTGATCTGATTCAGATGCTGACAGAAGTGTTTGAATTTTCAGCTTCAGAGAAGTAAGATTCTCTCCTGTTATTCTGTCCCTCCTGCTTCCTTACTTTTTCAAATCCACCCACCTGGGAACACACCCTGATGTCTCTATTCCCCTACATTGACTTGCTGTGGTCTTTTATTTTAAAGGTTGCATAAATTTACTGTTAAAACAATATTTTGTATAGTGCAGGTGAAAGGATTATACTGCAGATTATACTGCAGATTAAAGAAAGAAATCTATTTCTGTAACACCTTCATAATTCTCGGGCATGATTTAGTGTCCCGTCCTGGTAATTAGTTTCAAAAGATGATTTGTTCTTTTGTGTAAAACTGGGGAAAACAATGAAAAAAGCCATTTTGTAGGAATATGTGTTCTGACTTTTTCTGTGGTGACTCTGAAGTGAGGCTCAGATCTTGTTGGTTTGGACAATTCAACAAGTCTCAAAATCATGCTTGAACTCACTTTTCTCTTTTTCTTCTTATTCACCAAACAGTTTGTCAGGATCTGGGAGCTTTGGTTACTGAATGTTGGTGTCTTAACCCTTCCTCCACCTCCACTTAGGAGAGGACATCTCTTTGGAGAGAGAATTCACTGTGAGACAGTGTTGTATTACCACCATTTTGGAGATCATTGCAGGAGATTTTGCTATCTTGTAGGACAAAACAAAAGGAAAGCTCTTTTCTATTATAATATTTTGTTTGGCAGACTTGAGCACCAGTGTATCTGCTGAGTATCAATTTTTATCTATTGGTTTATTCTATTTGTTACATTCATAGTTGAAAAAGAATCTTAAATTAATATCTGAGACTTTTCTTTTTACCTGCTGTAAGTTTTCTATTTTATTGCTTGAAATTCAGATTCACCCTCCCTTCTTTTTAATAAATGAGAACCCCAGATCTCATATATGTTGCTCTTGAAATACACAAATTCATGCAAACATGGTTTTTAAATGCCACCAAATCAGAATGTGGATAATGTTTTTGCGGGTTTCAGTAACACAAAAGGTGAAAGGTAGTAGATTTAGTGGCAGAAAGCAGAAAACATTACTATTTTTCTGCATTAATGTATCCATTCACAACAATAAAGGAGATCACAAGAAGCATTCTGTATATGTAATGAATAAAGTGTAGCTTATAACAAGTATGTTTGTCCTGGTGGAATTGCACCAGACTATTGTTGTTGTAAATATTTGTAGTTTTTTTTTTTTTTTTTTTTTTGTTTTGTTTTGGTGGTTGTTTCTGTTGTTTCCACCCCCTAGAAAGCATAGCTTGATAGTATGAGCACAGCACTGAAGAAAATTTCTAAGGAGGAATCCTTGCCTTTCTTGGACTCAGCAGGCATTTTGCCATTAATATTTTTACAGCTGGGATTTTATGCTCAGTGTCTAATGCTGAGTTTTACATTACACATTTTTCTGAAGACTCTTAGTTCTTCTTATCTATCTTTTGCTGAAATCAGTTAGGTTCATGCACATTCACTTTGTGAAGACAGGGAGAAGATATCTTGAGTAGAAATTTTCTAAAAACTTTTCTCTTACAAAAGTCAGTGGAAAATTAAAGCTATGGTGCTCCTCATGACTTTGATCATATTCCCTTTAAGTCTTCACAATCATTGGAAAAATAAGTTGACATGAATAGAGTTGTCTACTTACTGCATCTTCAGCACTATCTTTTTATTACTGGTGAATGTCAAGCATCTCATTTCTGACCAAAGGACACATTATAGAGTTTTGTCTGCTTTTCTTTTGGTGCAGTTCTGATACAACTTCTTCTTTTGGTGAAAATTCACATTGACTTTTTGCCTGCATCACATGTTCACAATTGCAGAAATCAGAACATTTCCCTGATGCAGGTATATGTATGGCATATCTTTGAATGGAGAAGTTACAAGACTGAAAGACAAGCACGGACTTCATGTTTGGCAGTGCTGTTGTGGGATACTGAACTTCAGAGGAAGAGAAGCCAAGTCTCAGGCAGAGAAAAGTAGTAGAGTAGGTGGCACACGCACTCTGCATGCTGAGCATATCTCCTGGACATCTGAAGAATGAAACTTGGTAGTGAGCTTCAGAAGATCTGTTCACATGAAGTGGGTCTTGACCTGAGCATCACTGTTGAGCCCCATTAGGCTCAGTCTAATTTATAAAGTGGGAAAAAGACTGAAGTTCAGAGAAACCACACAAAAAGAGAAATATATACACAGAAACTGTGAACTCCCTGGCTAGATTTCTGCAACTGGTTAAGGTCTGCATTCGATTAGTATAGCTGACCACTATACAAGGGTTAGAGCTCTGCTCTGTGGTTTTTGAGGTTTCTTCCAAGACAGAGTTTAAAGAGATTATGTTCTATGTAGTATTTCTTGACTTCTGGAAGCACAATAGTTGATTTTTATCTACCACAGCAATTTCTGCCTTTTTTTTTTTTTTTTTTTTTTTTTTTTCCCCAACATCCCTTTCCCTCTCTGTACTTGATTTGAGAACAGCTTGTAAAAACATCATCAAACTGCAGGTACAAGCTATAAAATATGTCTGGGGGAAGGTAACTGAACACCCACATCCCACATCCTTTTGTATAACTGGGGCACATCACGCTTGTCATGATTAACAAGGGTTTTCCTCACCAACTGATATGTATCTTCCCCAAGAGAGACTTGCTGTGACCAATGGGTGTAGGCAGCAAAGTGGGTACTTGACCTCAGTACTAGAGCTCAGGGTGCAAATGCAACCTATTGCAGCAACTGTGAAAAGCGTTTTAGTTCTTTCTTTCATTTTACCATCAGCCTTTGTGTTTTCATCTTTTCCCAGAGCACATGCTCCACTGGGAATGTGAAGAGCTGCTGATGGCATGAGGATGAATGGTCTAAGTTTTGAATGACATGAATGACTAGAATTTCTTTAGCATAAAAATAGATGCAGCTAAGACTTCTGGGGGTTAGCTGTTTACCCTCCACCTTTCAGCAAGACAAGAAAGAGCCAAAGTAAGCTCCGTCTGCTCTCAAATCTGCTTTCTCCCCCTCTGGCTTCATCATGTCACTCCATATCCTGTCTTTGGCTCATGTCACCACCTTCCTCCCAGCTCAATCCCCTGCATCATCCCTTATTTATGTAGCTGATTTGTATTTGTGTCTAAGTCATCTCAGTTGATATAAATTTAATATTTCATTTTATTTTATTTTATTAAAAATAAAAGAGGAAGAAAATAATCACAAGATATGGTGGTGTGTTCAATGAGGAAAAAAAGGCAATGTCTTGTGTTCTCAGGACTTGGTCCTGAGCTCAGACCTCATGTTCTGTTACTCAAAAAACTTTTTTTTTTTTTTTTTTTTTTTTTCCCCACATTTCCACTGTTTTGCTGGACTCTGCTTTTTGGGCAGCAAAACACACGTTTTCTTTCAGAACTACAGTTAACAAGAATAACAGCATGCTACAGAGATTTTAGACAAGAGTGTTACAAAACTTATTATACCATTCCAGTGTAGCTTAATCTCTAACATTAAAATATCACTCCCTGTAGTCAGTGTCCAACATAACAATGTTTTACCTCCTCAATTTTAGTTTTCATTTGATTCTCAGAACAATCTAAAAGTGGTATTTATCTACATATAGATTGCCAAGACAGGGAAACCAAGTTCCAAAGGAAAGAAAAAATAGCTACAGAACAAACCAGTATAGTTCCTGAATATTTAAAAAGTTTATTCTATGTTGTCCTTTTGAACAATAAACATAGGTCAGACTTTAGGCCTGAAGCAAAGTCTGTAGCTGAGATTTTTATTTATTTATTTATCTGTTCATTTATTTATTTATTTATTATCATTTATTTTTCAGCTACTTTTAAAGAAGAGGACTGGGAGATGGAAAAAGAAATATTGCTTCAACTCTAAGAGCAAGTATCTAATAACTCATGTCTTTGGAAGGAAATACTAACATGAAGAGAGTTGTTCTACAATTTGTTCTGTGTCAGAAAAGAAAGAAAAATTGTTTAAAACTGAAGTGAAGCATCCAGCTGTTACCTTTTTTGGTTGATTTTTTTTTGTTGTTTATTTGTCTGTTTGTTAGTTTTGCTGCCTATTAGATTTCAAATAAGACTGCCAAATTGTAAGTCATAGTCATAAAGGCACAGTCATTGTAGCCTGCTGTATTTCTTCAACTCTGATTTTAGTTTGTCTGAACTTGTTGTCCACATTCCCAAAACATTGCCTGGCCCAACAGAAATATAACATATCAGTTGCACTTGTGTTTTAAATGAGTGTATATGTTCACTTAGATGAAAGGAAAGTTTGATATTAAACAAATGTCAGCTTGTGTAAGTGAAAGGGTTTGTTTTGTTTTATTGAGATTTTTTGTCTGAAATCTTTGATCAAATATTTATCATAAAAAATGTGCAGGTATTATTTGCTGCTCTTCACAGTAGAATGGAATAATCAAGCACTCATGTACCCTGTGAATCATTTCTGGGGACTTTTTCTCTAGAAAAATTTGTTAAAGTTTTGTGTTGTCCCCCCTGTAGGAGAATAGCTGTTCAGACTATCCAAAGGAAGAGAAATTCCTAATCTTTAACTAATAGTGCTCTCAAGCAACAAAGCGGAGAAGCTCAGTAATAATTGGAAACCAATCCATGGCTCTTCAAGTGTATTTGTTTCCATTATGACTTGTGTTTCTGAATTCAGATCCTGAATACACTCAGCTGCAATATTTGTGTGAATGTAGAATACATCAAGGGCCATTTTTTGGTTTGGTTTGGCTTTTCCACTTTCCATGCAGAATAAAGCTCAGTATTTAATGTGAGATTTTTATTTGCTAGATAAACTGATAGGTCAGTTTATCAAAGATAAAGAAGACAGCGTCAGACCTTACCAGCATTATAAAGAGAAATTATTTCTGCAGACAATAACTATTTAATATACTTTTTTTTTTTTTTTTTTTTTGTACTCTGACACAAACTTAATCTCTACATTCCATTACTAATTGAAAGAAATATTGTGTTTTCTAAAGAAAGCATGCCTTTTGGAATACTGTTTGTACTCTTCCAAAATGAAGGGATGTTTCAGGTAAGAAAACAGAAAAATATGGGTGTCTCTATTGCAGGACATTTATTCAAAGCTTTCTAGAATGTTCGGTGTAATAAAGAAAGCATAAAAATATGGGTTTCTCTATGGGAGAAAATATTACATTAAATGAAAAGGGGATAAATATTCAATTGTGTATATATATTTTCTTTTTAATTATTTGTTTTCTATGTTACAGCTTTAACATATAAAATTATTCAACTTTAAAATTCAGCATAAAAAATCTGCATTTACATTGATCATTTATTGCTTTCAGCACAGTTTTTTACTAAAATACTTTTCTTGATATTACTATACAAATTGTAGTTAAGTAAATAATGGATTTGTCTTTTAGCATTCCATATTATCCTTTGTACCTTATTCATCAATTTCATTATTATTAGTAATATTTCCACAATTAATGAGGTTTGAAAAAAAAAAAAAAGTAAAAAAAAGTATCTTGCTTAGTGTAGCAGTGAGTTAATAACTTGTCTTAAAAAGTCTTGTAACATATGACAGTATTCGCTTCTGTCACAGTTTAGATGAGGTTACCAACTGGCAAACGGGGTAGACACATATATGCATAAGGTGTTTTGCTCAGGTTGATGGGATTACCATCTAGTCTGATGTCTTCAAGAGCCCTACGTATATAAGTAAAATCTTTCATTTTGCAGAAAGTATCTTCATGCATCTCTTGAATGTTGTTGTTCTAAAAAAGAAAACCCAAATATCTATCAGAATAGTTTCTTGAAAATATACTTTCAGTCTTTGAATAAAAAAGTTATAGATGTATTTTCAGTGCCCAGAGAGAGATTTGAATCCAGAATTGTGGCTACAAGTCCTCAACTGAGAAATCTCACAAGAGATGGTGTGCACTTGGCCAGTGCAAAGCTTCAAAACTCATAACTCAAACCACGTAGCAGAGAGAGTTTTTGCATGGTAGAATAGAGCATTTTCATTTCAAGAATCGTAATGAACCACCTTATTGATGCAACTTGAAACCAGCACAGGAGAGTCCAAAAATCACAGAACCATAATTACCATCTTGTCATCTTGAAGTGCCTCTGCTTGTAAAGGCACAAATCTGGAGTTTAATCTGTGACAAATTACTTTCCCCCAGGCCCTCTCACATTAGTTTAACCCACATACATGGAAAAATAAATCTTTTAGGTTTTATTCCTTTGATGTGAATTCCTCTTATATACCATATCTTCACTGAACATTTTCTCTTTAAGTGAACTGTTTTCGACAACAAATTGGTAGAATACAAGATTTTCTGGAAACTGGGACTAAAAAAGTCACCTCTTAAAATGTGGACAAGATGAAAATTCTTCCTTTCTATATTACTTTTCTAGTCAGAAACTGGTGTGAAAAGAATGCAGCTCACTACCTTTGGACTGTAGCACATAGCTCAGAATATTTAATTTACTGGCATGTGCAGGTGAAAACAATAGTCAGCTAACAGACAGAATATTTCTTCAGATCTACTTATTGAAAGATAGAAGTCAAATTACTTATGGTAAGACAGGACATTTGTTCAAAGCTTTCTAGAATGTATGGTGTAATAAAGAAATATATCAGATAATCAAAACTGGTCATTGGTACAAGAGGAAATAATGAGAAAGAAGCAGAGATGAAAGTGTTAAAAGGAAAAAGTCAGAAACAAAGGTACAGATAATATCAAATACAAAAATTAAAAATACAGAAGGATAGTGAATGGGATATTCCAACATAGTCAAAAGAAATAGTTTGGAAAATGAAGGATTGAAAAAATGATATCATCTGTGAATGACCTTCATTAAGAGAATGAAATATACCATGTATACATACAACCAGTATGGAAAGTAACTTCCTTTAGGAATAAAAAGCATTCAATTCTTGCAAAAAAAAAAAGATTTCTAAGAGCAGTCTGAGAGACTTCTGTCTCTTTTGCTAGTATAGACCAATTTTTCTCTTGACTGCTGTAAACCTAACTTTGATTAAGTTATTAATTCTATGTTTCCAAAAGTTTGTTTAGTTCAAGTACATAGACTTTTGGGTAAACAGAATAAAAACCAAACAAATTAGAAAAATAAAATAAAATTAAAATTGCACTCTCCAGTTTTACTTACTAACATGATGCATGGAAACACTACATTTGACTTTTGTAGCCTACCTGAAGATGAAGTGCTTGGAGACTTTCAGGAAGTGGCAATGGAATATGTTCCAAACTATTGTCAGTGATGTAAAGATGTTGCAGTTCATGCAGATCCTGGAAGTTGAAGAATAAAGGCAGAGGAAAATGTTAGACACTTCTGAAAATCATTAGCATGTACATTTTAAGTCTATCACCACAATTAGCACCATTAGATATGAACTCATTTTGTTTCAGCCTGATATGGATGAAAAGAGAGAAGTCAAGGACTTCTGCACAGGCTGAGAGCTATTACTGTTAAAAATAATCTGTTTGGATAAAAATAAAGGAAAAATGTCTTTGAAATGTCTTTAATTAAAGACTTCATTTCAGTGATGTTGTTCTAGAATCAAAATACCACTTCTCCGAGTCATTATGCAGAAAGGCTTCCTATTCTGTTTTCTTGCTTTTATGAGAAGCTTATTCAATTTTGCAGAAGCTTATTGGTGTTGATGCAAATTATAACTGCATAAGAAATGCTTAAGTTAAAAATAAGATTCTCATTCCACTTGATTTTTTTTTTTCCACAGCTTAGTGGCAGAAGCAGCTTTATCTGGTAACTATATTAGTAAGATATAAATTTATCTTGGTAACCAATAAAGCTCAGTAGAATGCTCTCATTTTCCCCATTTTGCACACAAGTTACAGTACCTAACTCCTTCTTTGAGTTCAGTATTGTAGTTTAATTCCTTTTGACAGAGTTCTTTAAGATATCAGGATAAAGGTGCTTGGTAAATGTGAAAGATAAATGCTCAGAACCCCTCATGCAGAGTGAGAAGAAAATGTGCTAGGCCAGAGTCTCAATTCCAGGGGCTAATTTTTGCTCATCATTCCCATTCCCAATACCTTTCTTATGTTGGGCTAGGAGAAAATATTTGATTCAGTAGCTGCTCTTGGTTGCTACATTAAGAAGCTATCCTCCAAAGGAGGCATTGAGATGTCTAGTCACAACTAGCTTCTTAGAGATAAATGAATATTCCATGAGTAGGTTTCTGGCATATGAAGCTAGTCTGTATTATTTTTGGTATTTCCAGCATAGACTAACAACTTCAGATTTCACATGCAAGTAGGGGCACTACATCAGCCCACCAAAATTCTTGGCAAAGGATGGTCGTTCCAAGGTTCCAATTCCCCTGCTTTTCAAGGTGCCAAGAAAGTATGTACATTTAATAAATACTCTAACAAGTTACCATGTAGATACAAGATAGAGTAAGTTTGGAGCAGTGGCATCCATAGCTTTGCCCTTCCCTCTTGCCTGCTTGTAAGAGGAGATAAAAGCATTCCAGAGTCTGTCCTCCCTGAGTATTAGTAATGTGGGTTCATAGATACAAACAAAGCATGCCATCACATGGATCTTTGTAAAAAAAAGAAATAAGGTTTTCATGTCCAGTTGATAAGGCTCATTCACCTTGTTCCATCTTTATTGGTTGCCTGACAACCAGCAGGGTCATGGTGCCTATAATCTTAACAGATTTACCACTGTAAAAGGAACACTTGGGCTGCTTTTTGGACTACATCCTATTTTAGTTTGGAGAGAGGAAGAAAAGATTTTCCCATCAAACCCAGACTTACTTTAAATGCCTCATTACGTATTCCATTTCGGCCAAGCCTGTTGTTACTAACATCAATGAATGTCAGGGTAGCTGGTAACTCAGGAAGTTGCCTTATCCTGTTGTCACGGAGCACAAGTTCCTCAAGTTGGGGAAGTCTCCAGAAGGCATCTTCATGGATCTCTGATATAAAGTTTGCAGTCAAATCAATCCTCTTTAAATTGTCTGGTAGAGAAATAAGATGCAACAAGAATGTCAAAATGTATTTCTTGAAAGTTGCAAAAAAGAAAAGACAAACAGGTTATTTAAATTACAGGTAAAGAGTCTTGAATCAGACTAATTCCTGACTGACTATGTGGTAGCTTTTCTTCTATATAATGCAATGATCCACATTCAAATGGTTCTCTAAAGGAAGGGGATCAGCATCTCCCTCTCAACTTGTTTAAAATTGTCTGTGTCATTTTTTGTACATTTTTCAGTGAAAGATTTTGAAATCAATAATTTTAAAATTTATGTCTGTTCTGGAAACTTGTAAATGGTTATCCTTTGGAAAAAAATAACATTTAAAGGGAAATTAACATATTCTCTACCATCTAGTTCTGCATGCTTTCTAATTTCAACATTTTCCTACCGGAATGTAAAGTAAGAAATTGTACACATTAACTGTTTTCTGAAATACACTCAAACTTTAAATTTTTCCAATGGAAAAAATACTAAAAAGTGAAGTTTACTTTTGGTAAAACAGAAAAAAAAAACATATATATATATATATATATATACCAATGAATTAATATACATTAGTTTTAAGGCCTTTAATCTGTGGCTTAATTGTGATTTCCATCCAGAAAATTTTTCATCATTTTAAATTATTTTTTAAATCTATTTTGTTCTTATTCCAGCTGTATATTTTGACTTAAATAACTTTTCTCTCTTAGTGTTTATTTCCCATGTTTTATTTATATATGGTAATTGTGTCCCTTTGCATTATATAAACACATTATATAAGTTGGGTCAAAAACACAATATAGACAAAATAGTTTGATATTCAGACTGGTGAGTGTATAGCAGGTCCTATTAAGTCAGGATATTCTTAATATTTTCTGAAAAAAAAAAAAAAAAAAAGGTATTTTTAAGATAATTCAAATAGGAAACATGAAAATAAAATATCCCTTAATCACTAATTTTGGACAGTTTAGGCCACAAAGGATTTTCTATTAGCAAGTTTCTTCATTTACTGAAGAATTTTCTAGGTAGTGATTGAGGGAACCTATGAATATATATTTACTTAAAGATAAAATCCCTTTCACACAGATAATATTTGAATGTACATCTATCTGGGGGAGTACCTATATCTATCTTATTTAGAAAAAATGTACTTTCTAAAATAGTGCAAATATTCCATAAGGGTTGTTTTTTCTGCCCGTCTAAAATTAACAACTAATAGCAAAAACATTAATGAACTTTATTATTTCTAGTAATTCAAAATTTTGACAGAGAATCTGTATTTGAAATATTGATCTCTAGGCAAAGCAAAATGTTAATTTATGTGTGTAGCCTTACTAGTATCAAACGTAATGTAAAATGAATCATGTTTTAGATCAGTATGAGCACAAAATAACAGAAATTAAAGCTAATTGGAGCATTATTGTTATCCATACTTAAGTTAGCAAAGTCATTTTTGTTGATCTTCTTGATTCGATTGTAGCGTGAGTAGAAATACATGGTTTTCTTCGGCAATGGTGGAACAGCATCAAGCTCATGATCATCACAATAGACTGTTGTCCCTAAACATGTACACAAAAGGCATGTGGGAAGGCCTATGAAAGAATTTAGAAGAAAAAAGTTTGTTACAAGAAAATGTATAAAAATTATATGTAAATTAATGCAATGAAATGTTTGCCTAAGCACTTAAAGGATTTTATTGATGAAAAGGAATTTATATTCCTATTCTGTCCTGATCACCACAACATATAATTGCAACGAAGTCTTTAAATTCTGTCTTAAAAGTAATCACTTTATTATTATTATTTATTGCCTATTAGAAGGTCCTTTAGGTCTTTTAGCTTTCTTCTTCTGATGCTGTGTTTCTCAGACTATAATAATAGAATATTAGGTCACAGCAGCCAGCCAAAGTTCAATTTCCCCCAATACAGCAAGAGTTTACTTCCATGTAGATGGAGAAATAAGAGGTATTGACTGAAACCTAAAATGATCTGCTAGGTTTGGTTCTGTAAATAGTACTTATAAGTAATTTGTATGGAAATTAATATTTTCCTACAGAACTATGGAGAACTTCAATTTCTTTTGCATGCTTTTTATTTATGTTTTCTGACTCAGAAATTTAACATCAGGAAGAAATATCTTTCTATCAGTCTGAGTTAAGGTAGCTTGAAGACTGTGTTAACAAAACATTTTGTTACCACCAGAAGTTCATGAAAATGAAAAAAGCAGGTCATTTCATCTTAATCATAGATCTGTATGAAGGGAGTGAAGTCAGAAGTTTCTCCTGATAATACTGTTCAAATTTAGTGAGAATTGTAACATTGGATTGTCTGAAAGCCATTATGAGTAGAAAAAGGTGCTAGTTGAAATGACTGTTGCATTTTTAATACATTTTTCTTTGATTATGGTATAAATCAGTGTATCTGTTTCTCATCTTTTACTGCTATAGAAATACCCCTCTGTTTAAAGTTTTTCCCCTTCTTGTAGCAGATGGATGTTTGTTCTGATTAGTTATAAAATAGTAGCATAATTAATGAGTATGAAAATGTTTTTCTTCTAGACGAGTTTTTTTCTCCAGCTCAGTTGTGGCTACATAGAAGATTTGCCTTAATAATCTGTGCTATTTACCAACAATAAGCAGTAACTAGCTGAAGGACAGGCTACATATGTGGTGTCTTTTCAGGCAACATTAAAGAATTTATGACCAGAATACTCTTTTGTTTGAGAATATTTACTTGGGCATCCAGGGAAAACATTTGTGGAAAGATGAGACTTTTTGTACTTTCCCTAACTTCCTCCACAGGACAATTTAAATTAGCTACAGGAATAAACCTCACACAGTGAGAAAATAAATTCTCACACCTTGAACCATTCCAACAACAATGAATATAAAGTTTAGTATAGATGAATTTTATTTATTTATTTATCTATTTTTCAAAACATAACAGAATACAGGAAGATAATTCCTTCTTGTGTCCCCTTTTTTTATCCTGAAAGGGTGATACTTGTCACTGGATGATGTAAGCTGAAAAAGGATGGGGATATGGGGAGGATTCAAAATTATGTCAAAAAGAAAAATTAAATTGTCTTGATGTTCCTGAGCACTGTAGTCTTCTATCCAGTATGAAGCCAAGAACAGCAGCAACATCTGGTAGGAAAATAGGTTGCTAAAAAAAGTAAAGACACAAAATAATCTGATGTGATATGTTACAGCCTCTAGCCTCCCATGCATAGCTTCAGTTGATGCACTAGTTGGTTTGCATTCAGTGCTCAAAAAAGTTGACTCATAATATGCAATATTTACTTGAAATGTTTTGTAACATCCTACAGTTTTGAAATTTGAAGGAAATTGTGTGGGTTTTTCAGTACCCTCCTGGGAAATTCTCGTTTCCATTTTTATTTGTTTTGACATCAGTATAATTTTGTTTGTTTGTCTGGTCAGTGCTCACTAGTAATACGTATAAAAAACAGACCAGGAATGATTCATATTTCCTCACTAAACACACAATTATTTTGGAAGCATGAACTCCTTTTTTTTTTTTTAAAAAAAAAAAATATATCTTCTATAGTATACAGTTATGCTTTAAGGATAGTAAAAGTGTATAGAATCATAGGATCATAGAATATCCCCAGTTAGAAGGGAACCATAAGGATCATCAAGTCCAACTCTTGGCACTGCGCAGGTCTACCCAAAAGTTTAGACCACGTGACTGAGTGCACAGTCCAATCTCTTCATAAATTCAGACAGGCTTGGTGCAGTGACTACTTCCCTGGGGAGCCTGTTCCAGTGTGCGACCACCCTCTTGGTGCAGAACCTCTTCCTAATGTCCAGCCTAAACTTCCCCTGCATTAACGCCGTTCCTGCAAGTCCTATCACTGGTGATTACAGAGAATAGGTCACCTGCCTCTCCCACTCCCCCTCGCGAGGAAGTTGTAGACTGATATAGGATTTATGTGTTATCTGTATTGTTTTTGTGTTGATCACCATGCAACACAGACTTATCACAGGAGTGAATAACTCTACTACTCATCAACTATGAGTTTAGAGTAGCTGCTAACAAATCCTAATTCTTAGCATCACAGTGCATGTGTGGGAGAGGGACAGATTGTTTTACAATTTAAATTCCTCAGTGAGATGTGGAAAGCTCTTCTTTGTCTAGATCTAATCAGAAGATCAGAAAATTAGCTTCACTGGAAATTTCTAAACTGTTCTCTTAAGTTTCTAGTTTTCATGGTCAAAAATTATTTAACTTTGTAATTATGTTTTGTATGAAAACATATGCCACTAAATTGTGAGTAGCTATTGACTCCCTGGAGAGTAGAGAGGCCTTGCAGGGAGATGTTGAGAAATTAGAGAGCTGGGCAATCACCAACAATATGAATTTTAACAAGAGCAAGTGCCAGATTCTGCACCTGGGACAGAGCAACCCTGGCTGTATGTACAGAATGGGGGACGAGAGGCTGGAGAGCAGCCCTGTGGAAATGGATCTGTGGGTTTTTGTTGAGAGCAAGTTGAATATGAGTCAACAGTGTGTCCTGGCAGCCAAAAGGGACAACCATATCCTGGGTTATATCAATCGCGACATTGCTAGCCAGTCGAGGGGAGCGATTATCCTACTCTGATTTGTGCTGATGTGGCCTCACCTTAAGTACTGTGTGCAGTTTTGGGTGCCACAATGTAAGAAATGTATAAAACTATTGTAAAGTATGAAATGTATAAAACTATTAGGGAGTGTCCAAAGGAGGGCTTCAAAAATGATGAAGGGTCTAGAGGGCAAGACATATGAGGAGTGGCTGAAGTCACTTGGTTTGTTAGCCTAGAGAGGAGGACACTGAGGGTAAGCCTCATGGTGGCCTGCAGCTTCCTCACGAGGGGAGCAGAGGGGCAGGTGCTGAGTTCTGAGGACAGCAGCAGGGCCCAAGGGAATGGCATGGAGCTGGAACAGGGGAAGGTCAGTCTGGGTGTCAGGAAAAGGGTAGTTGGGCACTGGCCCAGTACCGAGCCTGCCGGAGTTCAAAAAGTGTTTGGACAATGCTCTCAGATGTGGTCTGATTTTTGTGTGGTTCTGCATGGAGCCAAGAGTTGGACTCAATGATCCTTGTGGGTCCCTTCCAACAGAAGATATTCTATGATTCCTTGATTTATCAAAAATGTGTAACAAGTCATTATAAAATGAACATAGTTGGTAATTATGTTGAAATCTAAGTCAGTAAATAAGTACTGGTAACATTTGCCAATTCACTTTTTTTTTTTTTTAATGAAAAATGTATTTGAAAAAAATCTTAATTGATGCACAGCCATTTTCATAGTGAAATAGCGTGGTAACATTTTGACTAGGCACATATCTGACTTCAAGATAGGCCATGATATACTTCTCTTTAGTAACGGAGGTATAGAAATGATTTATCTCCCTTTCAATAACAGAGCTAGACATCCATAAGCAGGTAAAGTGGGAACACTCAAAAGACAAGCTGTGCATGCAATGTTTGTTTCTCTTTCTGACTAACCGTCTTGAGTTTGGGGCCCAAGAACCCCAGACCCTTGTGCTGAAGACACGTCAATTAATTTTGGCATTGATGCTTCTTCCTCAGGTTCTTCTGTCAATGGTGCAGAAGAATAACTCTCCTGATTTATAGAAGGTAATGCTGTCCCAATCTCTGCCTAGGAAAAATTAAGAGAGAAATGTTACTGTTTACCTTCACTGGCAGCTGTCTTCCAGTTGCTGATAAACTGCCACTAGAGGTCACATAAGTTCTGAAGTTTAGTACTCAAGCTGCATTTTATCTGTCAGCTACAGTGAATTCTGGTGTTGTGTAAACAGTACATGAATCTCTAACACGCTTATGATTTTTGTCATGATTTTTATCTCAATTGTTAAATGTTTTGTTGTATATACGCATGAATACAAACTGCACATATTTCATTAATAAGAACATATACTAACATTTTTTTCTCACTTTTATTTAAACAAATCATTTTTAATTAAAGCTGGATACGTTCTGTGATGACAAATGAAAATTTGCTGCGCAGCACAAATAAATAAATAAATAAATAAAGCCAGTCATTTGACCACAAAATTGTAAATTGCACCAGCATAAATCCAAATGCAATGTAGTTGTACACAATCTGCACAACAAACAAACAAACAAACAACAACAACAAAAACACTAACATACTTTTAAAATGTTATCTAAGAATTGACAAAATGCACACACTAGTTGCTAGTACTTTGCCAGTATATTGTCCTTACATTTCTCAATCTGAATAATTGAAGTCTGTGGTTATCTTCATTCATCTGTCAATGCATTAGGTAGGAGGAAGAATTAAGAATATATATAACAATGTTGGATAAAATCTTGATTTGGAAAAATTCTATAAAATTTGGCAGATCCCTTCATGGGACAAGAAACCTTATTTGTTTCTTCTTTAAATCATTCATTCTATTATTGTAATTAGTTAAGTTTATTGTGTTAATTCTAATTCTGAAACCACATTCTGTTGATTTTGCTTTATGATGACTTTGGAATAAAAATGTAGCAATTTTCTTGTGTTATATCAACTCTAATAAAAAGAGCATTGCAGACTTGGCAGGCTTGTTGCAGAGGGGCCTACATTTGCATAGAAGCAGAACAGTTTCCTGATAGGACCCAGCCACTGAAAATGCAACACAGTTGTGCAACCTTTGCACATTATTGTACCGCTATATCTTGATTTCTCCAGGCTTTCCACTGAGAATTTTAAAATCTAGGACAATTAATTAATGTCCTTATAGTGCTTTGCACATCTGAGGTGTTGTTTAAAAGTTAATTAATGCATCCACATAAAATTAAATTTTATAAAAGATTTCTCTTCACTGCAGCTTTCTAGCACAATAGTGCCATAAAACTATTGAAACCTAAGTTTTTCACCTGAGCAAACCTCTCAGTTTTCTAGACCAGCCCCTGCTTACTGCTGGCTTTGCTGTCCAGTGGGGAACTCGTTAAGTCGCTCACACATCGCTCATAAATTCTAGTTGTAAAGATAGATAAAAGATGTAGATTGCTTCCAAACTGGGCAGCTCCTTAGGATTTTTTAAATTAGGCTTTCTATGTAGACTGTACAAGTTAAAGGAACTAACACACATGAGATACTAGGTCCAGGTCACAAGCATGAACAAAGGTTTTGCTATATTATACCTATATCAGTTAGATTTTGACTGAACAAACTTTAGCGTCTCTGTAAATTCTTTAGTTATATTCCGATAAGCCATATTTGCAGATAAGTATGCCCTAATATAGATATTAGGATCATAATTTTGTAAAATGCATGGTCATCAAGTGAGCAAGATGAACTTCAGCTGAACCATGACTGAGTAACCTGTCAGTGTAAATAAGAGTAAGGTTGTACCTTGTTGCTTTGCGCAGACAAAATGTTCCCATCTGTATCACTGTCAGTAAGACAGCTTAACCAGGAATGGACTTAGGGACAAATCAAAAGAAGACTTTGGGAACAAAGGAAATGGGGCAGATGGTCTCTGAATGGAGAAAGCCTAGAGGGAGAGATACATTCCAGACTTTTATTGACCCAGGCTCATACTGCACTAAAGTGCTTGCATATGCTGTCTACTTCTTCACCGGTTCTAGGGAAATTGGTTAAGACTCTCTGCCCTGAATACAATCCATACATTTTGAGACCTACTAAACAGCTTTGTATACATCTTTTGTGGGAGTTCTACTGGAAACACCATTCTGGACAACAAGCTTTTCAAAAAAGAATTTGCAAATAACCTATAGATGTAAGAAAAAGTTCCTTTCACTTGTCATGGGAATTGGGTCATCTACACTGACTGATACTTTTGTAAATATGTGAGGGTTTACTTTATGGAACATACTAGCTTAGAATTTGTAATTTACTTTATGCTTTCTCTGACTTTTTCTGTTCAGGTATTCTTAGTAGGATAGTCACTGTAGCTGTTGGATAGGCAGAGATATTAACTTCTAGTAATTATATTTCTCTCTCGCCCTTTCCTTATAGGACATTATCACATTTTGGGGATGCACAGATGAAAGTCTCACCATACTTCTAGATAAACTATTCTGAGCAGTTAACATTAATATCTATTCAGTCTCCTGCATCTATTGAGACTGTCATAAAAATACCAGCTATTACAGGGAATTTAATGATGTCGCCATTTTTACACTGGTAATAGAACAAGAGTTTGCTAGTATATATGTGTTTACAAGTCCCAGCACATTAGCAGTATTTGCTTGGTGTATATAGGTTGAACTTGAATAAGTAATCTAGAGCTAAAGTCTGTTTCCCATTATTGGTCATCTGATTCATGCAGTTTTCTATCTTTTACATATTCGATAAATCACGCAAGATTGTAACAAGACAAAGATGTTTCGTCAACTATATATTATACAGAATGGTCCTTTGTCTTCCAGATGTTTGTTTGTTTTTGGCAACATGCATTTTATGAAAAAAATAGAAAGAGAAATATAGAGCATTTAATGGAATTATTCTCCATATTTTTGTTTTGTTTTGTATTTCCCTTGCTACTCTAAATAATATATCCTTTGAAGAATCACAAAGCAAGAAGAATTTTCTAGAGAAATAAAGGATGTTTCTCTTTGTCAGTATGTGAAAGCCTTCAAATCATAATTATCCTTCTAAGATAGATATAATGCATGCCACAAGAAAACTGAAAACAATCACATCACCTACTTTTAGCCATCTAACTATGTGGTATATTTTTATCCTACCCTTCCTTTGGAATCAATCAAGAGATTTAGTGGGTTTAGTGAATACCAGTACAGAATATTAGGTACAAAGTACGCTGTAAGCAGAGTTATATCTTTACTAAGATATCACGGAATACTTTTTTCTCCTATATTTATAGAATGTGACTACATTTGCAAATGAAACTGCTTCAAGTGGATGGCCAATTTATAGGCACTTTCAGATCAGGAAGTTATAAAAAAGCAAAATAATAATAATAATAAAAAGGATCTGAACATACCAATTAGTAATAAAATTGGTAGAAGTTAACTCATGTAACCAGTCATCCATGAGCTAGATATCTTGTCTAAGCTGGCTTTTTTTCACAGTCTGCAGAGAAAAAAAACTTTGAAGAGCAGCTACAGCCACCAACCACAGATACTTATTTTGGGACAGGTTCTGTAGGTATCTGTCTCTCACCTTTGTCTAAGAAGGAGGAGGTGAGAAAAAATTTAAAGCTTTAAACATTAGAAAAGGCTCAGAAGGCTGAATTATATGGTGGGGGGGGGAGAGGGGGGGTAGTAGTCTGTGTAGTAGTAGTCAGAAGGGGTGGAACAGAGTGGAAATGTAGATGAATAACATATATGAGGACTGAGGATCCATATAATCCATACAATGTACCAAAATAAAAAAAAAAAGATTATAGAGATTAATGAGGCAGACAGCACGGCTGTAAGCCATCAGTTACCACATTCTACTTCTGAAGTTTTGTCTATCGTTTTATGCCTATGAAATATTTTGATAGTTTTTAAGATCAAAGTTGATGTATTGCATGTAATAAGCTTAAATACACGGGAGAATTTGAAGTTTGTCCTGTTACAGTGCTTTATTTTTAACTGCAGAAAATATGCTTAAGAGCACAAACTGAAGTTTGTAGCTTAAAAAGAGACATTATAAACTTGAAGGAAATGTTGTACCACACATTGGTCCACCAAAAGAAACTAGTTCCCCCACAGCTGTTCTGAAACTACCAAGAGCTTACAAGAAGATGCCTTAATTATGGAAGAGGTTATTGGCTTGTTTTTCTTTCTAAAAGTAGCTCGTAATTGCTTCTTTTTGAATTTTGCATTTAGGGTCTTCTTTTCTCCTGTTGTTCTTTCTTAAAGATAAATCTGTTAGATTTTGCATAGTAATGTGATAACTATTCAGACTGCAAATTCTGCAGCTCAGATAAATTGTTTTGTTTTGTTTTGTTTTGTTTTTCTTTGTTTGTTTGTTTGTTTGTTTTTTTCAGAATTGCCAAAATAACAGTTAGGTTGGGAAAATTATTGTAACAAAACTGTGTGAGATCCAGGGAAGGGGAAGGTGACATTTGTTTACAAAATTTCTAAGTTAACAGATTTTACTTGCTCACATTCATTCTCTCAGATTTTAATTACTTGCACAATTACTCTGAGTGGTCTGGCCAGGATTACTTTGTTCTACACAGAAGACAAGGGACACAAGCTATTGATTCCTCATCATGCCTATGTTCTTCTAGACCAGCACTGAAAACTAATCTTTGTGACTCCTTTAAGAGTCACCCGCTGTTATGGGGCAGTCTTTTACCTTTACATCTTGGATGTGAGACCACCAATGAATCTTATGTCAGGTTGCTGCGGACTGCCTGTTTTCCTCATTTGGAATGTGTTTTCATGATGGCTAACATGGAAAGGAATAGTATGTTATATTCTAAAACTTTATTTCCTGCCTGCTGCTGTTATGATGCAGGGTCTTCACTGGGAGTTCATCTGTACTGCAGTGTTACCAGAGTGCAGGACCTTCAGTTTTGCTGCAAACAACACATTCCTCAGTTTTGCTGCTGGTAACAGGGTTCGGGAACTGGTATAGTCTGGTACATCTTGCAGTATCAGTGTAGGGCATTCTTTTAAATCCTTAAACCTTTTTTTTTTTTTAAAAAAAAAAAAAAAAAATGTTGTCTGGTGGGGTTTACACCCACATACACACATGCATTTCTGTTCATACTTTGACAGACAAGTCAATAACTAAGTTATAGAGTTCCACACTTGTAACCTAGTTATATAGAAATTAATACCTATGGCTTCTGCCTTGGAAAATGTAGGTAGTCTCTGAGGTTCTTTTAATTAATCTTAGAAAGAAAAGTAGCCTTATTATCATTTTAACCACAGACTATCATAAAACTTCCTGTATCAATAGCAAGTGTAGCTATGCTATGTCTGATTTTAGGTGAGTAAAATATTCATGCTGCACAGTGTTAATACGGGGATTTTTCTTACCAGTTCTGTTGTCTGACAAGGCAGAAATTTATAAATTTATAATCTAGATTTCCATTAGTATGAATTGTCAAACTTTCTTTCCAACACTATTTGAAATTAGATTTTATTTTTACCTTTCTGGTTTGAAAGCTATGAAATTTCCAAGATAGCCTATAGCAGACATTATTCTTTGGAACAGTGCTGAAATTTTGCAAGACAAATAAAAATACAGGTAAACATTATACCAGTTTTAGAAATCAGAACAGGGCTCATTAAAAGGCACAAAAGATCTGAAAACTAGTTCCAACTGCTTAATGAAGACTTCCATAGGAGTTCTTGCTGACCCAAACCACATGCTAACAAAGTTGGAGGTCACTCAAACAGTCAAAGTTTCTACTAGCAATATATATTTCCTGCTTCGGCTTGAACTTGTGGTCTGAGCTCTATGTCCAGCATCAATTGCTGCCACTGTTTTACCCACAGCTACTATTTCCCTTTTTATTAATAAAAAATAATTTGGGACCAGAAGTTGAAAAGCGGCAACTGGAAGATGGTTCAAGCTGTAGAGAAAGCCAGAGCTAAAATCACTCATCAGAAATAACATTCAAAGTAAATTGTCAGTCACCAGATTTCTGTGACATCACAATGGGGATTGTGCTTTTTTGAAATATATATGAATATTGCAGTACCATTTCTGTACTATTTTTTTTTTCTTTAAAAAAAAACAAAACAAAAGGTCCAAGTCATTACTACAGCTATGCTGATACTGGTGGACAGTACACTGAGATTTTATGCTTCTAACGAGCTATTAGGTTTCACTGAGACATCTAAGGACAAAAATTCAGTGAAGCTTTATTTGGCTATCTCAACTAGCTGAAACATATTGTGCAGCTAAGGATTCAGGCAGAAATTTCATTAGAGCCTTCAAGTTGTTCATGTTCAGAAGAATTTACAGAGCTACCTGTCACACTCCAAGCCTATTAGTGATTAGGAATGAGGCATTCATTACACCTAAATAGTTGAGAGAACCCATCTGCTAAGTATGCACACCTGTTTTACTCCTTTTACATTCAGATGTGAACAAAGGTGCTGGATCTCCAGTCAACCAAGAAACAAGAAATCTAATATATGTTGTTACCTGCAGGTGCTGTCACCCCAAAAGCCTCTGTTCCAGGAGACTTCCTAGCCACCATATGAGGACCCAAGGAGAGTTTGGATGAGATGTTGAAAAAAAGCCAGAGGCCATCCAAAGAGAAAATTCACAACAGAAGGAGAACAAGCCAAAGGAAACATGATTATGTAGCCTAGTATGAAAGGAACTGAGATCCAAGACCTTTTCAAAAGATTTTTTATTTTGTGTCCCATGCATTAGACAATCACTAAAATGAACCAAGATAGAAATGACTCGGCAGACTCAGCAAAACCACAGCACTCTCCTCTCTGAAGTGTACACCAAACCATGTTCTGGACTTTAAGCACAATGAGTTTTTAACTTTTCTTTGAAGTCTGAATCCTGTTTTGACCGACTCTACAATGGTTCTTATCTTATTATTATTATTTTTTTTTTTAAATGGGAGAGTGCACATGTTAAAATCTCACCAGTATTCAGAAAAAAATGTACAGCCATGTATATAATTTAGACATATGTGGTAATTTTATAAAATATCTGTATCCTTATGTCATAAGCCATATCAGTAGGGATGTTGCACATTAATTCTTTCTGGCAGAAGCAATGAGGCTGGATGTCTGGGGGAAAATGTTTAAGTTGTCCCCTTGCAAACCCCTTGCACTACAAAATGTGTTCCGTGTACATGTATTGTATATAAGGAGAAGACTGAAAGTAATTAAATAGACATGCTGATGTAGAGAACCTCTGATTTCCATTATTAAGCATAACTTTTCCAAACCCTAAAGGTGATCTAAAATTTATGAGAAAAAGAGACATGGGCAGGTTTCATGTGGAAAAAAAAATAAAAAATAAAAATCATTATCTCAATAAAATATACTCAGATACCTGTTCACAAGCCAATGAAGTCTGTGTGTATATACATACACATAGTATTTATTTTTGGCATATATATTTCATAAGAAAAAAAACTTTTAGAGTGTCAGAAATATAAGTCATGAACCCCAAATCACTCTCACCTAACTTTATTAACTTAAATTTTCAGAGACAGGTACCTAGGGTTCATCTAAAATTAGATGACCAAGATAGATCCTGAAAAAATGATTCATCTGTGTCTTGAAGGGTGGTATTGGCTTGCAACACCGAATTTTAATGAGACAGAATGAGTGAGAGGAATCCTTCCCTATCTCTAGGTCTTTCATTTTGCTGGTTGAACACCTTGTGATGGATTACAGGACCCACTGGGTAATATTCTGGAAAGGACATAACTGACATCACTTTAGTTCAATTCTTTGAGATACATAGGGGCCTTACTCCTCTGAAATAAACAGGAGCAACTCACGGAACTCATTTGTCCTAACACTGCTATGTCTCCTAGACACTCTGAAAATCAGTTGGATGTATGAGCTTGGTAAGTTTGCAATTCTGTTATGAGTTTTAAAATGTGTTAGGAAAAGTTTGCATTTCTGTGAGTCTAAAAATCTGTTATACAGAATGATTTATGTTTGCATGTCTTCAATTTAAAATCTTAAAATTCAGTTAGCAATGACAGAAAATGTTATTTCAGTCTTTCTCCATTATTTTGGAAGGCTAAAGACATGATTCAGAGATCTCTAAAACAAAATGCAAATCAGATGCTAAAGAGTTACTACATAGCAGTTGGAGAAAATGAAGGCTCGCTATTTTTCTGGGTCTCTGTGGTATTGCTCATCATTTAAACTACGCATAATAAAAACTAAACTCTGACCTTGCATAAATACTGAATTTTTTACATAGAGTTACACACAGGAACAAGATTTTTGCATCTTTATAGTAACAGGATCATAGAGAGAAAAGTAACAGTGATCGACAAATCAAATGTATTATGTTTAAAATATGAGTGACAGCAATAATGTTGTGTCTGAAAGATCACTTTAAACACTGGCATACAAGTTTATAAAAGCTGCCTGATCTCTACAACACCGACCACTCTGAATTCTCCTCTGGGTTTTGAGAAATTATGAATGCTTAGGCTTCTTTGGGGTGGTACATGGTAAAAGGAATGTAAGCAAAGAAAGATTTTGGCTAAAGATCTGGGAAAAAAAGGCTCTCACAGGGAGGTCCATTCATCTGGAAAGTAACATTCCTTCCAACTGCTATGATGAATGACCTTCACTTGAAGAATTTTAAGAAGGCTGGCTAAAAAGCTCAGCAATGGAAGAAAATCCTCCTCTGGAAAAAATAAAAATAAAAAAAAAAATTACAAGACAAAATAAATACTTTTGTTCTATTATTCTGATTTTGTATTTCCCTAAATAAAGCAACTTGAGAGAGGACCTGATGTATCTTGCTGGGTGTAATATTGATCAACTTGAATTTCTTTTCAGCTGGAAGAGAACCACAGAAAACTTGCCTTAACTCTATCCCTCTCTAAGAAACTGAGGCCATACCATCCCTCAAGAAATTTGGGCCATACCATCCCTCGGTGTCAGAATCTCACAGAGAGAGCACAGGACAGTAACACCTAGCATTCAATATATTACTGAGAAATCCATAGGACAGGGTTCATTTTCAAGAGGAAAGAAAAGCATAGAGACTCTTAAATCACTGTCTCTAAAACAGAGAAGGCACAAGCATACATTGACTAAGGGTGACATTTTCAATGAGGAAAGCCCAGATGTATTAATATATTTGATTCTGCATGTCACTGGGAAGCAGACCAAATGTGAAATCATTCCTCTAGGCTGGAGTTCTTCATAGTCTTTTTAAGATTAGAAAATATATTTCCCCTGAACTGTGAGGTTCTGATCTTAATGCAGACTTTGAGATGATTTTTATCTTTCCAGTTGTTTCACACATATTCACTCTTAAGTGCTCTCTTTGTACTTTGATTTCAAGGCTACTACATAATGTTGATCTCACTTTGATGTAACACTCACCTTGATGAATCACTCAGAGGAACATATTTTCACAATTTATGTACTGTTATGCGAGAGATTACTAAAATACTATTTGTAAAAAACAAAACAAAACAAACAACCCTCCCGCTTAAGAAGCAGAGTGAGATTGGCATCTATTATGCTTTTTAGTAATGTAGAGAAATACAAGAATCTGGGAGGGAAAAAGAGCATTAAACTCAACAAATTGAGTAATTTCCTTGTAGAGGCTCCACTGTCTCAGAGTACAACATAATTCCAATAGTTTTTCTTCAGTAATCTCTCTTGTATTCTTGTTTTTCAATTCAAGTTCTTTCCCTGTTCCTTTCCTACTTTCCTAATAAAAATAGAAATCACTGGTATTTATAGACTGAAATAAATATGTGTTTAACATATTTGTTATTATGAGAAATAACCTCAGGAAACAGCATTTCACACCTTATTTCATGGGGATTCCTGGATGTCCTATGTCAGATGCCTCAGTCCTTCATCCAGACAAATAAATCACAGGGACAGTCTCAAATACAATTTATGGTAAAGCAATGAGATCGGTGGAAGCTTTTCCTGCTCTCTTAAAGGTTACCACACACACAAATAAACCAGAAAATAATTTGTTCACATTTGTAGGCTGGAGAAACGATGAATGGACTACAGTGTGTTATTTGTACAGAGACCTGCTGATTAACAAATGGCAATAGCAATCTCATGAGTAGATTTGTCTGATAAAGGTTTTCATCAAGGACAACAAAAGTCACCAGTAGCCACTGCATTTATGCACTTTGGAAGAACAGGAAAAAATATATATATTACCTCTAATTGGTCAGACTGCTCATTTTCAACATAGACAAATGGGTGAGGCAGCTCTCCAAGTGACACATCATAGAATTCAGAATCATAAATTATAGTGTCAGTGATAGGCGCAGCTCCAAAAGCCTCAAAGATAAAAAAAACCAGAAAAATATTTACGAAGGTTTTCATTCTGCTTTCTTTTCTGAAAGAGAAGAAAATGGACAAAATGTGGGTAAAGTGGTAATTGCAAGGAATCTATGAAAATTTATTCTTACAATTGCAGTGCTTCTATTCATGCAACAATGACTTAGATGTATTTATTCATGATAACTCAAATGTTTATTCTAGTTTGTTTCATGTAGAGTCCCTGGTTTAAGAGAATTTCTTCAGATGGATTTTGTCATGCTACCATTTAGATAACTGAGGAAGGTCCTATAGAATTTTGCTATATCAGAACAGTATAAAAATAAACTGGCCTCAGTGAGAAAGGATCTAAAAAAGTAAAAGGGTTGTATATTGATTTTTTTCCTCTTTCACCTATCTTCAACTACTTCATATGCATGACTAGAAAAGACCATTTGAGAACCTAGCCAAAGTTTAGCTAGACATTTTTTTTCTCTCTGTCACAATAAACCATCCTTTGAAATGTCCAATGTAATTTTGTCTTTCTCCTCTACCAAAATATCAGAAGACATTAGGACCTCTTTCCTTGCTGCCTGTGGATGAGCATAATCAAAGTACGTTTTCACCCAATAGCTATTCTGCCAGAATATCATTTTATGTGTTGAAAAGGTGTGGCATATTTGGAACATGACCTCTGCAAAGGTATGGGGAAAAAAAAAAAATAAATCAAAAGTCCTCTCTGTTCTTCCAAGCCCTATAATTGACAGTAGCCTTCCTTCTTAAGTAGTGAGTAATGGTAGCAGAGTACAGTCACCTGTTCTCCTTGGAGGATAGAACTACAAAAATGAATTGTCACCCATTAAGATGTTCTGTATTTTAGTAAAATAGAAAAAAGAAAAAAAAAAAAAGAAAAAAAAATCACACTAGGCTTGAATATTAGTGTTCATGGATTCCCTCTTTCATATAAATGATGTATATCATATAAGTTGCCTGACACAAGGGTCTATTCAACATTCTTTACTTACACCTTGATTTATCCACTCCTTCCACTAATTTCACCTAAAGTGCAGACAATGATAATAAGCAGTGCATGTCTCATAAACTGTAGTCCTGTTGTGATGCCATTATACACCTATATAAATATTTCATTTTAAAACTCTAGCAACTTAAAAGAGATTAAGAAATGCATGAGACATTTTTTTGGAACATGTGCTGAGCAAGAACCTGAATTTTAGCTTTGTGAAAAGAGGTCTTTATGAATCTGGTTTAGGCATGAGGATATGAAATTCCTCTGGGGATGGTCAGCAACACAAGACTTTCATTTTACCCTCGTTTGCTTTATTCAAAAAGACTTTTCAGTTGCTGCTGGGAGTAGCTAGAATCACATTGGCTTGTCTTTGAGCAGACTTAGTTGAATTGCACCTTTCAGCATTAGCTTCCAAGATTATTAAAGGTTTTCAGTTTCCTTACAATAAAATAAAATAAAATACATCCAATCTCTGAAACATACTGAAACATATCTGAAGCATATATATATATATATTTCTCTAGCTTTATGTTTTCTTATGCCTATTTTTGACAGGAATGTTTTTAGTCTTGTTTCTTTTTTTTACGTGTCATTTAACCCAAACGATCCAACGATAAATGATATTAATTCCAAAATATAACAATAATGTATTCAGTGTAATTCTTCTCTGAACAAACCCTGAATAGAAAATTATTCATTATTCAAAATTGTTTACATTTTACATTTTCTTGGAATAAAGGATTTTAAAGGGCGCAGGGCTTTATCAATATATAATTTTATAAATATAGATGAAATAAGCAAACATAATATTAATCTCTGTGAAAAAATATTGCTATGTATGTACACCTGTAGTATCTGCATTAACTTGAACAGTTTTAGGGTCTCTCCACTTCCCTTATGTGTAATATATTGGAACATGCTGTAATTATATTGGCATCTGCAGTAGCTGTAAGATCAAATATTTTGATGAAGATTGTGTTCCTTCCTCACAGGAAGGAACATATCCAGGGAAAAACAAATAATCTCCTCAGTCTGCAGCATTTGAATCTGTATTTTACATGATAAAATCAAACAAATACTATAAAATTATATCCAGACTTAAAAATCCAATTAACTATTCTAAGAAAGAAGTACCAAAACTTACCTTTTGCTCCCAATCTCTCAAATGACATGGAGTTACTCAGAATGCAGAGCCAGAGGTATTAGACCCTGACCAATGACAGTGGCATTCTGGGGTTGTGGGAGGTGGTACAGCTTCTACCCTCAACTGGGGACCTCTGCCCAGATAGTTTCTCAGGTTTTAAACACCCTTCTATTTAATTTTGCAGAATTGAATTTTAGCAAGGTCAAAGATTTATTGTATGCAAAAAACATTTATTTCACATCACAGGTTTTTACCTCTTCCACTAAAATTTCTCACTGCTCCTACCATTATCTTCACAAACCTGACTAAAAAGAATAAATATTTTTGGTTTTTTGTTTGTTTGTTTTTATTTCATCCATTTTCATTTGTTATAGATTCTTTAGTAACAGGAAGGATGAAGAACATATGTGCAATGTATGATCAACACTCAGAATAGATGGGATGTTTTAATACATTAAAAAGTTTGCAATAAAATGCTTAGACAAAGAAGAACTGTAGATATTTACAGTTGGTTTCTTTATTGCAGTCTCAGTATGCAGATGTAAACAATAAGCACAGGATAAAACTGACAGTAAAAAGGAATGTAACCAAGTGGTAAGAAAATCAATACAGAACTTTGAGACTTTGAGACAATTCCCAATTTAACTTTCATGAATATATGGTAGTTTCATAAAGGCTGACATTTAGCCTTTTGTTAGCTATCAGAAAAACACACTGTTACCTAAAATACTAAAAATAACACTCTTAATTGCATTCCAGAAATAAACTTTTGGGTGTCCTGATCATCTGAAAATATACATTTTCCAACTTACAAAATTAAGACTTGAACAAATTGAATCGAACATTAAATATATATTTTTTTTCACGACATTTTTTGAATATGACAATTTAATGTATTTCCATATGCTGTTGGTAATATGTATTTAGAGGTACTACTTTCTTTCTTTCTTTCTTTCTTTCTTTCTTTCTTTCTTTCTTTCTT
>NC_048893.1:47911025-47919620 GCF_011077185.1 Oxyura jamaicensis | reverse complement strand
TTTCTTTCTTTCTTTCTTTCTTTCTTTCTTTCTTTCTTTCTTTCTTTTTTCTTTTCTAAGTACTTCTGAGGCAATACTTACATGATCTACTCTTTCCTGTATGTTTTTTATTCTGAAGGAAAAATAACACTTCCTTAATTGGTATGAACAACTATAATATACTGCAAATAATAAGTATGTGTTGTAGTAGCATGGACGTTATGACACCAGGGTAGGCCTTACAGTGTTAGCAGAAGTCAAGCTATCTATCTCTTTTCTATATTGCTTGTATTTTATATATTATCTCTTACTGCTTAATTCTGTGCTTTCTTTTGTATTACTGTTAATTCATACAACATACAACCACTCATATCAAGTTTTTCATCACTCCTCCATTTCTTCTTTTAATTGTACCTCCTAATGATATTGATATCCTATACTAGCAGTTCAGAAAATCCAGAAGACGTTGCTTTTCTATGGAGGAATGTAATGGTAATGTAGAAGATTCCAAAGTACTAAGGAAAACTGATTGCCTTTGCTTTAATATAATTTCCTCCGTATACACATATATATATTTCAAATAAGAAGACCAACCTGAAAGCCCAAATTTGTATGAGGCACAGAAAACATGATTAAAATTTTAAGTCGTTTCTCAATAATTTGAATGTCCAACATCAAACTTCTAATGCTAGTCTAGGCAATCTGAGACGTTTGAAGGGTTTAGCAGATAGGTCAAAGAATCTGTAGAAGAGTAACACCTCTTTCAGCAGATAGTTATAGAGGTTTTGATATTTTAGGCCATGTGAAATGGCACTAGGTATTTTTTTTTTTTTTTTTTTTTTGGCAATTGAGCCAAGCATGCAGTACCTTCTAATACTATGATTACTCCTCGATGACAGAAAGATTCATCATGACATGATTCTATAAAAAGTTGGGCCTCAAGTCATTAAATCAGATATTTTTCATTTCCTTCTTCACGATCTTTCCTGCAATAAGTACTGCAGGAGCATCACACTACTGTGTCAAGTTGTTATTTTTCTTCATGTCAATAGCTTTGAACTAAAGGTACTGTAGTTTCCTCCTGAAGTTAATGACCGAGTTGCTTTCAAAGCTGATGTATATTCCTTCCTGGCAACAAAGTAAATAGTTATACCTTCTGCAGTAAAATGCATAATTTCACCTTCTTATTACTGGTAATTTTTATGCTTCTGCACATAGAGAGGATTTATTTTGTAAATGAAAAAGACATATTGAAAGCCAGCATTTAGAAAGTAAATCTTTTAAATAACAAAGTACAGCAAAAAATAAAATGCTAAAAGTATAAAAAAGATTTACTTTTTAAATGCTCACTTTCAATTTGTCTTTTTCATTTGCAAAATATATTGACTGTGTAGGCTGAGTGTTCATTGATTGTTCTTGTACAAAAAACTCCAATCTTACATTTTTTTGCTGAAGAAAAATTACTCTAAAGCAACTTCAGGTCTATATTAATGTTTTTTTCTCCATCCCTTACACATCAAAGTTGATTTTGAGATATAACCTAGGGCCTGAAACTTTTGCATCTTTTGGACTGTGGCTTGATTAAAATTGTTATTATTGTTATTATTATTATTATTTAAAACAATAAAGTTCAAGGCACTTTGGCTCTGGATCTTAACTTAATCTTGATTTTCATGTCTTACTGTAATCCTATCAGACTTCAATATGCTATGCTGGTCTTGTTCTTTTCCAGATACAAGGATTCAAATAAGGAAATAAAATGAAGACAAATGTTAACTTATAAATATTGTTATTGTTATTGCTATTATTTTTGTCAGAGTAATAGAAACTTACTTGAGAATGGTGACATTTTATACAAACCATATAGTGAAGTTCTGAACACGATGTTTTACGTGGCTAACAAATATTGTAAATTTATATTTTGCATTTTTTTTTTAATTTGGCAAATTAAAATAAAAGGATCAAAGAAAAAAAAGTTTTGTTTTTCAGGAGGAACACTTTATGATTTAAAGAACCAATATTTTGAGATTGTGTGGCATATCTATTAATTCAGTTCACTGTCTGGTAATTTCTGATTCCTGTTATCACAGAAGATAATGAAATTCCTGAGTCTGACTAAAGGATATTTGGGAGTGATCTTCACATGTCCTTTAATTAGTCACTTCAGAGACATTTATTTTTTTCTCCGGATCCTCTGACCTCATTGTGTTGTTTAGGTTACTGTCTTGCAAACTTACCCAATTGTCTCTAAATCTTTCTGTCTGACTTAGTAACTTGGGCTTAATTAAAAGCCCACTAAATTTAATGGAGAGTTCCATTGCATTCAGTGGTTTTTGAAGCATGACTTGAGCTAGAAGCACATCCAGCTGTGGTCATTGCCTAACACATTCCTAGCTAAAATGCATTCCCATTGTATAATTGCTGGCAATGCTAAATGAATTAATTTATTCCTTTTTTTTTTTTTTTTTTTTTTTTTTTTTTTCTGAGACTGCTTTGTTTCCATTTCAGTTCTCCTGGCTCTTGGAGGTGCAATGACTCCTAACTGTGTTCTTGAACTCAGTGCCAAAGCCTTAGGGTTGTCCTACTCTTGTTTTTCCAAAACCTTGATTATAAAACACTGAGCCTTTGATTCAGATTGTCAGCATCCATTTAATAGATATGCTTTTTTTTTTTTTTTTTTTTTTTTCCTTTTCTTTGGCTTTGGGCCTCACAGATTCATCCCCAGAAACTTGTGATAATGAAGAATGCGTGTGAAAAAATAGTAGCTTTTCCATGGAATGAAAAATCCTATCTGTCCCTCAGAAACAGAATTTATCTATGGTACTATGATACCCTATCATCATGTTTTCAGTCTGCCAGCCTACACAGAAGTACAGATCTTTAGTCTGTTACTTCAATTCTGGCAAAATCTCTTGCTGATTTTAAACAAGGAAGGAAATATATTGTCCAGCTTTGGAAAGAGAGACACAAGAATCCCAAAATGAGTCATTCATTTGATTGTTTCTACTTGGTACCTGACTAAAAGATACTTCCAGTATGAAACAATAGAGTAAGAACAGACAATGAAGATGTTTATGTACCTTCATATAAAGCAATCGTACTAAATTGAAAGGCCACCTTCTTTTGGGCCAGGGACTAGTCTACATACAGGTGAGAAATTACATGAGTGTTCATAATGACAGTAAGTTCAACTGCATAGGATACACAGTCTCTCAAAAAGACATATTGGCTTTTCCTCAACTCTTCGATTATCATCTTCTGTGTTCAGAAGTGCATCAGCCACATGAACAAATATGGATCACTTGCATTATGTGGTAAGTATATGCTTGGTTATGTCAAGGGAGACATTTGTGTTTTATTCATGTGTGGAAGGTCCATGGACATTAATTTCACAGAATATGTTATATCAAGTGACCAAAATGTAGGTAATATTAGCATGTTAACAGCACTAGATTGCTAACATTAACATTACTATAAGGAAGGTACCATATGGCCCTTACAAAAGAAAGCAGCAAAATAAATAAATAAATAAATAAATAAATAAATAAAAATTAGGTTGAATTGATATTAGGCACTGGGTCTACGACAAAAGCTACAGGATAGCCAAGCAAAGGCAAGAGCCATCTTTTGTGAATAAAGTTACAAGTATGTCACCTCAGTGGATATGGAAAACATTGATCTTAAACTTTAAAACTGATCTCTTTGGCAGATTTTTTATATATTTAAACCTATTCATTTATTTTTTTTTCTTTTGAAAAAAAAAAAAAAAAACATAAATCTACATTATTTCCCTAAAAGTTTTGTCCAATATGTAACTTATTTTTCATATACTAGTAATGATTGAAGTAATAAAATATTACACAGTGTATCACTTTAGTTACTGATTTATATATTAAATTTTACTTTTGAACTTCTCATTTTTTTAAAATAGTTATACACTGTTACATATTTATGTCAGGTTTCAGATTATTTGGTAGCACACGTACCCTTTATTAATAAAACACCCCCGGTGATTGCTTGTTCTCTTTAATTTCTTTATAGAGAAAAGACCATAAAATTGGTGTAATTCTTTCTACATACACTCCAGATTATTTGGAAAGACAGCTATTATTGTGAACTTCAGAAAATGTATTTTAATATTTATAATATGATTTCTCAACCAACGCCCTCAAACCTGCTTATATATACCTTAATAAAATCCAATTGGACAGATTTAAATTTTCTAAATGAAATTAGTATTGGGCACTACATTTTGTTTCCACTGAATGTTCATGAAGAACTTTACTAAGGTGCATACTGTACTGGACAGTCTGCTTCATGTCCAAACAAATGTTTTCCTCAGCTTGTTCTTGGTATATGACATTCCTATTTACTGAATATTTGTTTGTTGTTTATTTTCCAATTCTAAATATGTGGTCAGAAGCATATAGATCAAAGGGAGACCACAGCATGAAATTCTGGAATCATTGAAGCTAGCTGCAATCAAAGGCAGAGCTAAAATTCAGCCCATTTTCTTTCTGAGTGTTCACTTCTGACGTTTTGAACACCCTGACTGTCCTTTTTGTTTGTTTGTTCCAAAGGCATAGGGGGAAGATGGAGAGGTAGAAAGCTGTTTGACACATCCTTTGCCTGTCTCAGTATCACTTGAATTTCATGAATTGCTGGATTGTGGAACCTCATTCACCCTAGGACCCTGGGAAAAGGAGTGCATCATATGAACCTCAATGGGACTAAGGAACAAAGGCTGGAGCACAGAAAAACAAATGTCTCAGAGAGAAGTAGAAAGGAAGGAAATCATGTATCTGCAGAAGGGATTAGCATTTCCATTTTGCTCATCAAAGTTAAACAGAGTACAAAAGAAGGATTCAGAGTGCTCCAACTGTTTCATCCCTTGTGGAAATCACCATAAACATGAGGGAAAATAGAGTTAAACATAAAATGTAAGATAGCTACAATTGTTTTTGCTAGTAAATTCCTGTTTAGTTTTAATTATTTCTGCATAAACAGTGAAAGCAGGAAAGCTTTTTAATGAGTCATAGATACAACTAAATACCTATTACATATGTATCAACTTAAACACATTATTTCTCAATTCAGTACTCCTGATCTTTGGTCAAAATTTGATTCAAATTTTCTTTCAACTTACATGCTCTATGGAAGTTGCTATTCTCTTCCTTTGAAGTTACTTTTATTGCCATCTCTTAATTTTGTGGTTGATGTAGGCAGATTAAAGTGTCAGATCATGTAGTATAAAACCTTCTTCTTGTCATTTAAACATTAATTTTCACTATTTTGTATAGCCTGTCTTTATTATTATTATTATTATTATTATTTCTCCCTTTTTACAAAACTTCCATAAAAATAAAAATATCATGTCTATTTAAAAGTTGTCAGATGTATACCAGATATGGCTAGCATTGATTGTTGCTAGTTGGATCTCCGAAAATTTTCACGTTGTCTGGTCTGCCAAACTATGATGCTTTTCTATATCAGAACCCAGAATATTGTTTTATTGAACATGTAAAGATCATATCTATTCAGACCTAGAATTACCAAGTTATAAATAGGCTTTAACAGGGACTATGCACATTTACTGTAAAATTAAACACTAAATCCATAGTTGCAATGACAGGAATTAATAGTTCACACTTTTATTTTGGAAAGGATGATTTAGAACCTGCTAATTCTAATTCTGAATTCATTATATGTTTTTACAAACTATAAGCATGATCCAAAACCTATTAGTTTAATTCATCTTTAACCTGGCTTGCTTGCATGACTCTCCTGTAAAATTCAAAGAATATCCTTAATTCTATTTCCAATTTCACCTTTTCAACATTTGTTTGTATAATTAGCCCATACGTTAAATCCATCACAATGTGCTATTCCATCTTTCTGTATGCTATAATTTTTCAAGGAGATGAAAAGCTTGTAGGATTATTATTGTATATTACGTATGAACAAACCATATGGTTATCTTAGAAAAGCACTTAGAAATCAGAGAGCTCTGATTATTCAAACTCAGCTAAAACAAGTCTGAAATAACCTTTATGACAATTTTTGTACCTTGCATTTCTTCCACTTATTTGACTCACAAGTCTCAAGAGAATATGTTTTTTCAGGATATTTAATAATTTCAGTTTGGACACAACTGGCAAGTAATGCTGAAATGTAATCTATATTGAGATTGGTGCTTAAGATAATTTTGTTCAGTGCACCATGGAAACTTTGAGAAGAGAGGTGGAGGGATGCATTTTCTGAAGACTTTGCTGGAGAAATCATAATGGGCCTTTTTTTCTTTCATTTTTTCTTTTTTTTTTTTTTTTTTTTTTTTTTTTTTCTTTAACCTGTTACTAATCTCTTCGTGCTTTTGAAATTAATTAGGTGATGACAAAAGTGCTTGTTGTGCTTACTTTCTCTATCAGTTACATGTAAGCACACAGACATATGCAGGGTATACTGTAGTTCATTAATGAAAACAGTCTCAGGAATGCCTGCTGAGCCCAAAGGCTGGAGTCAGAGCTTCAGACTGACGTACTTGGGTTATATTCCATTCACATTAGATAGGCTGCCATTCTTCTAAAACCAAACTTACATTTTGCTCTTCAAGAGGTATAATTTTCATCAGTTTTGAGGAGGGGTTGGGAAAGGAATCTCTGCTCTTTCTTTAATCATAGTTGAACATAAGATAGCACTGCTGAGTATGCAAGCATGTGGTGTAGCAGAATGGTTTTTATTAACATCCAAGTTATTGTCTGCTGTTCCAGCCCAGCCTGTGGACTGGTGGTGTTAGACCCTTTCAGGAAAAGTCTGTTCCTGGCCACAGAGATGGAAAACTTTAGAATGTTTTTGCTTGGCTAAACAAGTACAGTTCAGAGTTGGGTTATCATATTTATCACTAAAAGATGCATAATGTTTTGCTTGGGATGGAAAATAAACCAGAAACAAGGCTCAATAAGAGAAAGATTTGGATTTTAGTAAAGCAGAGGCTTTGTATTATGTATTATATGTTGATTTACCCATTTATTCAAAAGAAATGGCAAAAGCTACCATACTGTACTTAAGTCATGTATAAAGATTGCAAAAGATTTTATGTAGCAGAATGGGTGTCATATTGTCCTCAATATCCTGAGAAAATTTGAAATTGAGAACATTGAATTAAAGTGTTTTCCCCTGATTAGCATAAATTTCACCCCTTTTCCTATGATATTTGAATATGAAATTGTAAATACGCTTCAAAAATATTTTTTAAAATGCTTGAAAGTAGAATAGAATGATTGATTGATTGTTTGCATTTGAATGCTGTTATGTAACTCTGTGCTTGCAACATAAAAACAATCTCTGCTTTCACTGAATTTACTGGAAAATGCACGAGTATTAATTACTAGTAGTATCTCAAATTTTACATCAGAACAATTCACTAGCAATGTCCGGTCTATAGTCATATAATAAAATATAATTACTCCATGTAGAACATAACCTAGGGATTAAAAATGCAATGTATAACCCAGTCTTGACTATACTATGCTCAGGCACTGGTGTGTCAGCCATGCAGATGACATCCATGTTATCATAATCCCAGCTGCATAGTTCAATGGCATTTTTACATTTTGTTTCCTTTTAATTGCTTCTTCTAGTAGTCACCTAGCTAGAGGCTCTGATGTCATCAGTCTCAGGGGAAGCTCTACTGACATTCACATCCATTGCTCCAGTCTGGTATTTGGGAAAATATATTCATTCACTTAATCTCTTATGGAAACAAGGGCTGAACATGAGACTGTCTTCCCTTGGAAGAAGAATATGGTGGGAAAAAAGAGTTTATTATAGAGCTGACACACAAAAATTAACACAATTCCCTTTTTCTTCCCCACCTACCAGATATATACAAAAATAAACAACAACAACAACAAAGATTTTCCTTTTAAAAGTTTTTTATTATTATTATTATTTTTTTAAAGTTATTCTAAAAGCCAGAAGTATGGATAATATTTTAGTATTTTTCATAGGATTTCATAATATGTTAAAATTATGACCTTGTAGACTTCTTAAAAACATGCAGGCTGGAAGGACAGATTTTCTTTCTAATGAATTTGATAATTTAGTTGAAGTTTATCTACCTTGTAAACTGCTGCTGCAAGTGATAGTTGAAAGTGACTGTAGCAAAACAGACTTGTTACTATTTCCAGAGCTGAGCTGATTTTCATCAGTTTTGATTGCTTCCAGTTGACTAACTGTCTACAATTTATTTTCTTCCCATTACTCTAATATTAGGGAAAGGATTTTTTTTTTGGTTGGTTGGTTTTGAAATTACGCGTTTTCACGTAGAAGGTTTTTCAAAATTTTAGCAAGTGTCTTCCTTCCTTCCTTCCTTCCTTCCTTCCTTCCTTCCTTCCTTCCTTCCTTCCTTCCTTCCTTCCTTCCTTCCTTCCTTCCTTCCTTCCTTCCTTCCTTCCTTCCTTCCTTCCTTCCTTCCTTCCTTCCTTTCTTTCTTTCTTTCTTTCTTTCTTTCTTTCTTTCTTTCTTTCTTTCTTTCTTTCTTTCTTTCTTTCTTTCTTTCTTTCTTTTTCTTTCTCTTTCTTTCTTTCTTTCTTTCTTTCTTTCTTTCTTTCTTTCTTT
>NC_048893.1:47886873-47910925 GCF_011077185.1 Oxyura jamaicensis | reverse complement strand
TCTTTCTTTCTTTCTTTCTTTCTTTCTTTCTTTCTTTCTTTCTTTTTCATAACATGCTCCATTGTATGAGAAGATTTCTTTCTGCTAACTCGAACTTTCTGACTTTGAAATGATTTACTTTTAAAACCATGCCATGGTTCCCACAGTGGCAGGAATAATACTAGGATTTTTAGGCAATATGTAGAGAAAGGGAACAGTTTCCCCTTCATGGTCCCTGGGATGACCCACTGCACCAGGAAGAGGGAACAGGGGAAGCAAGGGGATACACCAGCTTTAGTAGCCCTCCTTACAGCTCTCCCTAGCAAATGACAGTATTTACAGGTTGGTTTGTGGACAGAGACAAGACCATTCTGCTTGGCAGATGCGTGCAGGTGGCTTGAGTGACACAATGGATATATCCACACCTGCATTAGGTCATCTGATGGGGGACTGACCAGGCTGTAACCAAAGATGTATTTCCTCACAGAGTTTCAGAAAGACCATGGGTCCTGTTTCATGATCCACTCATACTACAACAAAGAGTTGCAGGTTCTCATCTGCTTTTGGGTACCTGGTCCCAGCTGACAGCAGCCAGGTGGCTGGGTTGAGAGGTACAGGAGAACGCATGGCAGTGCTCAGTGGGGAGCATGGGAGGTGGATGCTGAGGCTGGGAGCTCAGGTTAGAAGCAACTGAACCAACTGTGCAAAACAAGACAGACACAGCTGGGCTGTGATGCGGCTAGCCACAGCCTGACTCCAGGACCTCTGGAACAGCAAATGAGAGACACAACGCCCTTCAGCCAATATTTCTGTTTATTTGTTTTTTAATTTCTGTTTTAAATGTTTGTTTTCTGAGCAGACTTGGGATCATGTCCTGTGAGACACTAATGCACAAAGAATGTGAGAATTTAGTGTATCACACAAGATTTTTTTCATAGACTCTAAGGAAAATATTATTTTTCTTTAGCTGTTAGAATTGGCATGGTGATTTATCAATTATCTGCAAAATAATGTAGCTGTAAAGAAGAAGAAATATGTTAGACCTCTGTTTCTATTAATGAAATATTTGGAAAACATCTTAAAAATATATTAGTTTGCAGAAATATCAGCCCAGATAACAGTTCAGCAAAAGTGCAGATTGCTATTAGCATGGGAGTAAAAGAAACAAATATTGGTTGAAGAGTGACTTTTGAATTTCTCTACTTTATTAGGGGTCAGGTATTAGTCATATGTTTAAAGACAAATATTCCTTCCACTTCCACTCCCCCCCCCCCCCCCAAATAAAAAACCCATACACTACATTAATATTTTTGGTTAGTTTTTGGTTGAACAGATGTATGAAAACATTGCTTTTCACTTTCTAGTTGAAATGTATGTGGCATTTTCCAAAAGTCTATTTTAATTTATATGCCACACAGAGACTCTTGCAGACTTACACATGCACATATGGGATCACAGTAGCTTGACAGAACATCAAGTTTGTGCAATTAAAAGTCTTTTAGAAGTTTGATTTGCAGGATTGTCTTTTTAGGGGCTTTTGTTTGTTTGTTTGTTTTGCTTCATTGCCTGCACAACGTGTCATTGACTCTCACTGCTTAAAATTAAACTTCAATCAGTAGTTGCTCAGCCCACCATCTGCAACAAGTTGCCATGTGGTCTTAGCTGCATGAGCTCTGTCATCTCTGTGTTACCATTAACAGAAGCAGGATCCAGTTTAACTGATGAATGACCTTTTATCTAGCATAACCAACACACCTAAAATTTAGGTAATGTTCTTCATTGAATGGAATTTTAGTACTGTCTTTTGTCCAAAAGAGACAAACCTGAATTTAAGCAACACATCTAAGCAAGTGTGCCAAGTGTTGGGAAAATGCACAAACTCTGGATTAGACATGGAAGGGGAAAGGAATAATTTAGGGTTCAAAGTAACTGCAGAGGTAGTGTGTCTTAGTGCTGTTTCAAGATTAGTAATGTCCTGTTTTCACAAAAAGCTGTGGTGATGAATGTGTAAAGGAATCATTCATGGGGAAGTTTCAGCTTGTGCAAGTTTCCTGAAGTCAGGAAACCCAGATTAATCCAGATTTATCCAGCTTAGACCAAGGGAATTATTCCAACTTTGGTGCAGAGGAAAATTCTCCATCCAAGCACAAGGAAAACAGTGTTAAATTTCATTGTACAAATTGTGCTTTCTTTCTGTTTCTGTCCTTTGATGAGCAATGTGGTGATTACAGTGCTGTTTGCCCAGATGCCCACAGCTATTTTGCTGATTCTTTTTGGTAGTCAGAGGATTCACTGTAAATAACTAGGGAAAAAAGAAAAAAAGAAAAAAAAAAGAAAAAAAAGAAAAAAAAAAAAAAAGCTAGCACCACAGCAAATGAGCCTACATAAGCCATGTTTAAATTCAGGTAGAAACGTCAAAGTTTTCTAACTGTAAGAGAAACAGATTTTGAAGGAACTGTCCAGTGAAACACAAGATAAAAATCTTTCCTAGTTTTTAGCATAGAATCACAGAAATATATGAATTTGATCATGTGATAGCAAGTAGCTATGGCTTTTGGTTCAAATAAATTAGCCCTACCTGAAGATCAGAATCTTGAATTCTATCAAATAGGGAAAGGGAGTCAGTAAAAATAATTAAATATAGTGTGATGTGTTCAAAATGGTAGGCAAGGAAGATTATTTGAAAATCTAGATTTTTAGTGTATGAAGACATGCAAATGACCATGTGTGTCAAGAGATAGAAGGGAGAAAAACAAATAAACAAATGAACAAACAAACAAACTGGAAAAAAAACAAAACAAACCAACAAAAAATCAGAAGTAAGATATTCTAATAAGGAGATTTACAAAGATCCTTACACAATTTATGCATAGGAGTAATAGTTCAAGAAACATGGGAAATAATATGGCATGCCAGAGTTCAAGAAGCATTTGGACAATGCTCTCAGACACATGATATGATTTTTTGGGCGGTCCTTTGGGGAGCCAGGAGTTGGACTCGATTATCCTTGTGGGTCTATTCCAACTTGGATATTCTATAATTCTATGATTCCAAGATATAGTGACAAAATTCAGATCACAGCAGGAGAAAGGAGGGGCCCTAAAAAAGAACTGGGGAGAAGTAAACAGCAGTAAGGAGCAATTATATAAAGCACTGTGGAGAACTACAAAAAGAAAAGAAAAATTTCCATATTTTTCCATTTCAAATTGAGGTTTCTTTAATGCAGCCTTCAGTAGAAGGTTGGGGAATCCTCACCACACAGGTTAAAGACCTCTGTGTGAACAAATTGATTAATTTAATGAAAAAGAGCAATGGGAAATTAGCAGGACATAGAAGAGACTGAGAGAAACACTAAAACCTGCTGAAGAATGACATGAGATGTAAGAGGAGTCCCAGGAATGGATGGAGCTGCTAAAGACTAGAAATGAGATGATGAGTTGTTCATTTTCTGCGAGCAACTAGAATTTTAATTACTGTTATGTAGATATGTACATCTCATCTGTAATCTATAACATTCATAGTTTATGGCTTCTCTGTAGTAAAACCTGAAGGACACAGCCTTGGCTGGTGAAAATCAACAGATTATCACATCAGAGTGCAGATTAAATGAGATTTGGGTCTTGAATATTTTGTGACAGTTCAATGATAATAGCTAATAGACAAGAATCTTATACCAAAACTAAATATAAATTAAAACACAATGCCATGAGACGTGTAACACTCCAGCACTGAAACAAAAGCAGCTCTGAGGTAAATCATATAAAGACAGGGATGATTTTGGTCTGTTGGAGAAAGTCTTTGTTTTCATTTACACCTCTGAAACACCATTAACAAAGACAGATTTTGGCCCACATGCCAGACCTTGAGAACAGTAAAAAATCCAGATATTGCTGTCATTAAAAGGAGTCCTGCTGAGGGGGGCAGTCTGTTTAGATTGCTACTGTGCAGTGCCAGTGACTGTTACTGTATCAGCTGCTTGTGAGAAAAGTTTATTCCAGTAGGATTTTCTGTGACAGAGTTAGAGCTATTTTCATTTAAATAACTTTGGTTAATATGTCTGCAACTTTGAATAAAGATAATAAAAGGGAACAAAGGAGAAATCTATAACATATTATCTGAAAAGAAAAATAACTTAAAAGCAACAAAAACCCCTTTCCGTTTGGCTGTTTTTTTTTTTTTTTTTTTTTTTTTTTTTTTTACTTCATGAAACATGAGAACATGAGAACTTTTATTATATAAAACTGCTTTCTTGTGCTTTTTCCTTTAGGCTTGCCAACAAGGGATGATGATTTAATTCTTTCCAGATATTCAGTTGATTTAATATAATTTATTTCATGGGGAACAGAACAGGGTAAATGGGCATTGGTCCTAGAATATTTATTATTTTTCACAAATCTATAAGGGTACATTTAATAGAATCACAACATATTTTTGGCATTCAATTATTGCACTAATTACATGGTGTTTGATTATAAGACTGTCTAGTGAAGATCATGTAGTGTTTGTACTGTGTGCATAATCCTGGATTTTCTCTTTGTTTTAATGGAGGGTGATGTATGCTTGAATTGAAAATGCTGTTTAAAACAGACATATTTGAATAACAAACCCCTTTACCCAGGTTCTTGAGACACAGCTGTTACTATTGCAAACCCCGAAGCTTTCATGTGCCTCATTTCCATTTCATTTCTCTTGGATTATTTCAGGAATACCTTGAAGCATTGATTATAGTTAAAAGCTTTTTTTTTTTTTTTTTTTTTTTTTTCTCTAAGTAAAACCTCCATTTCATAATATCTTTTACTCACTGTTCCTTTTCCTCTATCGTTTGTCTAGTATGTATGCAGTTTGTGTACTAGACATATAGTTAATAAGATAACAACATATTGAAATGAGAATATGCATATCTCAATTATGGGCTATTGACACAAAGAACAACCCTACCACTGTAGGATTCTGGCAATAACATTTATAGATGTGGAGAGAGAAAGCATGACCCAGAACATTTTTTTCCCCTTAACTATATTAAGTACTGAAATAAAAACGTTGTTGCCTTAAGGTAGAGCCAAAAAGTAATACCGTGGGTATTACGAGAGGTTTGATATGAGATCTGATGAGTCCATTCCTCTCAATTTTTCACTCCTGTTTGACACTAAAATTCAGTAAAGCTGTAGATATTGCTAAAGGAGAAAGGGACCTAGGGAAATTCACATGATTTTCGTTTTATCCCTTTATTTTCCCTTCATGCTTTAATAGGAGCCCATAAGGTCATGCTCACTGTCTGGGAATGACTCCTTCACTGACTTCATAGTCCAGGGTGACAGAACAGATGAATTTTGTTGCTATCGTTGTTTTGGCCATTTCACAGCAGTGCTGTTCTCACTCTATATTTGTTGACTGAAATCTATTTGAGACCAAACTCCACCTAACAAACAATTCACTTTTAGATTCCTGAAAACCTAAAAGATGTATGTTTATTGACTGTTAATAAATAAATAAATAAATAAAGCCTGAAAATATTTATCTGGAAAGCTAACCAGTCCTCTAGTGAAAATAAATAAATAAATAAATCTGCAAGAGGGATTTCTGATATTTTGCAATCTAAATTTCATTTTGAATTTGATCCATATTAATCAAGCTTAACTACCCATTTATGAATAAGATAAATTTACAAAGCTATCCCATTTACAAGAGTAGATATGCCCAAAATGTTATGATTAGCTAATGTTGTGACTATACCTAGAACTTCTTTACACACTTTTTGTGTAGCCATCTAAAGTTGACTTTTCCCCTTCAACGTGATTTTATTTTTCTGATATTCCTAGAAAAGAAAAGAAAAGAAAAAAAAAAAAAAAAAAAGAGGAGTTTTCCACTGCATGTTGTTAAGCAGAGACCAGCAAGAAGCAAAATGTTGCTTTAGAGCTTGTAGTACATCTGAGCCTTGATTCAGCACCTGAAAGTATTTAAAGGGCCAAAGCATTCCTGTAAAAAACAACGTTAGAGGTCCACTGAAAATTAGTAGACTGTGGGTCTTGTATCAGCCAGTGTTTGAAACATTAGCTGATAAAACGAAGCACATGGAGAAGCATATGTCTTATAGGATAAGGGTTAAGCCTGAGAACACTGCAGAGCTGATTTGCCAGCTGACATTGCTTCCTCCTGTGGTTTCCAACAAATCTTTAGCAAAATTCATAGTTGTGGCATATTACCATATTCCTTCTGGAATTCATTCTAAAAGGCAATTCCACATCAGCATGGAACAATACACAGAATATAGTAATGCATGATCTGAAGAAAACTCACGGGTGTCATTTTCAAATCGGCACAGTTTCTTTGTGTTTGGACATGACTCAAATGTTGGATTACATATTAATCACAGAACTTTAGACATTATTGCAAGCATGAGACACTGTTACTGAAAGCTATTGCTCTCTTGACAATTCCTAAAAGAAGTAAAGATAGATTACATTGTGAGTCTCAGGTTTTAGGAAAGACCACAGAATCACTACAGAAGTCCTTGTGGAACAGGAGCTTCCAAGCTTCCAGGCTCTTGGTTGTCATTCCAGAAAGCATCTGAGTTCTTTGTGCTTTCTTCCCTTTTTCATTTTTATGCAAAGTGGATGCCCAAGTAGGCATCTCTCAAGCTTCTTTCTGTTCCAAATAATCTTATTTTCCTTCTCACTCTGTTGCTCTCCTTCTCTCAAACACCCTCTCTTCCTTCCTTAGTCTTCTTTTTCACTTCTCTCATCCTCTCTCATTGAGTATTTTACATCTTTTTTTTTTTTTTTTTTTTCCTTTCCTTTCACATTGTGTTTATATTCATACATACATAACCAATACAGTCGGCCATAACAGAAGCCTTTTCATATAACTGGGGAGTACTGGTTATACTGCTACCAACTATGGCTGAAGTAACTGCACAGATTTTAGAGACATCTAAGAATTATCCATAAACAGAAAACTTTTTTTTTTTTTTTCCCCACTACATTTTTTTCTTCTACCAAAAGATTGTCTTTTTGTCATCTTCTGCCATAAAGCCATCAAAAATAACTCACTTAAAATACTTGGTTTTAGTTGTTACTTTACTTATTCCTGTACCTTAATTTATTTCTGTAATATACTAAATTCTCAGTTACCTTTACTTTCTTTTGGGGAAACTTTCCCAAAATCAGTGTAGGAATTCTGTAGAACAAATGTATGCTATAGAAATTCACAGAATCACAGAATCACAGAATAGTCTAGGTTGGAAGAGACCTCCAAGATCACCGAGTCCAGCCTCCTACCTAACGCTAACAAATCTTCCACTAAACCTTATCCCTAAGCTCTACATCTAAAAGTCTTTTAAAGACCTCCAGGGATGGTGACTCAACCACTTCCCTGGGCAGCCTATTCCAGTTACTAACAACCCGTTCAGTAAAGTTCTTCCTAATTCATTTGAATGAGCTTCATCATCCAACATCACGTATATTTCTACTGTCAGTTTATGAACTTTTGGGGAAAGTGATATGTCACTTTATTTCCTCTTTAACTTATTTTCATTTCTGAAAATGGTTTCAGCTTGCAAAACAATTCTGCAGCTCTTTGCTCAGTTCTTACCACTGAAAGAGGACAGACAGAATTTTTCTTATAAGAGATTTTGTTCAGAGGGCTTTCTCTCATGAAAGGCTGGAAATTTTCATTCCCAGAAAACAAATAGACTGAGGTCACTATCTCAGGTGATTCCCAGTTCATCATACATTTTGTTGAATTTCAAACCAATCTTAAAATTAAAATATGTCTCTCTACACATACATGGAGCAGGGACATCAATTTTATGTGCTTTCATTTTAATTGGATGAAAATATTGAATGTGAAATGTTGCTTCTAACATATTCACAGACAATATTCATCTAAAACATTTCAAATTGTTTATTAATGATAAGATACACTTGCTCGAAGTTTATTTTCTTTTAAATAAAGCACATGAATTAATCAAAACTATTTTGGAAATTCTTTCTGAAATAATGAAAAAAGATAACAAAAGCTGTAAAACTGTAAGAACATTTGACATATTTTCCTTGAAAACAGTAACAGCTTTCAAAGAAGAGAGTTTTTTACTTATTATTATTATTATTTTTAACAAAGGGTATGTTTACTTGAGCTTTCAGTGAGACTTATAATTGCTGGTCTGTGTCTGAGTTGTTATGTTTAAACAATTTCTTGGAAGAGCTGATTGATGATTATTTAGACCTGATCATAATGGTCAGTGTGAAATAAATAAATAAATAAATAAATAAATGACAGAAGCAACTGCCAGATGGCTGGAAACATATTCTGTGTCCCAAGGCACCATCCAAAACACTATCTGGGTCTTGAAAAACAAGCCTTATAGTGACATGGCACCTCATAAAGAACTGGGTCAGGCAAGGGGACTCATTTCCAAACTAACCTCATAGACACTTGGACCAAAGATCATAGCATCGAGTGGGTATATCACATCCCCCATCCTACATCCTATATCAAATGATACAACGAGCTGTTAAAAGACTACACTGAATGCAATGGGTCCTGGGACATTGTAGCATTGGAATACACATTTGGCAAAGGCCACCTGGTTAGTCAACACTAAGGAATCTGCCATTTGAGCTAGCCCCAACAAATCAAAAACCCTACATACTGTAAAAGTTTGTAAGTCCACATAGTGAACAAAAAGAACATGCCAGGAGAGACAGACTGGTTATTCCTGTCTTGGGTTCTGTGGGATTGCTTTTGCTCAAGGGATGCACTTGCTGAGTAATGTGGAAGGATGGGGAAATGTAATGTGTACCTCAAGAGGATTTGATTTACTGGGTTAAACTACAATCTGGTTCAATCTGTGTGGGCAGCTCCTTGAAGGTAATATGAAAAGGTGTGAGGCAACTGCCTTAGAAGTATATTTGCTCTCCAAAGTGTATACAGCTTCCACCTAAATGTGACTGCTGACATATATTCATATAGATGAGGCAGTGGAGTTGTCTACTAATTTCCTCTTCTTAACACATTAGATCTATTGTAAAACATAATGTATTTCCAGGAACAGTTTCTGTATAACTGCTAACAGAAAGCACAACAGATATACCATATACTTTTTTTTTTTCTTTTTTAAATCATTATTTATTTATTTTATTTTAATTTAATTTGATAGAATAGTTATAGAGGTGTAACTTGCCAAGCAGAATGTATCAGGTTGGCTTTTTAACTTTAGCATTAGGATCCTCCAAAGTCCCAGAGCTTGAAATAAATTTAAAAACTTTTTTTTTTTTTTTAATTTTTCCATCATTGTTTATTCTCTGCTAGACAGATCTAATTGTTGTGTCTATGTGTTTCTTACCTATACAAGTAATTACATGCACTTGTAAGTCTGACAGTTTGACCCAATTACATCTTTGTCCCCATCTGTCTTGCACTAGATTATTTTCTGCTCTGAGTGTGATAAAACAGACTTCATTTAACAGCTGAACTAATTTCTTGCCTTGATTCCTACCACTTGATTCAATTTATTCGTAACCCTGAGCTGCTAGTCACCTCAGGCTCCTCAGACACAAGGCCCACAGGCTGACATTCCTCCATGAGCCCAGCTTGCCCAGTAGCAAAAGGACTTATTTTGCTCCTACTTTCATAATAACAACACTGAGAAAAATCCCAGTATATAGATAATATTAAACTTGGACTAAACTTGGACAAGGCTTCAGGAGGTAGGTGGAGGATCTCTGCTAAAGACAGTTATTATTTTTATCCATCACCTATTACAAGAGCACAAGTTGTAAAGGAGATCTGCTTGGAGGAGGTAGGGGGCAACTAACCTGTATGCCTGAAGAACAGAAGCCCTTCTTGTGGGTACAACATTGTGACAGCTCAAGTAAGAAAGGTATAAGGTAATGTCAGGAAAACAAGGTCTCTTCACATTATTCTTTGTAATGTTTATAATGGGCAGTCCACAGCAAGAAAGAGAGGGTATTTAACAGAAGAATGAAGCAAAATATAGATACGGATTTTTTTTTTTTTTTTTTTTTTTTTTTAAAAAGACACCACAGGCAGCCTTTAATCCTGGAAATACTCAGTTTCCAACACAGATATCTTGCACAAACATTGACATCAATGACAGCTGAAACAGCACACAAAGGGGGATATGTATGCAGAGCTCATAAAAGTAGGAAAATATGGTCACGATTCCTATTAAAGCCTTGAGGAGAATAAGAAGCATGCATAATATTGCTGCTAGAAATCATTCTCAATGCCCTTTAATCTTTAATACCTGAAAAGTCTGTTATGGGATCTCAAACAAAAAGAAAATGTTAAAAATAACAATGGAAGAAAAAAAAAGAAAGCACAGAAATTCTGTCTAGACAACAGTTTTTTTTTTTTTTTGTCTTTTTTTTTCTTTCAGTTGATTTGATGGTCAGACCGATAAAAATGTTTATTTGAGTAAGAATGAAACATTTTCACTTTTTTTTTTTTTTTTTTTTTCCCTTCTTGATCTAAAAAATAAATCTCACACCATGTTTTTATGTTGTACTTTTAAATCAGTGTTTAGGAACTTGCATCAAATCAGATCAAATACAAAAATTACTAGCTTTTCAAAGGATACAAAACACTTTCATTCTCAGATAAAAGCTTCACCAACAGCTTTTACTTGGCCAGTAAGCCAGAGACAGGGGTTGTAGGTGTCCTGTGCCTGGCCACTTTCTCAGACAAGGAATTTTAGGTGGATTCGAGCAGAGTAGCTCCTGCTTTTCATGTTGCTGGCCTGTATCTAGAAGGGCTGCTAGCATTCCTTTTCCATTGGTGTAGTTCCAGCTGTTAAAAGAAGCAAATGTTCCAATTCCCCCAAATAGTGAACCTCCTGTCTGGTGATCAAAACAGCCTCCTCAGAGAAAAAAAAAAAAAAAAAAAAAAAATCTACACTACAGTTCACTCTCTGCTGGATTTGAGCCTAGATCTTATAATACCATGAACACTATCCTCATTGCCAGTGTTTCAGTGGATTATTTCAAGTCCTGAAACAAAGCAGAGAATTACAAGGAGATCACCCTTCTTGAGAATAAGCTTCATAGTAGTAGGAGTACAATTTCAGACAAATTACAGGGTTTCATTACCTGGAGAAGGGCACTGACGTGCTATTTTAGTGTCTCAGTAGAGGATTATTGAGAAGCATGAACACTTATATTTTTTCCCTGTGGTTGAAACTATTTGTTTATTTTTTATGAATTCACTAATAATTCAGAAAAACTGGTAAACCATTTTCATGGTTTATCGGAAAAGCCTGGTTTCACTGAGCATTGCTGATTCCACTTATGACTTTTATTGCCCCAGTCCGTAATTTGGAACAGATTTGTTTGTGGAAGATGTGATTCCAGTTTCTTCACAATTTTTCCTATAAAAGAAAAAGACTGGGGGTACAAAGGCCTTGGAAATGACATTTCCAGATATACTTTCTCTGCATGACAGCATCAGCCTGGGTTCATGCATGTGTGTAAGAGGAGGTGTGAGTACTGTGAGCAGTAAGGCATGCTGCTCTGCAGTGGATCGTGAGCAGCAGTCAAGAAAGTGCTTCCCCTAGAGAAAAACAGATGTGACTGAGCTGCCAGAAACCAGGCAAAATCAGAACAGCCACTACTGCAGCATGCATAAACATGTTTAAACTAAAAAACACTGAGGAAACAATACCGTATCTAGCTAATGAAGAGACAGGTAGTCTGGTCAAATGTATATGCTACAGAAAGCAAGACAAAAACAGCAAGAATAACCATGCTATTGGCTTGATATTGCAAGGATGTGAGAAACAACTGTATTAATAAACTTAAAATTCATTGCAGTACAGATTTGTTTGAACTAGCACTGACAGAGCAAGCATAGAATATGCTTGCTTAGGATAGTAATTCTAACTGTACTAATGAGGAAGAAAGTAAATTAGCTAAGGCAGAATATTATGCAGATGGGGTTATATTGCTTCAGATGCTTGACCAGAAAAGGTTAGCAATGCTTCTATCATTACTCACAGTGTGTTGCCATGTAGGCTTACCCTTCCTGTTTAAAAGAGTAAGTGATTCTGGGGAAAACAAAAAAAAAAAAAAAAAAAAAAAAAAAAAACTTATGGAGGAGACTTTCAGAGAAGAGGAAGATATTAACTCACTGACTTCAACAATGCCAAAAATTCTTCATCACACATTGCAGAAATGGGATTTGCCAATTATAAATCCTTAGGATCAATCCGCATATGTATAAAGATTGTTCCAAAGACAGACCAAGACCTTTGAAGAATTCATAAGGCTATCCACCCTACAGTCACATATCATCAATTGGAGTTAGTCCTTTTTGTTTGCTGGTTGGTTTTAAAACCAAATAGTGCCTAAGTGTCATAATCTTTGGCTGGAACTTTAGCATGCTTTCCAATATTGTCCATTAGGACTGCTAATAATGTGCATATATACCTGTAAATACCCACATGGTAATATGTATATTTGTTTGTTGTAAGTAGAAATTAATTTCCAAGTACAAGCAGATGATCGTTGTTATAATTTAATTAGTAACACTGTCACACAAAATTGTTTCTTTTTTTTTTTTCAAAAAATAAATTACTATGTTATTACTAAAATGAACATAGGTAAACATGCATATATACTGTAGAGACTTTTTAAATATTCTGTATTTTTTTATATAGTTTGAACATAGAGGAACATAAAATATTTTGCTAAAAGGGCAGAAGTTTCCCAGAAATCACGTAAAATGAACTGCAATAATAAAGGTTTTCACAATAGGATTCCTGGAAAAGGTGTTATTTCTGTGCAGGGTTTCTATACTGGATTATATACAGAAGTGCACTGGAGAAGATTAAGGCCTGAGGCCTCTGAAAGGCCTTTGGAAAAAAATAAAACAATAATAATAATAATAATAAAAACTCTATATAAAAACAATAAAAAGTTGCAATTCTCAGCACTTTTAAAGACCTACTTTTAAGAAAATATTTTATCTTTAAAGAAAAAGTATACCACATGCATAGTTTAAAATGTTTGTTACAGAGGCCAGTCTTGAAATGTTAGAAATAGATGAGTTAGAAATAATATGACTGATGGATAGTCTATTATGCTGGCTATCAGAAATAACAAAAATGTCATATTGTCCCAGTGAATAGTTGAGTCAAATATTTGCGATATGTATTGAAATCCCAGTACATTATCTTAGAAAACAAAACAAGACAAAACAAAACAAAACAAAACAAAAATAATTACAAAATATGTCTGCTTATATCTCTCTTGCTAGTGAGCTGTGAATTTGCTGTGATCTAAATACTTGGACTTCTCCAAAATCCAGTATTGTTACAGTATTGTGTAGATATATATGATAATTAAATACTGATCTGAGTTTGTTGCATTTGCTTTATCTGATACACTTCCTATACAAATATTTGCCTAGTTCAGAAAATAAGTTGTGAGTAGTTAGGGAAGAGAAGGTTTCCTCTTACTTTTTTAACTTTATATTTATTACTTTTATGTTAATGTGACATTTTAATTTCTGTGAAACACCTACTCTGTGATAGGTAATTATTACTGTTCTTGGTTTTATCTCGATGGAAACAAAATATAAACCAAATACTCAATGACAATCCTAAAACTGAAGGAAGAAATGATGTAAACATTAGAAGTGGAATACTGAAGAATTAAACAGAAGAAAACTGTCACTTTGATAGAGACTTTCATGTCATATTCCCTTGTTATGAATTTGAGTTGGATAAGTGTATTTCAATTTTGAAATCACAGACTGAATAAGTCATATAGCAATATATATTTGGTATATTGATTTTGGACCTAAATCTCACACATTTCATGTCTTGAAATACCAATATCAGTCTTCCCATCTTCAAGGGATGACAACAGTTTATGAATTATTTACATGTTAAGTGGCTGTTCGTTGTTAGACAGTGACTGTCTTAAAGACTGACGGTTTTATAACCAGTGTTCATGTAAAACATGATTTTTCTATCATATATTTAGCCAAGTTTATCCACATTTTTTATGCTAGTTACTGGGTAACAACTACATGTAGATGCAATTTGTCTATACCAATGATGTTAATAAGTTAGATGTCGTAGGTTTTCACAAGAGAGATAGAGTAGGTAAGAATTCTCTTTGGAATATTTGGGATATTACAACAGATGTTTTTCAACATAGTTGCATTAGGAATTCTTAGGTAAAGTATTAAGCATGTCTTATGTAGATCCAAAATCTCTTCTAAAAGAAGAACAGTCTTTTCAGCTGTAGAAAAGATGCAAGCAAAGAACAAATTAAAGTCAAAATAAAACTGTTACTTCTCGATCTATGAGTTAAAACAAGTTTCATTCCAGCAAAACTTGTATCTTAGAATTCTCACATCACAAGACTGACACTGCAATATGTTTATATGACAACAGCTTGCAGTAGTCGGAAACATATCATGATATCCAATGGAATTGGAGGCTGAATTTCATTTCCATCCAAGCGTAGATAGCGGAGGCGAGGTATGTTACCATGAAAACCGTAGTCTTCTGCTACAGTAATTGAGACTGGGCATATCTGAGTACCATTGACACCTGAAAATATAGATTAAACATGTTAGGTAATTGCCACGGGAAGGGTTCAAGATAAAACGTATTTAGAAGACAAATATAACAGCCTTGCACCAGTATTTTTATGGGAGTCACTTGTTGTCAGAGTTGGAAAAACACTGAATTAATAATTAACTACTTAATTGTTAATGTAAGAAAACATGTTAAATAATGTAATCTAGAACAGTGAATTGCATATTTAATGTTGTGTAATTATGATTAAAAGGTACTAGATACATAATTTTTTTTTCTTGGACAGAGATGAAACTTGCTTAGACAACTGTCTGTATTTATTGAGACATAATTCATTGACCCAGAAAGAGCAAAACAAGGCTAATGCTGAGGAATTTCAAAGACCTTACTTCAATGATAATGCAGAATTCTAGCAGATATACTTCATTGAAGATCTAATGTTCAAAATGATAATATTGAATCAGAAGACTTGTTTGTATAATATCTGAAACTTTTAATGTCTGTATTTTCCTGTTCTTTCAAATTCTTCAGTACAGTTCTCTTTAATTGCAGTAATAAAACTTGTGCAATTGAATATATTTTTTCTTAATTTGAAAGCCAAGAAGTGATTAAAATTCTTTATGAATCATACATATGCTAACATTCAGGAAAAAAAAAATAATAATGAAACAATAAATTTGAATTTGCTTATTTTTATATGGGTTAAATAGATTGGACTCTTTACATTGTCTCTCATAAATTACTTCTGCACTGCCACTTGACAAAAATGTTTTTCACATCTTGTCTTCAATTATTGAATAGCACAGCTGACCTATTTCAGCCTTATTCTAGAAAATACTGGTGGTGTTTGCTTATCAAAGATGTCAAATTCCTTGGTCCAAATTACAGTCTTTAGTGATTAGTCTGACTGAATGAAGATCTTGTTGGCCCCAGACCACCTGCAAAAACCGCTTGAATAGGGAATGTAATAGATTTTTTTTTCCAAGTAGCCTAGAAAAAAAAAAAAAAAAAAAAAAAAAAAAGCTTTTTGCCATTTTTCTCCCTTTATTTTTAGCAATAATAATATCCACATATCTTCTATCCACAAACCCCCAAATTCATTTAAAATAAAACATGAATTTATTATTATTATTATTATTATTATTTTAATCAAAAGAAAAATAATATTTCTGGATAACACTGTCCAGATGTTTGCAACTTCTTGGAAGCAAACTTTATCTTTGTCATGGAAACTAGATAAATACATCTATTCAGGCAAGGACTGAACATTTTATCAGAAACATTATATCAAATTCTCTTTCCCTATGTTTTGAAATTTCATTAATTCATCTGATATTTTGGGAAGGTATTTGATATTCTTGGAAGAAACAAGGTACAACTTTTTTTCATGTGTGAAAATGAAGCGGGAAACTTGAGACTGAGGTATCATTATGGAAATGATATAGAAAGTTTTACAAATGAATCAACATTATGTAGCAGAATGTTTGTCTTTTCAGGTCAAAATGCTGTCCTTAGGAGACAAGATGGCTTCAAATGAACTCTAAACCTCTGTGTTCTTTGATCTAGAAAATATCTCAGTATAATAGACTTTGCTGGGTTAATTACTCCAACCTTAATTTTGAGTAAGAAATTATGTAATAAAAAGCAACCTGTGAAGTGATTTCTTGATGGTGTGTGGTATGAAGAGGTTTGGTCTTTTATTGTTTGCCTTCTGTATGTAGCAAATCCTGCCAAATTATCAGAAGAGTAAAAGTCTCTCTTCTCTTTCAAACCTGGGGTTCATGGGTATATTGATAAATTTTGCCAGGAGAAACAATAGGGACAGGGCAATCCAGTTATATGGATTGCATCCACTTAAGCTGATCTATGCAGACAATAGTGTTAGCCTAAGCAAATCATTTAACTGTATTTATAAACTTTGGAGAGAGATGGATACGTCCAAAAGGTGATTCAGATCTCCCTAAAATGGATTGAATTCTCCTCTGGAACTGTGTATCTCTTTCCATTTTCTAAATTGGAGGACTGTATGAGTAATTCAAAATAGATACTAGAATCTGGGATGATTAATTCAAATAACATGAATCCATATGTGGTCAACAGTATTGGTAAGTAGAATAATATTTAAAAATGAGGCTCTGGAGCTGCTATGGGAGAAAACTTCCTCATTACTGACTAATACTGGGTATCTGCTGAAGAACCAGAAAAAATCTTATTTTGTTTTTCAATAAAACTCATAGCCTCTCAACATTTAGAAAATGAGTTTATATAGAAGATGAATCTGTTATGACATCTATGATCAGGAGGATGTTTCTGGTTTAATCTTGTAACCTACAGCTGGACCCATTGTGGTCTAACTCAAATAGCTGGACTCCCTTTCTCCTTTTTATATATTAATTAACTACAGCAGCCAAGGATAAACATGGCAAATTGTATGTATGATTCTGGGTTCTTTCAGCAAAGAAGCCAGTAGCAGTTATAGCTCAGGGGGTCTGACAATGAGTCAGAATCTAGAACTTGAACCATTTTACCATTTTCTTCCAAATATCCTATAATGGATTTGGATAGAGAAGTATTGCTGCTTGGCCCAAAGACTTATTTCTTTAAAATGTTTATTTGTCTATTTTATACATAGCTACTAAGAATAAATCCTCATTGGAAAAATAAATATATATGTATTAAAAATAATAATAATATAAAAAAAATGAGAGTAACTTTTCAAAGTGATTAAGCAGTTAATGAATGTCCCATTTTGAAAAGTGGTAAAGACATTTAGTAATGTAAATATTGTGGAAAATTATTGTGACTTAGGCCCGTTGGAAAATGTTTTTCCTGGTTTTAACCTATTTTTAATCTTATTAAAGAAAATAAAATAATTTGGCAGCTGTTCAAAGGGTTTGTGCTACCTAGACACAAAACACATCTTAACTGGGCAAGTTACATTCCATTGATTTTAATTTAGTGTCCATTTAAAGAGACTGGAGATAAAGTCTACTCCTGAGGCCCTGCAGTGAAACAATTAAAATTTGTAGCCAGCGGGCAATGAAACATGTTCAGCAACAACATATGTCATGAGTCCTAACTTTAATTAACTGTTAGGCTTTTTGCAGGCCAGTTAAATATATTTAGGTTGTGCAAAATTGATTTGTCTTTATGAGGTTTCATACATTTGATTTGCTGTATTCTATTAAATTATTAATAGTTATCTTCTTCTGGTATATTTTTCTTTGATAGAGCAGCCAAATTGTTATTTTTAGTATCTTTGTGAGCTATGGTAACACAACACAGAAGTAAGTAACCATTTGTTCAATTAAATCAGTGTAACAAGATGAAAAATATGGAGAGGTGAATATATTCTGTGCAGTGACAATTAGAAAGTGATAACTTTGATTTTGGCTTCTGGCATGAAACAGCTTACTGTACTGTCTAGCAAAAGGCAACCACAGATTAGTAAACTAAAAGATTTAAGAACTTGGATCTTAAAGGATATGCAGAACTTGTGAGCAGATGTTCTCTCTACCCCATATACCTAACTACCATGTTCTTGCTCTACCAGGATGAATGCCTGAAGCATTGCTAGAAGCAAAGTATGACATGACAGGCTTCTATTGCCTTGAGAATAAAGTCTTGTGTCATTTATACAAAGAAGACATTTGAGGAGTTAAGCATTAGTAGAATGAAGTTTCTGTAAAGTTAATCAAAATCATTTGGGGGAAGAAAGATTAATTATAAATACCAGTATTTTGTACATAAAAAATAAAATATGGGTAGGATATTTAATCTTGAAATATTCAATAGACACAATGTAATTCTATTTGAAAAGACTGTTTTGGCTGCAGATAAAATTTTATTCTGTTTTAAGGGTTTCTCACATTAGACTCCTTTTTTTTTAGATAATTTAGGTAGAAGAGAGATGTTCAGATCAGCTGAACCAACATTGATTTTGTTAGTTTCTAAGTTAGTTAGTTTCTAAGTTTCTATAATGTGCAGGAGCTTTGGAAAACTAGCAGTTATTAAGCTGTGAATATCCTAACATGTTGCTTCCAGTATTTTATGGTTGTTTCTTGCTTGTTTATTCCTATCCTATCTGTGGGAAAATTTAATTTCTTCCAAAATAGTTAGTTGTATGTAAATCTCAAAATGTGAAGGGAAAAATTTTCCTTAAGCCACTTATATTTCTGACCTTCTGATCTTCTTGTGTTTTATTTATTTATTTTCAATATCTGAATTGACAAATCAAATGTGGTATTACTTACATGAATATATTTGGTTGTTATATTTTAGAACTGACTTGAAAGTTGGCCCATGGGAAGTTTTTTGCTTATCTCCCTATAGCCTGTGGCACATTTTTCCTCTGTGCTTTCAAATAGTATTTTTTGTAGTTAAACAGTCGTTTTCAAAGAATTATTAATAATTGACAATACACACTTACTTTTGATTCTGTTGTGATCAAGGTGAAGGTGCTCAAGACGAGCATTGATAGGTGGAATTTTAGTGAGCTGGTTATGAGACAGCTGTAAGTCTAGAATAGATGAAACATTAAACCCATTTGGGGGAATACCATCATCAGATAATTTATTGTAGTTCAGCCTAAGGAAAGTCACTTTGGGTATTGCACTGAAGTAGTTTTCTGGTATCACTTCAATGGAGTTGTTGTCTAAAAACAGCTGCAGTGTGTTAGCTGGAATGCTTAAAGGCATCTTTTTGAGTGAATTTTTTGCTATGTTGAGTTGCATAAGACTGTTGAGTCCTTGGAAGGTGTCACTTTGAAGAGCGCTGTCCAACAAATTGTTCTGGTGCAGATCTAACATAGTAAGGTTTTCCAAGTTGCTGAAGACTCCTTCTGGGATTCTAGAGATTTTGTTCCTAGCCAGCCTTAGCTGTTCCAAGCCCACTGGTAATGGAGCAGGCACCTCTTCCAATTCATTATCTTCAAGGAACAAGTAAAGCAGCCTTTTCAGCTTGCTCAGCACACCACTCTCAATTCCACTGTTGGTAATTTTATTCTTGTTCAGATTTATCCACCTCAGATGAGTGGCATTCACAAAAGGTTTATCTGAAATTGTTTCAATTTCGTTGTTTTGAAGATAGAGGTACCAAATTCTTGCTGGGATTGCAGGTATTTCTTTAAGACCTTTGTTATCACAGTATAATGCATTGGGGAAACTAGGAGGACAAAAACACTCTTGTGGACACTCAAAAGTGTAGTGAGACCAATGTTCAGGATCCATGTCATCATAAACTTGTCTCACAGTTCGAGTCCACACAGAATGGGCTAAGAATACTAGCAAAAGACTTGGACAGACTTTTAGAGTCATCATTTGCCTTGGAAGGGGAGAAAAACAATTAGTTGTTTTAACACAATTCTCTAAAAATATACCAGATTAACAATTCTGTATTACATTGCAAATAATATTTCCTTTATGAACAGCCAAATTCTGTTACCTATGTCATTAATATAGCATGTTCAGGACAATTTTAACAGTAATACAAGGTATAAACAGTTCAGTGTTAAATGTTAAATATTTTCCTGATTAAACTTAGTTTTCACATTGACTACCAATTTAACAGATATTTATTCAGATATCATTTCAAAGAATCTGAAAACATGGATCATTTCTCTGACAATAAATCATTACTTCTTATAAATTTATTTAAGTTTTCCTGTACAGAGCTATTTTGCATAAGCTAGTTAAGGAACAGCATTATTTTCAATAATGTTAACAATACTATGATGACCTCTGTAGTCAGTGTTACTCCATTTAAAACTAATCATAAAATATTTTTCTGTTTTTCCTCTGTCCTAAATTATAATGGCATCTGGATTAGATTTTCCAGGTCTTTTGCCATCACAGAGAAGTGAAAGATCAAAGAGTGTTTTAACAGCTGTTTGTTGGGCATGTTCTTAAAGAGCTTGGATAGAATATGGAGTAAGCCATTCCCCTCCCTCCCTCCCTCTTTCAAATCCAAAGTTATGATTATTATTTTTTTCTCTAAAGCAAACAGCCAAAATAAATGCCTGATCTAAATTACATAAAAAGTAAGTCCTAAACAAAGTATATTGTATACATTCATGCTTCTAGTATCAGTTTTACCTACTTAATTACTTGCTTTGCTTATACTCTTCTACCATTAAACAATGAACAACATTTTCAATGATAATTTGCTCCAACAGGACATACCTGTGTAGCACAAAAGCTACTAAAGTTTCACAAACTGTGTTATTTTGTTTGCTTTTTGCAATGCAGAGGTAAGAGCTGAGATTTCTGGTCAAAATCAAGAGATTAGTTTTAGCAAAAATAATATTTAAATACAGAGGGAACTCTCTCATATGGTTAATGAACCAGTAAGGTTAATAGATCAGCCAATTGCTGCATATCATATGTAGTCATTTAATAGTTTTCATTTTTGTTATTACCAGTAACAAGTGCAGTATCTTACAGATCTTCCAGCCTCAGATTCTGCTATCTGGAAATATTCCACGTATTTGAAGAATAACATATTTAATTTACACAGTGAAATAGTACCTTCTCACTGCTTAAATATTCATAACCTTAATAACATTAAAAAATATATATATATATATAAAATAATTTACCTTGTTAGTCAAGTTCTTGGAGCAATCTGAAGCCAGTTAGAAATCAGTGTAAATACACAGCCTTTGGCTGCTAACCACTGTGTTTGCTTCCTATTCTTCTAAGAATTAATAGCATATAAAACTTGAAATGCATGCTAGCATTCCCAGCTGCATTACCATACACACCTTATTAGCTATTGTTTCTAATTTGACATTGCTTCAGAATTTGGGCTTACCTCAGCTTTCTTGGATCTTCTTTTCTTTCTATTGGTCTATGTTGTTAGACTGTAATAGCCTGAGTCAGGCTACAAGCCGTGTTCTATGAATACAGCCTAATATATACGCATCAGTGACTACAGCTTTTAACCCCTAAAATAGCTAAGGCACCTCAGCACCTAAGCAAGAAAAGACAGGAAATCCTGATTTAAATATCAAACAGCCACAGAGCTGAAGTAGTTTTATTTTTATAATTTAGCAGATGAGAGGAACTGGTCTAGATGAAACAGGTAACACAAAATGTACCTTTATTCAACATTTTTGTCAATTGATACTTTTCATGCAAAGCTTGCTTGCATTATAATTCATTCTTATGATACCTGAACTGGCCACAATGAATTAAAAACAGTGCCATCTGTTCCTACGGAAATCTTTTATTTGATTTTGATCAAATTCAGATGCTGTCATGCCATTTAAAGACATAATTCTTGATTAAGAGAAGAAGATAGCAAAAGCATTCACTAAGAATTTTTTAATAACATCTATTTCCATTTCTCTAAAGATTAAAATAAGCCTTTTTTTTTTTTTTTTTTTTTTTTTTCTGAGATATTTTAGCATATATTTCTTCAAAGACTTCATGCTCTCCAGTGCCTCCTACAGTGATCTCTGGTTTTAATTATCAAGGCACCAATTAATTATCTTGTTTTATCATTAATCTAAAATAAACTCTTTCCAGCCAACTTCCTTTCCAAAGCATAGACACATATTTCTGATGTTAAGTACTTTGTTTTCTTTTCTGGTACAAACTTAAAGTAACAGATGAATATCAGGAAAACTAGACATTCAAAGACAGAGTCTAAGGGCAGAAAGAAATATCTAGTAATCTAATCTTCATTTTAATCCTCACTCTTCTGTTATCTTGCAAAAACAAAACAAAAAAAAACAATGGAAATCAACCCTTAAGTATGTGTTCAGCTTCCAGTGACTTCAGTAAGGTTAATGTTAAACACATAATAAAAATTTGTTCATGAGTAAATATTTGTACTACCTTGCTTTTTATAGGAATAAAATACATCCTCATTACCTGTTAATTTTACATAGTTTAAGTATGTGCTTAAAAATGAAACAAGTGTTTATGTGTTTCACCCTGTAAGAACTCCAGACTCTTCAGCATCTCATACAAATTACTAGGGCTTTCTTATAAGCAAGGGATAAAACTTATTCCTTCATGTGTGCTATGCTGAACATTTCAAAATCTTACATTATATGAAAACAATTTACATCTATACCTCAAAATAAAAGTTTTAGCTTTGAGTAGCAAAAAATTATATGTACCACATTCAATTTTTCATTATGAGTGCCATTTTAGACACCCAGCCCTTAAAATGTTACCTTTGACCTCCTGCAGCTTTCAAGGTGCTCCATATTAATGACAAGAAAGCTGGTCAGCTAGACTCCACAGAAGAGAGGTGGAAAAAACAGAAAGTGCTACTGTATGAACGTTACAATAGCTGTGAGTTCAGTAAAAATGATTTAAGTAGGCTTCAATGTGAAAAGTGTATCTATGATTCTTGTCAAAGCCAGACAGTACAATGCAAATCTGGTTTGTATTTGTGCTAAATCTTCATGGAGGGCATAGAGAAGACTTTCTGAGATCTGTTCACCATTAAAGAACAAGCCAAGACCTTCACAAATGTTATACTGAAAGGTTTTAAACAGTGAGTACTGGTGGTGGATATCTTCTGTGACACACTTAAATACAAGTTCCCAGATGTTTCCCATTTAAAAAGAAAGAATTTATCTTATGCTTCAGGAGTGTCTGAATTTACCCTTTAACCTGCTAATCATGTACAGATGTTCATTATGTTATCACAGAAGTCATGGACAGAGGGACTTTTAGCTTACCTTGTGACAGGTGGTGGTACTATTTGGGTGAACTACTGTTTAGCAAAGGAGAAGCAGGTCACAATGTAACCTTTGTGGATCTGGATCCTTATCAAACACATATGTTTCCATCCCTTTTAAAGATGCAGTTCTTCACTAGGAGAAGAAAAGAACAGAAGCATTTGCTAAGAGATTATTTATAAGGTGTATATATATATATTTTTTTCTGATGCAAACAGTAGGAAAAAAAAAATAGAGAGAAAAGTCCTCAAAATCAATAATATTTCTAAGAATATATCAAGACTGTGATATGTATTCTCACATACACTCCAAAATTTTGGAAAGAGCTCTTCAGGAACATGTGACTGTTTGGGTGCCCAAGCAGATGTTGCAGAAAAGCCTACTTTCCTTGAAACCATTAAGATTACCCACAAATTCTCCTTCATGTATTTGTTTTGTATGATTCTCCATCATCTTTATTATTTAAAGGGTGAAATATATGGTGATAAAGTTTTACAGACTAATAAAAGGCCATGGCCAAGATTTCCAAAAATGACTAATGGTTTGGGAGGTTTTCAATGTGAGTATCCAACCTGAGACACTTTCCAGAGCCTTATTTTCAGTAAGAGGGGACTGAGAGCTTTGTGTTAACAAGGTCACTTTTAAGTTGTAATGCTGAGCAGTCAAAGACAAAATATCAGTGAAACACAAAATGTTCCTGAGATCGTGAACTATCTCTAAAACTGTATTTCAGAATCACAGAATCACAGAATTGAAAAAGCTGGAAAGGACCTCAAGAGATCATCGGTTCCCCCTGCCCTCCCCTCCCCCCT
>NC_048893.1:47846710-47886473 GCF_011077185.1 Oxyura jamaicensis | reverse complement strand
CCATGTTTGCAATGTTATCACATGACAATGAAAGGAAGTGCAAATATGAATACAAAAAAAAAAAAAATCCTGCAAATACCTATTCTGTGGATCCTAGATGTCTTTTAAAAATATGCTGCTGAGATTATTCTAGTTTAAGAAGAATATCTGAAACTATTACAGAACTTTTGCTCCATATTTCTCCCAGTAGTCCACATTGCTAATCAATGTCATAACAGACACCGTCAGAAAAAAAGGGCAGAGATCGAGGGACGCCAATAACCACAGAGGGCAATAAAATCTCTTTGATCAGAGTGGTGTACTTGCTTGGGAATTGAACAGCCCATATGATTAATAAAGACTGGAATGGCTAAAAAGTCAAAGACTATAAAGATCCACAGACAAGAGATATGGAGAACTGAGACTGCTGTGAGAGCAGTTGCTCTGTTTCAGTATCAACACTGATGACAGGGAAGAAATGCTTTGCTTTCTTTCAATAATGGCTGCCATATGATTCAGATTTAGTATGAAGCAAGGTCTGTTAAACATCAAGCATGTATATAGTTCATTACCAACAAACCCAGGAGTATACTGCAAGCAGAGCTAATTCACCAGCCCTGTGGACTGCTCCATTGAACAAAGGCTGCAATCCTGTGTGCCTAATTTGGGTACTACTTTAGTAAAATTTTAGGTGTCTTGCCTAGAAGGAAAATCAGTTCACCCCCCCAAAATTCTCTTAAACTCCCTTCAGGGTGACTGAAGAAATGGTGATGATTCAAAATCTGCAGAAACAAAGTCTGTGCACAGTTTAAGCACCTTTCACCATATACTCTGCAGTTCCAGACAGCCATGTGATCCATTTAATCTAGGTGTTCATATTTATTCAGGGTTCACTCTGCCTTTTTCACTTCTGCAGATTGGCACCTAGTGGTGATATATTTCTCTTTTTGCATTGTTGCTTAAAATATAGAGTAAGAAGCTCTCATTTTCAAGCCCTACTTAGAGTCAGAAGGACAAAAGCCTGATTACCCTGCATGAAATATCCCAGTTAATAATAGCTTCTACTTATCTTAAAAGATACGCAGTCAGGTTGGCAAGACCAAGGAGTCTAAAATAAAGAAGATGAGTGAGGGTATCTGTCTAGCTCACAGGACAATGCAGTCAGCCCAGGAGGCCAGACCCAGCTCCTATAGACTCGTTACTTCACATCATAAACATAATTCCTGGTGAAAACAACAACAACAACAACAAACAAACAACAACAAAACAACCAAAACCAAATATACATCAAAAACAGATTTAGGAACAGGAACTCCGCCCCTCTCCTTCTCTTAAAGTAATATCAAGACCATGTTTTCCTCTCTGCAACAGTCCTTTGCACTGCCTCCTTGAACAGTACAGAGGTTCAAGAGAAGGCTGGAGCACATTTCCTAGCCTCAGAAGAGGTAGGATCAAACTCCAAAGGCTAAACAGAACCTAGAACTGCCTGCCTAGACCACTCAGTTAGGAGATGTCTCTCTTGTTTAAACAGGCATTCAATGCATATATAGTCAGATAAAGTATATCACATTTACCTGGTGAGTTCTCAGGTTCACATAGGAGGCACTGGTTAAGGGAATCCTAGAAAACTGTTGAGCTGGCTTATTTTGTGAAATGCAAATATCACCTAACTCCTGGTTTATATGGGATTTAGGAAGATCTGGTCTTATCCTAAAAGTTTGGGAAAAAAATATTTTGATGGTTTACTTTCTGCACACCCTCACTTCCTTATGAAACGAGTATTTCAGTTTAAAGAGATCCTTGCAGAGCAGCAAAATTCAGAACACTAAAAGCTCAGCTTTTATTGCAAATATCAAGCTCTCCTGAATATGCTTCATTAAGGAATGATCTGACTGTCTATTGTTTTTCTCTATATATTTTGAGCTCTTTACCATAGTCATACAACAAAAGTTCCACAACACAACGCCACGATCTGGTATTTATCTTGACTAGCTAGATTTAGATTACCTACCAGGTAAAAGTAGCTGTTAATCTCTTACCTTAATTTGTTTTCAAGTTGTCATCAGTTTTAATACTGAAACAAATCTATCCTATATTAATACCAGGGACCTGATTTTAACATGTTAGATGTACAACTGTATATGGTAATGTTGTGGTTTAACCCGGCTGGCAGCTAAACACCACACAGCCGTTCGCTCACCCTCCCCCCTCCCTCTCTGGGATGGGGGAGAGAATCGGGAAAGTGAAGCCTGTGGGTTGAGATAAAGACAGTTTATTAAGATAGAAAATAATAATAATAATAATAATAATAATAATGTACAAACAAGTGATGCACAATGCAATTGCTCACCACCCGCTGACCGATGCCCAGCCCAACCCCGAGCAGCCGGCCCCACCCCCCGGATAGCCACCCCTATATATTGTATTGTTCCCAAGAGACAGGTACAAATTTTTATGAGAGAAAGCAGTAGTGTCTAGGAAAACAATGAGAATTGTTTAGCATGACGTCAGATGGTATGGAATACCCCTTTGGCCAGTTTGGGTCAGCTGTCCTGGGTCTGTCCCCTCCCAGTTCTTGCTGTACCCCCAGCCTGCCCACTGGCAGGACAGAGCAAGAAGCTGAAAAGTCCTTGGATTAGTGTAAGCAGTGCTCTGCAGCAACTAAAACATCGGCATGTTATCAGCACTCTTCTCATCCTAATCCAAAACATAGCACCCTACCAGCTACTAGGAAGAAAAATAACTGTCCTAACTGAAACCAGGATATATAAGTATATCTTAAATTAAGTACCCAATTTACACATTTATCAATTAAACACATACACTGAGATCTTGGCCCTCCATATGACTATTTATATGATTAATATTTTCTGGGAAACTAATGGTAAAATAAAACATGAATTAGTCACTTAATGACTATTTTGTATATCTCCAGTTTTGAAAAGTAAGCTATCACTGACTAAATATTTTAAGGTAGCATAAAGATAGTGAAAACAGATAGTGAAACTTTGTAGTAGTGTTTCCTTTGTTTTCTTATTTAATTTTATTTTTTAAGAAGTGTAAATTGTTTGAATTCTTCTTCATTTAGCTTCCCACAAGAGGGTGATGAATTCTGAGAATTCATCCTAACTTGAAGTTAGAATCCCACTCACCATGAACACTCCTGTTGGTAACCATCCTTTCAGACAGAATATGTTGAAACTATCTCTTTATACTGTAGACGAAATTCCTCAACAAGCACTTTGGTGCCCATTGACAACATCTTTTTCTCTGAGGAAAGATGCAGAGCCCAGCTCCATGGCAGAATTCATGCATCCATCACTATCCAAGCATGCTGCAGCATTCCAGAGACCATAAAGGAGCATGGTCATTTTCCATCATTGCCTACTCTTTATCTTAGCTGATTTCCCACTCAGCACATAGCTTCTGTGAATCCTAGAGCTGAATGACTAGTTTCGTTCTGCACTAAACAGGTACATACATCTCATGCCATGGTTTTGGATACCTGTCATCCTGAATCTAGAGTGGGACTGAAAAATCCTGCAGGGGATTAATTTTCTTTCCCACATTTAGGAAACAGCATTAAAAAAAAATATCTTATTTTTATACACAAAATCACAATTTCTTTTCAGAATCAACACAGAGTTGCATATATTTTTGGCATTCTTTTGAGAACTTATTAGTTTAATGTTTATTTCTTTGGCAGTGAAATGGTCCTCATGGTGAAAACTAAATGTGAAATTCACAAAACATTTTTTTAATCCAGTTTGGAAACCTCTCTATGAAGTAAGATGTACAGCAGATTCATGTGACTAGGTACTGGAAAGTTAATGAATAAATAAATAAATAAATAAATAAAAATTGAAAGACATTGCTTGGCCTTGTTTATCTTCTATATCTTAATCTTACTAATAAATTGTTTTACAGGGTATGGAATTTATAAAAACTTCCAGTGCTTCTATCTGTAATCTTACATATGTTTCAATAGAAATATATTTTTACAGATATTATTCAGTACATTCCAAAGTGTCTTTATAATTTTTTTGGAATGTATTCTCTAGTCTGGCTGATCAGATAACACTGCTCTCTTGCACAATTTATCCCATGCTAGGACACACCAAAATGTTCTTTTGCACAACATAACTGCCCATACAGTTAAATCTAACAGCCCATTTTCTTTGCATATCCAAAGGCTACCTAATAACTGTGTCATCTCTGTGGCTGTGCTACTAAGTAATACAAGAACTGTTAGAGCTATCTATAGTGAGAATGATACAAGGAGCAGCAATTTCCATACTAGCAGCTCCTGAAATAGAAGCTCTCTAGGTCAGTAATATTATAGTATAATAGTGTCTGTCTCTAATGAGTGCTGGTGTAACAACCCCTGCAAGGAGCTCATCCATCTATTAATATATTATTAGAGGAAAATTACGCTATCTTGCAGGCAATGAGACTATGCTCAGAGATGCAGCTAGCAAGCAGCTTCTCAAGAGATATTATCAAGAGATACGAGATATGTGAGTTTTTGAACATCTGATGAACAATAGAAGCCTAAAGTTAGCTATCAGAATGCTGCCATTCTCATTGTTTTCCTAGACATTACTGCTTTCTCTCATAAAAATTTGTACCTGTCTCTTGGGAACAAAAAAGACTAACAGTCTTAGTATGAAAAAAACATTTGCTTTTTCCAACCTCCATTGCTGAGATTCTATAGTAGGTAGTTTTCTACAACAATAAAAACATGGCCTATATGATGACCAGAATAATCTATGTTTGCTTAAACTCTTATGACTAAATCTGACAGAAGGCATAGGCAGCATTCATAAACCATTTTAAGCCATGTGGGATTTTTTTATTTTTTTTTTATTAACAGTTAAAAGTATTATTAGTCTTCTCTAGTGATGAATTTAGACACTTCAAAACATTGTTGATGATGGTTTTCTTGGAGAGAATAAAAAACTCTGTGATCCTGTATAATTTTCCTTGTGAAATGAGTATGATTTGACTTCTTTTTCCAGAAGAACAGTATCACTTTTCTTAAAATAAAGCTTTTTTCTTTTTCTTTTTCTTTTTTTTTTTTTTTTTAAGAATTCAAGTTCACTTGAACTAACTCCTGTACTTCCATTCTGTCATCTGGACTCAAATTTTTACTTTAAAATATTTTCTGTATTTTTTGCACTGCCTTCTTATTATGTTATTTTTGTCCTTTTCTTTCACAATTTCAAGATACAAAGGTATGCTGTTCCACAGAGGAACTGTGTAAGGAGGATAATACCTAAACACGTAGTGACTGGATTAGTAGTCAAGACTTGCTATAAAAGTGTTTTCTGATCTGCAGATAATGATTTCAAATTCTGAAAAGAAAGATTAAAAATAATAATAAAAAAAAGTAGATAGGAATTCACCCATAAATAATCATACTTTTAAACACCAAACAGTAGCAGCATATAATTTTTCAGATACACTGCTTCCTCCTGAAATCCTCCTCTCTTTTTATATATCTACAACTTTCTATACATTGGACAAAGGCATGTAAATGCCAGCCAAAAAAATCAACCAAACAACCAAACAAAAAAACCCACACACAATAAAAAAAATAAAATAATAATAATAATAATAATAATAATAATAAAGCTTTAACCTTAAGGTTCCACAAAAGCTGCCAAAGTAAGATTAAATTAAAAAATGTAAAGAATGCAAACTGAAATATTCAGGGCAAAGTGTTTACGTGATTCATGGAGAAAAACCTTGAACTTGCTCAATTTGGGCACTTTTGGAAGATCCTTTTCCCTCAGAGAGAAATCTTTCTTTTGGTTACAGCATGTGGACATATGGGCAAAATTGTTTCCTGTCATAGCCCATAACAGCAAACTGTTTTCCTTTGCATAATAAAATACCCCAGGCATCCAATCTGACATTCCTTCATTCAAGGTGAATGCCCTGAAGCAAAGATTTAGCTCATCTTGTCTTCCTCTGTGTCAGCTAGTATTAAACTATTCACATTAAATAGAAAAGCTTTAAGAATTTATCCATGAAATTTATATAGCTTCCTGATTAAGTTCTTTTCTTACAAATAGAGGGTCTTTTTATCCAAAATCTAAATCTGCAAAAAAAAGTGAGAACCAAAATGTCACAGAATCACAGAAATATGGAATGATTGAGGTTGGAAGGGACCTCTAGAGATCATCTAGTCCAACCTCCCTTCTCAAGAGGGGTTCTCTAGAGCACATTGCCCAGGATTTTTTCTAGAAGACTTTTGAGTATCTTCAGAGAAGGAGACTCCACAACCTCTCTGGGCAACTTGTGCCAGTGATCTGTCACCTTCACGGTAAAGAGGTTTTTCCTTTTGTTCAGATGGAATGTCCCCCATGAGCACTTTGCCCATTGGGGTGGTAGTGCTTAAGACTGCATTATTTTGTGTAGACATCTAAGCATCTTTGACAGTGCTGTCCCACATGTAAGAGTTAGATAGTCTGGATCTCTAATTTCACTGCTAATACTTAGTAATTCACAAGTGTCAGAATGGGAACAGATTTGCATAAGCCAGATGTAGACATCTGGGTATCAAATAAAAGTTTCCAGAGTTCTTACCTATGGAATCTATATCCAAATGTTAGCTGAGTTATGATTTTGCAAGTATCAGGGGAGTCTGAATTATAGACTGGAATGTGAAATGATAAATTTTCCACATGAATTTAAAGCAAAACTCTTCAACTGTAGTGATGGTCCTTAAAAATGATATGCTTTTCTCTAGTACTTACCATCATTCTTGGAACTGCATATAAATTATATAAATTATGAATATGTTTGAAGGAAACTCTGGAGGACATTTAGTCCAACCTCATCTTCAAAGCTCAGGGCAATACCAACGCAGGTTGTAAAAACCTCCAAGGACAGAAAGCCCTCAGCCTCCCTGTGCAACCCATGTTAGCATTTACACTCTCATTTTGAAGCATTTTTTCATCTGTCCAGCCTGAATTTATCTTTTTGCACTTTTTCCTTTGCATTCTTGTCCTTTCATTGTGCACCCTTGAATCTAGTCCATTGTTCTACAGTGCTCTTTTGCCAGTGGAAGACTGAAATAAATTCTTGGTCTGAGGCATATAGTATATTCATAGATACAAAGTGAAGTGACCTCACATAGCTTAGAAAAAACATAGACTGAGGGACATTCTTACAGGGACTTTCTGTCTTAGTGGCTCTCTACTGGAATTAATTCTTTTATTTATTATTATTATTATTATTATTATTATTATTTTACAACCTTACAGCTCCTACCCTCTTCACTGTATGTTTATTGCAGCTGTAGGTACAAAAATTCAAGCTGCCTTTCTTAAAGATGTCTTACTTTCTTGTCCCCAGTTTTCAAAATAATTTGGTTTATGCTGAGCATACACTTATTTATTCCCCTTTTGGTAAAACTGAGGGTTTTCTAGTAGATTGTGTACCTGTAGAAATGTACACAATGTTATAACACCTTGAGAGTATGTAAAGAAGTCACAATAACCACAAGTAGTCAGATAGACTTTATTCCTTCTATCAAGTGTGTTGGGATATTTCTAATTAAAATTACGTTTATTATCAAACTACTGTACTACCTTGAATAAATGTTTCCAATAGACTTTTGCTATCATTTTATTCCCTAGCCTAAAGGTTTTCCCTTCACTCTATCTCTTTGTGACAAAGACAACTCTCACCTTTCCCGGATTCAACATGGGAACCAAATTCACAGCATAGGTCTAAAGTCAACTTTTGCACTTGGACACCTGTTTTTTTCTGACCTATGATTCTTCTTTTTAGTTTTTGTTTGTTTGTTTGTTTTAATAAAGGCAGGAAAAAAAAAAAAAAAAGAAAGAAAATGTTAGTATCATTTTTATGAGTTTGTCAGTCACTAAATTCATACTTATACTAGGAATTGAGTTGAGGCCAGCAATAGTAAAATTCAATTACAATAATGTTATTATGTCATAACTATAAAACTGTAAAAGTAACAACTTATAATGGAAATATTGCCACCATCTCAATTATTGTCATTATTGGTATTATAAAGAATGTTGTTTCTTTTTCTTTTCTTTCTTTCTTTCTTTCTTTGTTTTCTGTAAAACAAGTTTTATCTGCTCTTTGTAATTTAGAAATACCTGGATAGCTACAGGAATTCATGTGTACTGTGGTCATTAAGGCAGTTATTTTCAGGAAGCATGAAGGGTAATTTTCTTATAGAAGGTATGTACAATTATGAAGTTTCTGATCTTCTTATATTGAAGATAACAGGGAGGCTCCACTGGTTTTTAGAATATCCCAAACTGGAAGAGATTCACAAGGATCACTGAGTCCAACTCCTGGCTCCACAAAAGACCACCTAAAAATCAAACCATATATCTGAGAACATTGTCCAATGCATATTTGTAGTCCTAAAAAGAGTTTAGTTGAGGCAAATTTACAGACTCCATTATCTCCATACTACTGCAGCTGTGTTATTATCCATTAATGTCTGCTTACTTTTAAGTTATGTTTTCTCCTGTACACACATGTATTTCATAATATGACCAAGATTAGGAGGTAACAAGGGTGTATGCAACATGTTTTTCTGTATCCAGGGTGCTGAAACCTTTATAACCAAGCTCCATCAACTTACCTTCCAGGAAGAGCAGAAATTGCAAGTTATAGTGAATCAGTTTCCAAGGCTCTAGCTCTATTAAGGATTATTGAACACCTATGTTTCTGTCCAGAGCCTACAAAACTATTTATGTAATTTTCATAAGCTGAGAACTAAGGTATACTGATATACTTTAATATAAAGTATATAATATATATCGTTGTATATCCGCTTCTGCTAGATGTAGGGACTTGGAATTTAAACAATCTTTATAGTGATTAAAAAGACAAATTAATGCAAAAGTGTGCTATTGTGGCTTACAATATAGGAGCAAAGAGATACAGGATACATTGTCCCCTTTCTCCTTTAGCAGAGGGACATCATTTTTTTTTGTTGTTGTTAGTTTTTTAGAGAATTTCTGAATCATAGGAAAGAGCTATTCAACACAAAACAGTGCTGCCAAATACTATTTTCTCTTAATTGTCCAAGTGTTTGTTGCAAGATAAAGGTTCCCCAGTTTCTGAGGGAGCTCACTGGTATAATTTGATAATTTGATATTTTGTCAGTGAACTTCATTCTCCTGTATCCCTTGAATAAAAGATCTTGTGACTATCTGTGGAAGCTTTATATGTAACAACTGGCTATGCAGAAAGTACCCTCAGCAATAGGTTTTAATCTGTCTTGAGGTGAACTGTTTTCAGTCTCACTGTAAATCTCTAATGATCCCTATTCTGATGTTTTCCAAAACTCCCAGCTTTAAATTTCATTCTTCTATGAAAATTCTAGCTTACTTGTAGCAAAGGTTATTTTCAATCCTTCCTGTATGTGGACAGAAAAGTAATAACACTTATGAATTCCAAATGACAAAAATAAGCAGGGAAATGTCTTTTTTTTTTTTTTAATTATGATTATGATTATTTTTATTATTATTATTATTTTTTTATGGGATTACATATTGATTCTGAACACTTGAAGCTGGCAAGGTGCAGACTAAAGTGTCTTGTGGTTTGGGCTTTTTTTATTATTATTATTATTAGATTTCATTTTTCTGTAGGTGATTCTTTCTCCTTTTGCTATGGAAACTATAGGAGTTTTTGTTTGAGTGTTTAATAGCCTAGTAGTTGGAGGGGAAGGAGTACCCATGGGATTATCTGTGTTTGCAAGCAAGCTATTTATAATTCTCAGCTACATTTATTTCAGTGTGTGTTCGAGAATGCTGACAATATTTGGACTATTAAATCCCAGGTTGAATATATTACTATTTCTCTATCATCAATAGTGATTACCTTTTACTTATTGTCTGTGGTTTGTGAGAGATTCTATTGTTCTTTTGACAACGCTGATGAATTAATTCACACTGTTTCATAGTTCTGTGACTCCCATACTGCAAACTCCATAAGACATTGACTTAATGACCAACACAAGTGCAATGTTAAACTATATCTTTACAAATATATTGAAACTTGAAAGTAGAGAAAACAGTTTATTTAATCTTACAATAAATTTTGCAAAATAGAATAGCTTAGATTATCATATTTTAACTTTTTTTTTTTTTTTCAATTTAAAAAAGATTGAAACATTGTTGACAATGATATGGACACAGAAGTACTATTTGCTATGTTTTATTTTCTACAATTTATTTAAAACAAGCATGCAATTAATGGAATAAAAATACTTGTATATATGACTTATTTTGAAATAAGATTTATACCAGCAATAGATAAAAATCTTGCCATGAAAACTTAGATGAAAGCAAAACAAAAATAAAATAAAATAAAATAAAGAAAAAAAAAGTAAACAATTTTTAACCTGAAAAAGTGTTCATTTCCCTGTTATCTTTCATATATTCCATTAATTGTATATTGTTGCATATTGTAATGGTCTCTGGAATATATTTTCATATATTTTAAACTGTTTTGATATTGTTAAATCATTTGTTTTTCTTTGAGATTGGTAATATGAGCAAGGCATGAATAATTAAGAGTGCTGGATTGCTTGCAGGAGAATCTTCTATTTACACAGGCTAGCCTATACTGCTCAACACTCTGATGAAACCCATCTGACTTATGTAGATAAGTCTGATACCAGATGGCACGTACTGCATGCATGGATGTAGATTTCTATGAGGCCAAATGTCTTCCTTCAATTTAACTAACCAGATGAAGGCATATTTTACACCACTTCTGGTCAGTCTTGTGCTTCCTAAATACAACCATTTGTAAAAATATGCACACATTTCCTTAGTGTTGCCTTAGTGTTGCATGCTATATATTAACAAAGAGAATGGTTAATATGCAGATTGACATTTAAGGCATATTTTAATTTTAAAGAGCTATCTTGATGTAATTCATGTAATGATGACCCCTAGAAGGGAATCTGAGACTCTGAGGCATCTCACTCCAGTGAGATCTCGGCAGCCACCCGAAGGCAGTTGTACATCTCCTGTGGCAGGTCAGCCCGAGTGAGATTGTTTCCATCCAGGCGCAAATGTGTGATCTTAGAATAGGTCAATGGTCCAACAACCTTACAGAAACTGCTCAATGGGAACTCTGAAACAAAGGGGACACGAGTAAGAGAAATCACAAACAGTTATGACAAATGAGATAAAAGCATTATTATTATTATTATTATTATTATTATTATTAACTTGGAAAAGGTGACTTCCTATTTATTTTATTTTATGTATTATATTTTATTTATTTTCAATATTTTGTGTGTCTCCTCTAACATAATTCCCCTTGAGCTTATTGGGACTTCAGGGTTTTTTGTTAGAGAGTTTCTTCACGTTAATTGTGAGAAGTTCAGAATTTCAAGATTGGGTTTTTCAAGTGCTGTGTGCTTCCATCATCTGTTTACTTTTTAAGTCTTCAGATTTTATTTAGAGCCTCAATTTGGCATTTAGAAAGGAAAGAAAGAAAGAAAGAAAGAAAGAAAGAAAGAAAGAAAGAAAGAAAGAAAGAAAGAAAGAGAGAGAGAGAGAGAAAGAAAGAGAGAGAAAGAAAGAAAGAAAGAAAGAAAGAAAGAAAGAAAGAAAGAAAGAAAGAAAGAAAGAAAGAAAGAAAGAAAGAAAGAAAGAAGGAAGGAAAGAAGTAATAAGTTTCTGGAAAAGTTGTACATGATATAGTCTTACCCATAAGAAGAGGCAGTCCCATGTGTTTGTAAAATATTATTTTTGGAATGTTTCATTTTGATGTACTAGTTTTAAAATGAAATTCGGGCTGGAGACAGGGTTTAAATCTGTACATTTAAATTGTATAACTGAACCTTTCCATAAAAGTAGTATCACAAGGTAAGTATAAAAGTAAAAAAAAAAAAAAAAAAAAAAAGTAATAATAATTATATTTATTGCAGTTCACATATCATGCTATATATATATGGAAATTGTATCTTATGAGCAGTATTAACTGTGCTCAGTATACATAAGCACCCATATGTATTCATTGTATACCTCATTCATTCAGAAAAGATTTATCCTCAGGAGAGAATCTATGTAAATAAAACTAATGTCCCCCGTATACCACATTATATAATTTTGCAAAGATAGTTCTTCACTCTTCTCTCTGCTCCCTTTGATTCAGACACTGTCACCACTCAAGAACCAATCTGAGAGACTTGATCAAATGTTATAAAATGTTTTTGTGGTACAGAGATACCAGCTTTCATAATTTCTGAGAAATGAATGTAGGGTTCTCAAAATCAAAAGCGCTTTTGACTACAGGTCATAGGTCATTAATGGGTTTTTGAAAACACCCCATTATATATCCTTTCTGCATGACTATTTATCTCATTTAAGAAAACAAAATGGCCTACATTCAGTTGTGGTACTAAAGGAAATGGAAGAACTATCTTTCATATCTCTTCTTTAACCTCAATTGGATTCTTCCAGAACTGACATTACAACAATCTTCTATCATTGATGAAATATTTATTGTGTAAACAAGGTATAAATGTACTCCCATTTCTAAAGGCAGATCTTTAAAGAATGACAGTGTAGTTAACTTGTTAGAGACAGAGAGATGATGTTGAAGAAAGGGTAAATATTTGTATATCTTTCACAAAATAAGGAATCTTATGTGGAGATTGAGGAAATGTATTTAAAATGTTAGATCTCGATCACCAAGATTTTTTAGACTAAATAAAAACAACAACAAAAATCTTAGATTTTGAATATTTTACAACCTTGTTCTGGAAGGGTGAAATAAAAGGCATCCTTAATGGAACAATTATCGGGCAATCCAAATTGGAATATTGTACAATACTAAACTTGTAGACCAATTCTAATACTTTACCAGTTCAAAATGTACCCACTGAAGTGAACTGATGATTCTCATGAGATAGGATCACACTGTCTAAGAAAAAGTTATAAGATAAGATCTGTGTGGATTTTGTTGTATGAAAAGAAGTTTGCTTGGCTTACAGACTCTACTATTTATTATTTAGGCCAAGGTCTCTGGAGATTGTTTGGGTATAATTTATTAAGAGGTAAATAAACATGAATTTTAATATATATGTTTTTCATTTTCTAGTCTTTCATGGAAAATAAAATGACACAGTAAGTATAATTTTATTGAAGACCATATAAATAAAAGTTTTCAAAATTTACTTGTTTGTTTACCATATTGTTACTTCTGAGCACAAGTTCTTATGTAAATTTAATGCGCGTAAGCAACAAAGTTTATTAGTGTTACCAAAATACCCAACTGTGCATAATGTTTATGAGATTGAGACAACTTTGCAAGTAGATTCAGATTTAGTCTTCACAGAAGTCAAAGAAACTCTGTCATGGGCTTCAGTGATATTTGGTTCCATTTCTTGGTGCAAAGTGTATGTATTTGGGTATTAATTTATTATACAGTTCATATAATTATCATTTGTAAGAACCTATTAAAAATAACTGTTTTCTAATTGCATCTACATTAGCAGAAAACTAGATAAGTGTTTCTTGGAAGTGTACTTAATGTGCAGTTTCCTATATGTTCTGTATGGAAACTGCAATCAGTGCAACTGAAGCACTGTTGCACATAAAACATAACTAGTTTACTTCCTCCTTTATTGAAGTGATTCATGTTCCAGATGTTCCTGTTAAAATATCTTTCTGAATAAATAGTATTAAGGTTTAGAGGTAAAGAACATTGAATTTTGCTATTAGTACGACATTCATATTTTCCCTACTCAGCTTTTCTGCATGAGTCAAAGAGATAGTTACAAGGATTGGATGAAAATTGGATTTTCACCCGAACAGTTATTTTCTCACTAAATGTGTCTGTTCCCATAAGAAATTCTGTTATTCTAACAACATTTATATAAGAAATACCTAAAAAAAAAAAAAAAAAAAAAAAAAAAAAAAAAAAAAAAAAAAAAAAACAGGAAAGAAAAAAAGTTAAAAAGTCAGGAGAAGGTTTGCCCTCTGCTCTCATATACCCATATGAGAGAAAAATAGGAGCGCAGAAATATTTATTTTTTTAGACAGAATTTATTTTTGACTATATGCTAGGCAAGAGTATATCCCTTGCACATCAGGACTACAACCAGCCATAATCTGAGGAAGATTAATTGTATTAAGATTTCTTGCTCAGCTGTGCAATACAGCAGAAAAGCTTAATGGGATCAGCAGTCCTAGTCATCTTTGCTGGTCCGTGTTCCATTAGTAATCATATCTGAGTTATTACTGCACAGGACACTGTAAAAAAACACTTTGGGATTGCTGGAGTATTTCAGATAAAAGACCATAAAGTATCTCTACAACTAACTGTGTTTAGAGTAATTAAAATTATGGTACAGCTACTGATCTAGCCAATGGACAGCAGCAGAACATGTTGTCCCTTGACCGTACCCTTGAACATTTTCAAGTTTCCCCTTGTAATACTCCATTCATATAATATCTTCTTGCTAGGAATTCATGTGGAAGAAACTGTTTCCTTAATCCTTCACAAATGAAATATGGGGAAGTCCATCTGTGGACCCTCTTCACTGATCCTCATTGATTTCTGTAACTGCAGAGTGTATTTTTGCCTATAATAATAAATATTACAAATATTTATTTAATCCCAATGCAGTCCTAAGGCATGAGAGTAAACCAATGTTATTATTAATGAGGAAACTCCACCCTGAAATTATTAAAAAAGACATACTAAAAGGACATTCAATCTTATCCATTCTGGGTTTGAGGTATGAAGAGAGCAAAGACATTTATAAATCCATTGTGATCCTATGTTAGCTTGGAGATCCAACTAGCATCAAGTATAGTTGATGGAGTATGCTGTTGATACCTAACTTGCACAAAATACTGTGCACGTGCTTCTAGTTCTTAGAGATCAGAGAATTTATTCTGAATTTGTCTTTATTTCTCTTTGGCTACCGTTCCTCACAATGCAGTGGGATGAAGACAGAACACTGAAGTGAAACTGATTCTGTTACAAATCTTTCAATATATATTTATGTCAACTCTTTTTCAACAATCTCGAAGTCACTCAAATTCTCAAATAATTTATTTTTATTCTTTTAGAGTAATTTTATGGCAATGCATAATGACTATATCTGACCTGAGACAAAAGTCATGGACAATAACTTAGAGAAATATATCCTTTCCTTTTGGTGATGTCAAAACAGGTGGGGCTCTTCCTCAAATACTAAGGTTAATCAATAACCCTAAAGATATGTGAGAAAATGGGAGACAACAGCAAATGAAAAACTGTAGAAGTATATTTATGCTAGCATTCACTATAAGTGAAAACTTTAAGCTATGTAAGCACTTTATACCTTTTAGGACATATTATCATGAGACCTAATACAGCAGTCTCCCCCTCAAAGTATTAGAGTACCATAAGCCATAGTATGGAAGGGAAGATGAGTTTGTTTACAGTCATCCTTACACGAACTTCTGGAAAAAGGGAATATTTTATTAATAAGCAACTTGTTATTTGTCTGAGGTTCAAAGGGGAGTCAGCTGAATTTATAGAAAGACTAAACACTCAATACTATAGTTTAAGTGTAATGAATAAAGAACTGGAAAAGTTTTGCTCAGCACATATGTAGTATATCCTTAAAAATAATTACTTATTGCTTGTCCCACATTGATAATTAGCATGTTAGGGAACACAATATTGTGCCTGTGAAATTAGATAGTCAAGAAAATCTATTATGAAAATCTGCTACATTTCTTTTTCAGGCAAAAGAGTAAATCAGGGCTCTTGCATCAGTCCATATGGTAGCAATGAAATTGCAACAGTAGCCAGTTCTACTCCTTACACTATCACCCTCTCATGCAGACCAGTATTTTGGAAATACAGCTTTCATTTAAAAGTATATTGCTGTCACAGTTGCTCAGAAGTCCTTGGAAACATGAATGGAAAACAAAGTTGGTACTGGGTATCTTGCAGAAGGCTCAGAACAGCCACTGTAAACAGTTAAAATTGCCTCATTTATCTCAGGAGAAATTAAATATCAACAACTCTTTTAGAAAAGAGAGAGTATCTGAGAGAGTTCTACAGGTTGCTGTATGTAGTACATCATGTGGGAAGCATTAATTCATTTTTTTCCTTCTTCAAAACACGGAAATGAGATATAGAGGAAAAAATCATAATACTGAGGAACATGTGAAACAGTAAATAACAACAAAAAAGGTCTTGCCTTCTCCACGGTAATTTATCCATTAAAATATTTTGCTGCAAAGGCCAAGTCTGTATTGAGTAAGGAAATAAATATTTCTTAACTAACACTGATATCCTAGACCCCTGATGGATACAGATAAGCAGATGAGGATTTTATGGTTTATAGTTTATGCTAGCTAGCAGGATGATGTAAATCTTCCAGCAGAAATGCTGTCTGTGGTTGAACATACAACACACTACCTCTCCATGAGAGGCCACTGCTGACAGAGATCCAGCTAGAGAGCTTCTGACATGAAGGTGGGGTCTGTCCAGCTCTATAGTATCTCCCTCCCATCCCAGGATTAGGACAGCCTTCTAAATGCTTTGTCTCAGTAGAAATCTCCATGATCTTGCACAAGGTGTTGCTGTTACTGATTTTAGAAGGAACCGTTTTAAAATCATGTTGAATGGAGACAAACTTGATACCTCATCATATGATGTGGAAAATGGGAATGAAAATAGAAAGCAACAGGATCAGGATTTCAAGATGAGTTTGGAAAGATGCTGTATATATATATATATATATATGTATATGTATATATATATATATAAGTATATATATATATAATCTGCTTCATTGTCTCTTTTTCATTGTGTTTTGTGCCTAGTACATTATGAATTTATTGTCCTCTCCTTCTCTCCTCCCCTCCAGCACTTTCACTGACACTCTTCTGAAAGTTTGCACATACTGTAGTTTGATTTTCAGCTATCTTTTGTTGACTTACAAATTATGACTATCCCCCACACTGATTAAACTTTTCCCAGTTTTTTTGTTTCTTTGTTTGTTTTTGTTTTCTAAATTGTATATATGTACTCCATTGGCTTTGATGGAAGTACTTCAGTGTATCTGAGATGAGTATTTGGAAAATAATAACCATATATGGAGAAAATAGAATATTGTGTATTTAAGATTAATTTGCGTAGCTAAATGTCTGTCTTTTATTATCAATGTGAGCAACAGTAAGAGAAATGCTAGCCAGTACCATTTATTTAAACTGGTTGAACTACACTTCCAGATACTTGCCTCAACGATTAGTGTCTAGATAGTGGTAAACGGTAATGAAAATATGCAAATTTAACTCACTGTTAATTTTGTTGACTTGGAGGTAGAAGTTTTCAAGATTCTCACTGACTGTTGGAATGCTCTTCAGCTGATTGAAGGAAAGATCCAACTCAACCAGCGATGTGATGTTGAAGACGTTGCCTGGTATTCCAGAATCTGTTAATTTATTGTGGGATAAACGTAAATATTGCAGGGTTTTAAAACCTTGGAAATACTCATCAGGAATGTTGGAGATCTGGTTATTGTCAAAATACAGCATAAGCAAGGAATGAGGCAGTCCTGTTGGTAGCTTTGTGAGTCGATTGAAGCTTAAGTCAAGATACAGAAGTGAATTCAGGCCTTTAAAAGCCCCAGAAATAGAATCTGCCTTCAGCTGGTTGTTCTGGAGGTGTATGACAGTCAGATTTGCCAGCCCCTCAAGTGCACCGGGATTAACTTTTGTGATCTTGTTGTGACTCAATTGAAGGTCATCCAGAGTTTTTGGGAGAGGTCCAACAGCTTCAGTCAAATTGTTGTAATTAATGTGAAGTTTCTTCAGATGCTTTAGTTTAGAGAAGACTCTTCCTTTAATTTTTGAATTTTCCAAATGGTTGTGATCTAGGATCAGCCACTGTAGGTCAGTTACATTATCAAATGTGTTTTCTTCAATGCCCTCAATCATATTGTTTCGAAGGTAAAGGTATTTTATTCCACTTGGTACAATTGGAATGGTTTTCAGTTTAAGATTGTCACAATACATTGCAGTAGGGTAGCTTAAAGGACAATTACATTCTGGGGCACAGACTGCTGAGGATGGCCCAAAAGGATCATAACCATAATCATCTGCAGGACCATAGTCATACTGGCAAAAAATGCCACTAATCAATATCAGAAAAATGTGCAGTGAGTTTAAAGTCATCTTTGCAATGTGTCTTGTCCCTGTATAGTGGAGGGGGATAGAAAAGTTATAATTGTTTTTGTTTGTTTGTTTGTTTGTTTGTTTTCAAAAATATTTGAAATTTTAACACACAAAGACTATGACTCAAAACTAATCAATTCAGGCTTCCCATATAAAGCTATTAAATAATAAAAATATATTACTTTGTTACCAATTCACAGTTGCTATTACAAACTTACAGTCCCTGTTTTGATATAAACTGCCTTTGTAGTGTGAAACTGCAGGTTATTCTGCTGTTGCAAATATCACATTTTTAAAGTCATATTTCAGCCGTTCATCAAATTACCATATGGATGATAATGTCCAAGTTTTCTAAACTTGGCACAGAAGGTTTTCCAGTTTTGGTGAAGGCCATATTCAGAGATAGTTTTGCCATTTAAATTCTATTAAGCTTTCGTTGCTGTTACTAATATGTTAGAATTCCTCATTTTTAAATAACATGTGGTGTTTTCAATTAAGTTCAAAAAGGTCAGGAAAGTTACAAACTGAGAGGGATGGTCTACTATATAGTTTGTTGTTAAATTCCAGTAGCCTGAAATATTTTATTCTCCCATTTCCTCTAAAGCAAGGTGGGAAGTTCCTCCAAGTTTCGTATTCAGATAAACAAAGTCACAGAAACATAGTGCATGTTCCCTTGGACCTGTCAACCAGTATTACATATAGTACTACATATGGTGAATGGGTATAATCTCACTATCTAATAGGGGTTTACAGTGGATCTGAAATGACTGCACTTCATATAGTGCAAGTGTCCCTGCAAAGTCGATGTATAACAATGAATGTGATAATTACAATGTGTCACCATTCTAAATAAATAGATCAATAAATTACTTGTTTTGCATAGTTGGCCTTCTAGATCCCATGTAGCTAAAGGATGTTTTAGTGTATTTGGGTATGTTTTATTGTGATACAATATGAATGATCTCACCTTACTTTTTAAAGGTATATTTCATAAAATATTAATCTATTAGTATATCACAATCTTCATAGATTAATATCTACACCTACATGGATTCTGTGTTGTAAAGTCAGTGAACTAACTGATTTTCACTGGTGAAAGTGTATTCAACTCTGCTTAAAGAGTGAGACAATTAAGAAAATCCTTAGAACAATCATGTTCTCAAGTAATTTCAGACAGCATGTGCAGCCTTTAAACAGACCACCAGGCATTGATGTCAGATCTAGGCAGTCTTCCAGCAAAGTCAGCCTTACCATTGGCACTGTTTCATGAAACAAAGAATATCTAACGTTGAAATGCAGGGTCATTGCTAGAAAGTCTTCTTTAACTAAACTGCCTTGCTTTTATTGACTTGATACAGCTCACCTAAAGTAACTCTAAGTAGGGCCTATTGATTTGGTGCAGAAAAATGATTTATTTTATATATATATATATTTTAATTTGGTCAATCACCCCAAAAGCCCCTCTGCTGGATATTAAGTTTTTGTCTTCTGGATGAATAGGAGGATTGCATATCTTTTCCCATGGTGTTGGTTTCACCACATTTACCTAATTACAAACTACTGGATAGAGAATCAATCAAATGTGAGTTGTCAGTGTAATTTTCTTTGTTCTTTATTACTGTATGGGAACTTGAAAACTCGATCTTCAGTCCCCTGCTGGTATAAGTAAGTACAGCTCCTCTGAAAGAAATGTTACATAGACAAAATCCACCTCATAATCTGGTCATATTTAGGTACTAAACATTAAAGACAGGAGATTAACTGCTTCTATATTCAAAATATAAAACACTTCTTGGACAATGTTCTTTGGCCTTACAATGACATTTTTACTTGTCCTCAATATTTTATAGTCTTACTGATAAAGTAGGGTAAACTTCCTATTTTAAATTCAAATTCTATTGCTCTTGTATTTTCAAATTATATTAATAATTCTTGATTTATTGCTGAGGCTGACATAGTATTATATATAGCCATTATATAGGCTGACATAGTTATTTTAAAGAGTATACAATGTTTAACTACTCTGCAAAACCCTGGAAGTAATTTGGAGTTAGGTAGCTTTTTTTTTTTTTTTTTTTTTTTTTGTGTATTATCAAAAAAAAAAATAAAATTTAGATGCCAATTCCTTAGTGCAAAGCCATATGTGTCTGACATAAAATGGCAGAGTAAAGTAAATATTTAGTGTAGTTAATTTATTTTATTTATTTATTTATTTATTTTCATTCATGCTTCTAAATGTTTCTCTGTCAGAAATGTAAGATGTAAATAGATCATGTACACATGCTTGGTTGTTACACTGAACTATATGAATCCAAAAGGTAACATCAGAATATGTTCGTAGATGTTTATCTTATAAATATAAGCATTCTTGAATGGATTGCTTGTGTTTGTTCTATTCAGTTATGTTGTAAAATACCTGTTAAAACATTTACGAAGTGCCTCAGATGACATGCCAAAACATACTAAATGACAAATCCACAAATTTGGAAAAATGCTTACTACAGTAGAGTAGACAAACTATTCAAATTATTTTGCAACTTAGACTGCCTTATTTCTAAAGTTGTTGTGAAATAAAATAAATACAAATTTCTCGTCCCACTATAATTAATATAAATATACCTTAATTCTGCAGCTTAATGTTTTACTCATTTTGCATAAGAGTTATCGTTAAGAAGTTTCAGTAGGATATTTCAAATGTGCCTTAAAATTAACTAAGTATCAAAGTATCTATAATTTTCCTCTTGTTGTTTACTTGATTAAATATTTAACTGTCTGGATGCCTTGTCTTTTTGTGAAATGAAGCAAAATAATTTAACAAACGGAGTGCTATGGAGCTATTACTAATAGACTTTGAATGCAAGATTTATGCACAAAATATGTGAGGTCGTTTTAGGGAAACTAAAAAAGTTAATGTACTAAACAACTTTTGATTCATGTTCAATTTACAAATTGGCAAACTTATCCTGACATGTTTTCACATTCATATTACAGCTACATTTAAATAGCTGAACATTACAGTTAAAACATGCAGAAACACTTACCTTACTGCCTTGAAGCTGCTTTCGTTAATTCCCAGAGCAGATGCAATAAGGGACTGTATCGACCAATATATGCTGTAAACAGTGTCAGGAGGTAAAAGTCTGCCAGATCCTCTGTGTTACAAGAGGAGGAAAAAAAAAAAAAAAAAAAAAAAAAGCCCTAGTCACGCTGTTCTCTGAAGCTGCTATGTCATCATGGTGATCTTGTGGTGTGGCATGTGCAAAAATGCTGCTCTCTAACGAAGTGCAGGTGGATACCATATTTTGTACAAGGACAACCCATCTGTTCTTCCTGTGGGATGAGAGAATGATAAGTGTTCAGAAACCAGAAAAAGTTTAGACCACTAGCCACAGCCTTATACAAAGATTTTTGGTATTTTAGAAGGAAAATATTTTCCTTTATAAAACAAATTATAAACAGACTTTTGTTTCCCAACTTATTTTATACTGCTAGACATAAGTTAACAAATAGCACTAAGACCTCAGTGCTGCTGTATTTCTTTAGCCAAGTGACTCATTCTTTTTTTTTTTTTTTTTTTTTTAATAATTTATGTGCACAATAAAACATCCTCAATAAAACTTTTAGCTTAAGGACCAGATTAAAAGATGTAAAATTATCTTTGAATAATGCTCAGCATTAAATAATGAGTTCAAAGATTGTTCTACAAAGCTTAGGAATTTACGTGGTCTGTAACTTTTCTTTGGTGATTAAATGCATGTCTGTTTAGTACAAACACATCCAAGAAACTTTTTTTTTTTCAGCAGTTACTGTAAACTCACTTTATACTTTTGTTCATTTTTGCACTTACGACTTTCTTCTGCTTTTCAGAATCTGGAACTACTCAGCTTTACATTGTCTGTTTCTTATTCTGTGGATGTAGTTCAAGAATGCATCTTACAGCTTGGAGGAGAATGTTATTTTCACTGGGAAATGCCAAAAAAATAATGCACTAAGACAGTAACTGTTTAGAGTGGGTCCTAATGTTTCTGAGAGAGCCTTCCCTTATCTCTAATTGGTGGATATCTTCTCTTTTTATGGGATGCAAGCTCTCTGTTCTAAAGTTGGATGGAGACAAATGTGCATATAGAAAGCATATACATTTTAAAGAACCTTGGGTGTTTAATTATATATAACTGTAATTGTCAAGTTTGTTGTTGTTGGTGGTGGTTTGTTTGTTTGTTTGTTTGCTGTTATCACTTGTATGGAGTAAATTACTTTTTCCATAACTTTTTGTAATCCATTCCTTTCCTAAATTTAGTTTTGTCTTAAGTCATATGATAATGCAGGGAATGAGACCAGCTACTTCTGTGGAAAGGACAGGATTTAGTTAGGCTGGAGAACCCTCACAGTGTCTTGCAGCAGAGAAGGCTGGATGGGGGCTTCCACCGAGATTTGCTGATGATGCATCTGGGCCACCATGCCTGTGGAGCAGGGAAAGGTTGGACATAATTCAGTGCCCTTCACAGAGAATGGGAAAGACATCACATAGTTACAGACCCCTGGGCTACAATTCCTGTTTCTGCCATAACAAAATTAGCATACAAATTTATGCAAGACAGAGTACCAAGTACCAGTTCAGTTCTGAGGGAGTAAATTTTACTCTTTTCATGTTCTGACATCATGCTGGTCACTGTGGCATGGGAGAGCTATTTACATATTAAGAAACAGAGGCTGAAGACAGACCATAGCTACACTGTTTGAATGATGTAAATCAGCTAAATGGTTAAGAGAATGTGAAAACTCCTCCCATTTAAAGCCATGGGATTGCCATAGTAAACTAAGCTAAGTAGGTGAAATGTGCATGGGATCAGGACTGGAAATGTAAAAGTGGACAAAGCTGTTGTTGTCCTGTGGACAATTGTAAAATGGAGACCAGATGGAGTTTCTCATACACGATATGATACTTATCTGAAAATAACTTCATTAGTTTCAGTTGACCAGGGAAAATCTAAACTGTAGCCTTGACTGCAAATGGAACAATAAACAGGAGTATTGAGCAAATGATCTATCTGGAATAAAGAAAACATTCTGAGTACAGAAAGGGATGCCTTGGAGTGTCTGGGGAATTGCTCTGGGGAAGAAGGTACAACAAACTGAGCAATGGTGAATAACATTTTTAAAGACAATTTAAAAATCCACAGGAAATGTACTGGATGTATTTTCTTTGATCAAAAACATATTTTGAAAGAAAAGCTCATTATAAAAAGTTAACAGATATTTTGATCTTTCAGTAATAGATATGGCTTTACTTCTGCAGTACAAACAGAATTGTACATTGGGTGGACATGACATTGTACATTACCTGTTAGTGCAGGCTCAGCTTGTTTTTGGCAAAGTTATATTTATGTACCAGCTGTTTATTACACTGATTTATGTAGGTCCAGTCTAAATCTTTGGTCTCATACTATAAACAGAAACACAAAACATGCATATCTTTCATATCTGGTAGAAAAATCTTATTAAACAAACGTGATGATATTTTACAGTTAACATATGGTAAAATCTTAGGTCACATAAAGTTCAGATGAGATTTTTTCATTCATATAGTTCCCTTCTTGTTGATTGGTTTAAATTAGCTATATAAATAGCACAATCAAAATGAAGAATCACATGCCTTCCAAGAATAAGATATAAAATAATAGAATTTTCCTTTTCTTCAATAAGATTTTTGCCTTCTCTCTATTCTGTGATTTAATGCTGTTCCTTCAACGTCATTTTATATGCTTTCTTAATCCTACTGTTCTAACTCAAGAAGCACACACCTCATAAACTTATGCTTAAGGGAGCAGGTAGGGACTAAAGTACAGCTGGTAGAGGTATGGTTTCTTCTGCAACAAATGAAGGGAAAATGGGTGGGTCATTTCTTCTTTATGGGCCTCTTTTCATTTTTTTTTTTTTTCCACAGCTTTCAGAAGTCGTTAAACTGAATGTGAGAGTAGTCTAGCTAATTTCCAATGAAATCACAAAATAACATGTAAATTCACCTATGCCATATAATTTAAAAAGCAATCATGAATATGCTTTATGCCTGATAATGTCAGGACATGCAGATGTTTCATCTTACAGTAGATGTACTTCTAATTAATCTATCTTTTTTTTTCTTTTCTTTCTTTTCTTCCCTCCCCCCCCTTTTTTTTTTTTCCTTTCCATATTTAATTGTCTGCTTTATTTCCTATTTATTTTTCATTAATGGGAGATGTGAACAAAACCTACTGTCATCTGGTTCTCTTCAGCTTTTAATACACTAACAGAAATGTTCCTTTTACTAGATTCAGGGCTTCTTGTCCAGACATGTACAGGGCTGGAGAGGGTCAAGAAGTCTGGCAGATCTTAGTAAAAGGATCTGAAAGCAAATATCACTGAAAGCATATCACTTTGCTGTAAGTCAGATCTAGTTTTCAAGAATTGTGAGTTACAATACTACTGTTTTCTCTCTTCAGTCATTAGTGATATCCCTTCCGACTTTTCTCTCTTGTAAAAAATACCCTCTTAATAACCCCCCATAATGTTTATTTTATTTTATTTTATTTTATTTTATTTTATTTTATTTTGTTTGTTTGGTTTTGTCCTAATTTTCTAAAAATATTCTAGTTGCTGAATCTTAATAGATATTACCTATGACAACTGCCTCTTTCTAGTCTTAAAACTGTACATATCTGGTACTGAGACAGTACATCAGTGCTTAACTGTGACTAAACTTCAGCTCTATGAGTACTTACTCAGAAGCAAGTACCATTTCCCTAAGAGCCAAGACATTTTAGTGATTTAAGAATATGATATCTGGGTTCTAGAACCATATAGCCCCAGATAAAGTGTTTGTGGAACTTTTCAAATTGCCACATAAATGGAGGTGTAATTTTTTTCACTATTCTCTTTTAATTTAAATATTTCTCTCAAAATGAAATGAAGGCCAGTTCATTTTAATTGGCTATTTTTACTGCAGCAGAAGGTAAAGAAATATCCATTAAGGAAAAAGATCATTCCATGGGCACCATAGCATAAGCCACAAATTATAAATAGATGGTATGGTGTTTGTTGTGAGTTATTGCAAATGTGTGATGTTTTCCACATCTCTATATAGTACTTGTATAGTCTGTGAGCCTATATACTAATAATAACCAAAAATATGATATTGGCTCAAACCTCCAGTAATAATTAGTTAAATGTTTTTGTGAAGTTCTGCAACACTTTGAAAATATTGCTTAAGGCTGACTCATATCAAATGAGTTCCACTAAAAACAATTTAGTTCCAGATTCTGAAGGCTGTAGGTACTTATTATTTCTTCATCTGAAAATGTCCTTTCTTCCAAATTGAAATTTTATTTATTCAGCCTCTACAGTTCACTTACACATTGAATGGAAATTTTTAGAGCACATACTATAAGCATTACAAAATTTGTGGTGATCCAAATCCTTTTCCCCTTTCTCCTAAAAAGGAAATAACAGCTTTGGAAATTTACAAAAAATGGTAGTAGTGGTACAACCTATTAGCAGACCACAACAGATATTTTAGTTGAATATGGATCTTTGTTTTTTTGTGGTTCTGAGGAATTACTTACTGTTTTACTTCAGACTTGACAGTGTCTATATTTGAGTACTCTCCATTGCTTCTCAGACTGTTTTTTGTACTAATCTGCACTTAATTTGACTCAAATCGTCAATGACAAAATTCCTTTTAGTTGATTCAAAACTTGACCAGACCTCTTGTATGTTAAAAGACACTAAGGTTATGTTAATCTCTATGTTAGTAGAGACTAAGGTTAGTAACTGTTTTATAAACATATAGGAAGTCATGTAGCCCTGGAACATGAACCAACTCAGATAATACTAAAATAAAAAGTATAAGAAGATATCAAGGAATTTTGGTGAATTTCTGGGAAAGTTGTGGTTACGGTTAAAAGTTATAAAGTATTAAACAGCACAGATACCTTATAGGGAAAGAAAGATCTAGACATGGCAAACTTGGTTAGCTCACTGACTAGCATTCATATATAACAATGCTCTACCTTCATAGACCTCCTTTGAAATTCATTAGCTTCTTACACCTTCTTGTAATTTAGACATTAACAATGTCTTTCTTCATTCAAACCACTACTGTTTAAGGCCAGGAAGGTTGTTGCATCCCAATTTGTAATATCTCACAAAACATTAAACTTTATTCTGTTTTTGCTGTATTAAATCCAATAAAATGTGTTTGTCTACATATGATCCAGATAGCATATAGCCATGATCTAAGACCAAAAAAAAAAAGAGTTTTTTAGTTTGATGTAAAAACCTTTCACTTAAAATAAATAAATAAATAAATAAATAAAACCTTTGACTCTGGTAACTCTTTTTCCTAACATACGAAAGAAGCTGTAAGGCTTGCCACCATTAAAGAATACCCTCTAGCACATGGTCATTTCTTAATCTTCCATTATATCATCAAGAAAATAAATTAAAACAAGCAAACAAAAACAGACTAAACTCTTGATATTCTGCCTTCCATTTTAGCTATCCTCTCCAAGAGTTTTTTTTTTTTTTTTTTTTTTCCCTTTTGCTACAACTATATGTATTACTATTTTACAGAAAGATGAAAACACCTTTAATTCCTCATTATTCTTTGTTATACAGCCAACATTTGCGTAAGTGGTTTTTGTGACATAATGGTCTATTAGTTCATTTCTGAGCCTTTTTTTCCGTTACGATTTCCCTACAGGAAACTGAAAAATTCCTTACTGAAAAATAAGAGTTCCATACTGAAATTGGTTTCACAAGCTGGCAGGTTATGATGGGTTACTCAGCACTGTCCCATCTGTTGGCAGGCAGTTGCTTTCTGAGGCAAAGTTGGACATTGAGACTGCCAGTTACAAAAGTTTTATTTATCAGAGATTTCACAGTTTTCATCCTTGTGTCTGCTAGCATGTACTTTCATATATCACTCAGAAATAGAGGGTTGGTTCCCAGGCTGGTAGAAAACACGACCTGCTCAACTTGTGCAGACCCAAGGAATCTCCAGTCTAAATATTAGTGTTACTCTGTTTCTCCTTCAAGCATAAACATCAAGCAACTTTAGGTTTATGAACTTAAGAGTTGTCATGTTATCCAGGAACAGTAGCTCCCAACTCATAGAGCATACATGGTGGTCCTGGGGATCTTAAGTTTTTGCATGCAGCTGCAGCACGCAGCACATGCTGACACATCCTGCTCTACAAGACCTCAGTGGGAGTGGGAACTGTTTCCTCCTGCAAAGCTGGATAGCTGTATCATGCTTCTCCATGACACACTGTCTACAACTAAGTTTCAACAGGGATTTGAAAGAGACAGGTGAATCTGGTGAATAAAAAAAAAAATAAATAAATAAAAAATGCAGGGCTGGTGCTGCAGTCAGGGATTTGACTACTTAGACCATTGGACTTGCTTTAAGAAACCTGGTCTACTGGTATTAGATGGGGTACATCTGTATGAGGAGGGAAAAAAACATCTTTAGTTACAGACTTGCCATGTTGGTGCAGAAAGCTTTAAACTAAAGCTACCAGGGGAGGAGAATGTTGATGCTGACATTAACTATTGCTTCCCATAGATGCAGCACAAAGAAATGCCAACCAGTAAGTCAGTTTCATTAGGGGCCCAACTCAAATGCCTCTATGCAAAATCACATAGCATAGGAAATAAGCAGGGTAGACTGTAATTTTTATCCCAGTCTCAGGGCTATGATATCACAGTACTTGGTGAGATGTGGTGGGATGGCTCACATGACTGGAGTGCTTAAATGGATAGCTACAGGCTATTCGAGAGAGATAGGGAGGGAAGAAGAGGAGATGGGGGTAGCTCTCTACATTAGGGAAGGTCTGGAGTGTATGGAGCTTAGTTATGGTGATTAAAGGGTTTAATGTCTCTGTGTAATGATCAAAAGAAAGGCCAACAAGGAAGATATTAAGGTAGGAGCATGTTATAGACCACCCAACTGAGCTGAAGAAGCAGACAAAATATTCTGTAAGCATTAGAAATGTAAATCACTAGCACTCATTCTCATGGGAGACTTCAGCTTCACAGGTGTCTCCTGGAAATAGGGGAGAAGGAGCAAACTAGGAGATTTCTGGAATTTGTGGAGGATTACTTCGTGACACAGGTGATGAGGGAACTGACTAGGGAAGGTGCTCCACTGGACCTTGTACTTGTTAACAGAGAAGGTCTCAAGGCCGATGTGATGTTTGGAGACTGTTTCAAGCACAGTGACCATGAGATGGTAGAGTTCTCAGTCCTTGGGGAAGTATGGATGGCAGTCAGTAGAACTACTACTTTGAATTTTCATAGGGCTAATTTTATCCTATTTAAGGACCCAGTTAAGAGGTCCCTTGGGAGAGAGCTTTAAAGAGTGAAAGAGTCCAGGAAGGCTTAATATTCCTCAAGAAAGAAATCCTGAAGGCACAAGAGCAGGCTGGCAGGCTGTCCCTATATACTGAAAGATGAGTTTATAGGGTAGAAGACTAGCCTAGCTAAACAGACAGCTTCTTCTGGAACTTGAAAAAACAAAACAAAACAAAAAAAACAAAAACAGAAACAAACAAACAAAACAAACAAACAAAACAAACAAACAAAAACAAAAACAAAAACAAACAAACAAAAACAAACAAACAAACAAACAAAAAATAACCAACCAACTAACCAACCAAACAAACAAACAAAAAATTTTTGGAAGAGTGGAAGAAGGGGCCAGTAACTGAAGAGGACTACAAAGGTGTTGTGAGGTTATGCAGGGAAGTTAGAAGTGCCAGGGTCCAGCTAGAGCTTAACTTTTCAAAAATGTTTTTATAAGTGCACAACCAAGAAATGTAAGATTAAGGAGAATCCCCATTCTTAACTGTCTGAAGGGGGGAAGCATAATGACAAGAAATGAGGAAAAGGCTGAGGTACTTACTGCCTTATTTACCTCTGTTTTTATTAGTAAGACTAATTCTGCTCAAGGTACCCATCCCATTGAGCTAGAAGACAGAGACAGGGAGCAGAATGAAGCACTTTCAATCCAAGATGAAATGGTTAGCAACCTACTATACCACTCAAATACTACAGATCAATGGGATCAGTTGGTATCCACCATAGGGTACTGAAGGAGTGACTTGCCAAGGTCCCAGTTGACTGGGTGTTGGTGAATGTGACACCGACCTGCAAGAACGGCAAGAAGGAGGATCCAGGGAATTACAGGCCTCTCAGTCTGACTTCAGTAAAAGGGAAGGTCACAGATGGAATCTTGAGTGCCATCACACACCATGTACAGGAGAACCCAATCAGCATGGGTTTACGAAAAGATGGTCCTGCCTGACTAGCTTGATCTCTTTCTATGACAAGATGACCCCCTTAGTGGACAAGGGAAGGGCTGTGGATGTTTCTTACTTGGACAGTAGCAAGGCATTTGATACTATTTCCAAAAGCCTTCTGCTGGAACAACTGGCTGCTCATGGCTTGGATGGATGTACTCTTTGCTTGGCGAAGAACTGTCTGACTGACCATGCTCACAGAGTCATAGTGAATGGAGTTAAATCCATTTGGCAGCCAGGCACAAGTCGCATTCCTCATGGCTCAGTTATGGAGTCAGTTTTGTTTTACATTTTTATCACTGATCTATATAAGATCAGTGATAAAATCACCTTCAGTAAGTTTTCAGATCACACAGTTTTCTGCAAGTGTGGATCTGCTTGAGGGCAGGATGGCTTTTCAGAGGTATCTGGATAGGCTGGATTTATACCTTGAGTCCATCTCATGACTTTCAACAAGGCTAAGTGCTGGGTGCTGAATTTGGGTCACAACAACCCTATGCAGCAATATAGGCTGGGGGAAGAGTGTTTGGAAGGTTGCCTGGCAGGAAAGAACCTGGGACTGCTGGTTAACAGCCAGCTGAGTATAAGCCAGCAGTGAGCCCAGGTGGCCAAGAAGGCCAATGGCATCCTGGCTTTTATCAGAAATAGTGTGGCCAGCAGGACGAGGGAAGTGATCCTCCCTCTGTGTTTCTGTACTGGTGAAACACCTTGAGTACTGTCTTCAGTTTTGGGCCCCTCACTACAAGAAGTATTCTAAGTTGCTTGAGAGTGTGCAGAAAAGAGCAACAAGGCTGATTAAGGGACTAGAAAGCAAGACATGAGGAACAGTTGACAGAACTGGGGCTGTTTAGTCTAGAGAAGAGGAGACTGAGGGAAGATCTCACTTATCACTCTCTATAACTACATGAAAGAAGGTTGCAGTGAGGTGAGTGTTGGTCTCTTCTCAGATAACAAGTGATAGGATGCAAGGCAATGACCTCAGGCTGACCGGGGAGGATTAGATCAGATATTAGGAAGAATTTTTGCATGAGAAGGGTGGTTAGGCATTGAATGGGCTTCCCAGGGAGGTGTTGGAGTCACCATCCCTGGAGATATTTAAGAGACATGTCTCTGGCTTTTAGGGGCATAGTTTAGTGATAGACTTGTAGTGTTAGGTGGGTTTTTAGACTTGATCTTAAAGGTTTTCTCCAACCTAAATGATTCTGTGATCCTATGATTACCTATCTATTAATATCTATTATAACATTAGTTGTTACTTTATTCATTAATTCATTCATTTTTACATTATTTTTTCCTGGGACTGATGGCAGATTAGCAAACTTGTAGTTATAGTATTTACCTATCTGTAGTCCTCAAATACTGCACTGATGTTCTGGTAGTCCCAGGCTCATGAAAATGGACTTTGAATGAACCAAAGATCTCTTACTTAGCTTCTTAAAACATTTAGGTACAAATTACTGTCACATTCCAATTTAAAAATGTTTATCTCTAATAAATATTATTTATTTATTTATTTATTTGTCCTTAAGAGTTAACATTATAATTCTTATATGATGAAAGTACTTCAGCCTGATAAAAGTATGTCAATCTACTCCTCTCCAAATGCAGAGGAACAATTTTTACTGACTTTATTTTCAAATTTACTATGAATATTTTTGTGTCTGTTTAGCTGTGGCTTTATAAAATTAATAAAATTTACTTGTCATAAACTTCAACTTCTTCTAACTATCTTCAGCCTTGCTATCTATCGATCTTGCACTGATATCTTCAGTGCAACTCAGATTTATTTCTGTCTTATTGCTGGTATGAACAAAGAGACTATTGTATGTGTACAATGTGTGTTTCCCACTCAGAAACACAAACATATCTTGGGCTTCATCAAAAGAGGTGTAGCTGACAGGTCGAGGGAGGTAATTCTCCCCCTCTGCTCCATTCTCATGAGAGCCCACCTGGAGTGCTGCATTCATTTTTGTGACCCCCACGAAAGAAGGACATTAACCTGTTAGAGCAGGGCCAGAGGAAGGCCATGAGGATGATAAATCAGCTGGGAAACCTCTCCTGTGAAGAAGGACTGAGGGAATTGTGGTTGCTTAGCCTAGAGAAGTCTATGGGGAGATCCTTTCAGTAGCCTTTCAGTACCTAAAGGGGGCCTACAGGAAAGATGGGGAGGGACTCTATTGTAGTGACAGGTCAAGGGGCAATGGCTTTAAACTATACGTGTAGATTTAGGTTAGATATATGCAAGACATTCTTTACTATGAGAGTGGTGAGGCATTGGAACAGGTTACCCAGAGATGTTGTAGATGCCCTCTCCCTGGAAGTGTTGAAGACCAGGCTGGATGGGGCTTTGGGACACCTGATCTAGTAGAAAGTGTCCCTGCCTATATCAATGTCATTGAAACTAGGTGATCCTTAAGGGTCCCTTCCAACCCAAAATATTCTATGATTTTATGATTCTCAATATACTTTATATTTCCTCATTTTTCATGTCTAATACTTTTTTATATTCTTTCACTTGCAATTGCATTTCACTTTTCTACTGAAACAAACGTGCTTATGGCTAAAATTGGCCTTTCTTGGTTGTAAAATCATGGGAGTATTTAAGGACAATCTCTTAAAATCTTTTTAAGTATAGGTATTCTTATTTTTCTTCTAATTTTTTCCTTCCATACAAATTTGTTAATCCTTTTCCTCTTTGGGGACGTTTAGCTCTTCTGAAGTACTGGCTAGAAACATGCTTTTGACCATAGTAAATGGTCAACTTTGGAAACCACCAGATTCCAATCCAGTGATTAACTTGTCTTTATTCATCACAAGGAAGTTCAAAGTGGATTTACCTCATGTTGTATGCAATACTTTATGTCTTATAAATTGTACAGTGTTGAGAAGCTCTACTAATGCTTTATTATGGGTTGCATGACATTGCTGACAATAGTTCAGAAAATAAAATTTCCTATTAGAAAATATATTTGTTTTAAAATTTTCTTCATCTTGTACCTCATCAAGATTACCTCCATCTCTCTGTAAGATGTGGACCTCTTATAAATTGTCTCACATGCTGTATCTCACACTTTTGCTTCTGAGAGACAGCTAATGTAGGTGTCTGCATGTATTCCAAAGATTCCAAGCATTCTTTATAGTCAATGAGAATCTAGAAAATAGAGTTATGAAGCCTAGGGAGTTACTTAGCTCTCCTTAACACAAACACCATGACAGGATTTAGTTACCTAAATTCTAGTATTATTTGAGATACTCTAAGATATCCAGGTCATCTATATAGGTTATGAGAAATGGCTTAAAGATCTGCTCTGTTTTCAAATGGCAACTGATGACAATGCATAGTAATTCCTATTACATAATAACAAAATATCACTGTTCAGGCAATTGCTTCATTTAGCTAGTAATACGAAGACATCTACTGCTGTCAGATATGTCCTGGACTGTCCAGCACATCCACATCTCCACATCACTGGCAGTTATGACTTAAGATCATGAGATCTTTTGCTGTTTGGAAACAGTGGCAGGAAATCAGGTATGTCTAAGTAATCTAAAATTACTTTAGACGTGTGGGGACCCGATACTTCACTTGGAGCTCCAGTCCAGGAGACAGCCAATCTTTTAAAATGAGGTGATATGCCCACTTTGTGGAAATTGTCTGAATGGTATTCTCTCCAACAGTTTTCATTGCCAATTTATATTAGATGAGTATTCAGAAAAATATCTGCATTCAAATGTGATAGAAATAGTGTCAGGCAAAATGAGATGTACAACAAGGTACAAACCGGGAGACAGTCAGGATCTGTTCTGTTGTCCCAAAGTTTTTTTTTTTTTTTTTTTTTTTTTTTTTTTTTTTTTTTTACTACTTAAAAGTATAATTTTAAAAAGGGTGGAAGGGGTCAAATGTCAAAAAAAGACAGTCTAATATTTCCATTAAGTCATTACTTGATTCCTCAGTGAGCTGTTTTATTTTATTAAAGTCTTTTTAATCAATTTCTTATATAATTGTATAAATAAGAAAGGAAAGAAACAGCTTACAGCTTTTGAGATTTGCATCATAGGCTTACACAGGCTTATTTTGAATTTAAGCTAGAGTGCTTAAGGTCTAATTTGCTCTTCTTCCAACCCAGGAAAGGACAAGCTATACCAATATTTCCTTCATCCCATGTTGATGGAGAATATATCACTTTCTAGGTATAGATTTCTTCCTCACATCCCATAGATCTTAGAGCTCTCTCTACTCAGTCTGACATATTTTTCTTTACCTCTTCATATACTTCAGATTTTAGGAAACACTTCACAATCATTTTGGTATAATTACGCATCTGTATATTTCTATACATGTATGTCTGTTTGCTAAATAGCAAACAGATTTGGTCTCACAAATGGACATAAGAGATATCTCTTTGACTTCCTGGTAGACTCTTTCATGACTTCTCAATATTTATAGTTACTTTTGCATATATAAATATATATTATGGAACAAAATGTAATTACATTTTCAAAGACAATTCACGTTTTTGGAATAGTGGTATGTATTTAATCTAGAGGGAATTTCTTCTTTCTCTCTTCAAAAGCTGGATTGTAATTTCTCTTGGATCATAAGTACGGAAAGTAAAATATTGCATTCAAATATTGTTACTCCTCCAAGCTTCAGTCAGATCAGAACCCCATGTTATAGAGCAAGTAGGTAACAAATTTGTCAATATCTGGATAGGCCAATGCAAAATATGAATAGAACCCCATTTTATATTACTGAATATGAGCATGACACATTTCCCATTTAGTCTCTACTTAGAATAGTAAATCTGGCATTGACAAATAATTTATTACAGTATTAATTTATTTAATTTTAGAATTTTATCTAGCCTGAACTGAACAAATCATAGCCATGGTCTGTGACTTACTACTCTCAGCATGTTTAAAGGAAGCCATATAGTTTTGTGGAGTGAGATAGCCTTAGAATAGAGATTGAGCTAAGCTATACTAGCTAGTAGTTTCCAGAGATGGAAAATGGCATGATTTCACTTAATAGTAAAGACACATCTTTAAACTCTGAGCTATAATCTGGGCTTTCAATATAAAAATTAACATTCAGGTCCTGAAGTCTGTTAACATTAGCTGATTCACAATTTGACTTTTAATTTTTCATTTCATTATTTTCATAATTTTCTCAAAATTTCTATGTGTTTTCATGTGTGTGTGTGCATATGTCACTCTTGCTTTACACTGAAATTCTGAAGAAGATACATTAAGATTATTTGCAAAAAAAAAAAAAAAAAAAAAAAGGAATAAATTCTACAGAAATAATATCTGATTCCAAGTCTTAACAGAGTAATAATCTTTAAAAGGAAAAGCTGGTTTCACAGAGGATTGTAGACACAGACTTAGAGACAGCAGTACCAGTAAGACACACTATAATTTAGGTTATGTTCATATCCCATATATAACTTCAATAATGGCTAGCCTGTTGCTGTATAGCAAAATCCATTGCTTCTATTCCAATAACCTGAAAGCAGAACGAGATCTTGTTACCATAACCATACCTATTCGTAATATTTTTGCTGGTAAACAGAACGGTTTTACATGTGTTAAAGTGGTTAAATCTTTGCAATTGCAACAGAATTTTGATCACAACAGTAATAACCCTGAGAGCAGCCGGTAGCAGAAAACAGTATAAACATGGCAATACATTAGAAAGTCCAACACCATATTTAAAAGAATACTTGATGAGGCCTTCCTTCATTTTTGTTTTGTTTTGTTTTGTTTTTTATCCCACTGAGGATAAAAGATTTAGTCCCCTGTCTTTCTGTGTCTTAATAAAGAGGTTTCTTGAAGCATGCAAGTGATGAAGAATGACTAAGACTAGTACTGAGCACAAGTGTGAGACTGCATCATGTCCTGTATATCCAGGCCCATCAGAGAAGACTCGTGTTGTCTCATATTGTTAACTTTCCTAGAGAATTCAGAGGAGGAGCATTCTTTACAGCCAGTGGGGAATAGATGGTAGGTAATGGCTTGTGACATTCTGACTCAGGGCATGGAGATGTAAAAAAAGTGTTTGCTTTACCAATAAAAGTTCCTTGAATGCCCCCACTAATGTCTTGTCCCACATTCACATCCTGAAACATTTTCAGAAAAGGTATGTGCTTTTCCAAGTCTTGGAAAACAGGGTTTGGGCTACTAATTCTCTCAGGTGATGTTGAAAACTTGAATCTGTGCCTATGTGCCTCTAAGCCAAATAAAGATAATCTTGTCTATGTCTGAACTTCCTGCTGAACTTGGAGATAAAAATGTCCTTAGAGAAGACCTCATTGATTTCCCATATTTCAAGACTGCAAAACAGGCTGTTGGGTGTGACTGGGGGCTTTTCCAGGGTCGTATACGCCAACATATATGGCTGGTCATAGATGCCATATGTCTAGGCCCTGTGCACGCCAGCTGGCTCTGATAACACTGAATGCCTAATTCACGTTCTCTGGCCATGTCGCCTCTATCCATTGACCCAGCAGCAGTATTTAAACTCAGTCTCAAAACCTGGCTGTGGACATGTTTTAGATGGTTTTCTACCTTGCCAGTCCTGATATTGACTTGACATTTGAATGTGATAATAGATGTGCCTCCTATTTGCAGATGCTTGGACGGTTGGCCAGCCCTCTTTACAGTCACTGAACCACTCTGCTTTTCTTGATCAGGTGCTATGGGAGTGCGCACCTTGCTGATGAGGATGTTGTCCTGCCTTGTGTGACCGCTGGCTCCCAGCTTACCTTCCCCTGCACAGCTGCCATCTCTTGTTGCTCTTCAAGAATTATCTCAGGTAAAGAACAAAGACCTGAGTTGAAACAGCTTCTGGATGAATTGGTGGAAGATGTCTAGGTAAGTGGAGGCCCTGGAGGGGACTGGCCAAAACAATTAGTCTTGTGGTGTACTCACAGCCCTGGTATCACATAGGTTTGTGTACTACTGTACATGCTCTCATACCAGACCAGAAGCTGTCTGTAGCTGAAAGGCTAGAAAGTATGGGAGGTTTCTTCATTTTTTTTCCTCTGTAGGTCAGGGCTTTGGTAAGATGGCTTGTGTCTTCTCGTTTTTTCTGTTCTTGAGCTTGGTGCTGGAAACATGTAATACAGGATAAAAGAAAAACAAAGCAAACAAACAAACAATAAAACAACAAAAACACATTAGTTTTTTTAGTATAATTTTGGTGATAGCATGATGAAATACTAAATTGCCTGAGGTTTATGATCTCTCAATCACTCTTGACTAGTCAACACTTCAGAGATGCTCTTTTGTCTCAAGAGTTCATTGTAACCTATCCACTTTCTCCTTCCACATTAAAATAATGTGTATGAACAAACCTCTAAAGGATTATTCTCAGAAGTGGATAAGCCTTATGAACAAATTCAGTTGTCTAGTTTTTTCTAACATAGCCAAAAATTATTTCGAATGATTTTGTCTTTCATGTCAAGATCACCTTATTTTATGTATTTTTAAATTACATTTTTTTTTCTGCATTTTAGAATTTGGTTTGTTCTTTGAAATCCTTTTATTCCTGCAAAAATCCAATACCTTTAAATCAAAAGAATTTTGATTTAGAACTCAGCAGAACAATGCATGATTAGTTTAATTGGCTCTGAGTTTTCCCATTCAAAGGGTTATTCCTAACATGTATTTAGCTCTCTCAAAAAGTTGGTGTGTGAAGAGGCACTAGCCTAATTCATCTTAATTAAAGTCTTCAGCTGGAAACAAAAATATAATAATGAAGTCTGCAAAAATAGTAGCCAAATCATTAAAGCTTTCTCATTAATAATATAATATAATATAATATAAAATAATTATAACATATATTATTATCATCATAATTTCATAATCATATTATTAAAATATAAGCATTTAAATTTATTATAAGTATATATTCATAATATAATATAATATAGTATAATATGTTATGTTATATTTTATTATGTAATATGATATGATATTATATTATATGATATTATATTATAGTATTATAAACATAAGAAGAATCTCCATCCTTTACTGGATGCAGGGGAGGACATGACTACTGAAGGAAAGCCCGAGGAAAAGGCTGAGATTCTTAATGTTTTTTTTTGTTTGTTTGTTTGGTTGGTTTTTTTTTTTTTTTTTTTTTGATTCTTAATGTTTTTTTTTACATCTGTCTTTACTAGTCAGACTAGTTACTTATCCTTGGGATACTCAGCCTCCTGACCTGTAAGGCTGGGCTGGAGAGTAGAAAAACCCCCCACAGTTCAGGTGGAAACAGTTAGAGACCTGCTGCTCCACCTGGACTATCACATGTTCATGGGGCCAGATGGGATCTGCCTGAGGGTGTAAGGGACTTGGTCGATGTGATTTCTGGGCTGCTTTCTATCATCTATCAGCAGTCATGGTCATCCAGAGAGGTCCCGGGTGACTGGAGACTTGCTAATATGACACCCATCTATAAGAAGGATTGTAAGGAGGACCCAGGGAACTACAGACCTGTCAGCCTGACCTTGGTGCCAGGAAAGGTGATGGAGCAGGTCATCTTGTATGCAATCACACAGCATGTGTGGGACCGCCAGGGGATCAGGCCCAGTCAGCATGGGTTCATGAAAGGCAAGTTCTATCTCACCAAGCTCATCTCCTTCTATGACTGGGTAACCCCCCTGGTGGATGAGGGAAAGGTTGTTGACATAGTCTACCTAGACTTCAGCAAGGTCTTTTACATGGTCTCCCACAGTATTCTCCTGGAGAAGCTGGCAGCCCATGCCTTGTACAGGTACACTCTTTGCTGGGTTAAAAACTGGCTGGATGGCTGGGCCCAGAGAGTGGTGGTGAATGGAAAGAAATCCAGCTGGTGACTGGTCACCAGTGGTCTCCAGAGGTCAGTGTTGGGGCCCATCCTCTTTAATATCTTTACTGATGATTTGGATGAGGGAATTGAGTGCACCTTCAGTAAGTTTGCAGATGACACTACCTGGGGGCGCAGTGTTGATCTGCTGAGAGGTTAGGAAGGCCCTGCAGAGGGACCTGGACAGTTTAGATCGATAGGCAGAGGCCAATGGGATGAGATTCAACATGGCTAAAAGCCGGGTCTTGTACTTTGGACACAACAATCCCATGCAACGTTACAGGCTTAGAGGAGAGTGGTTGGAAAGCTTTGCAGAAGAAAAGGATCTGGGGGTGTTGGTTGATACTCGCCTGAACATGAGCTGACAGTGTGCCCAGGTGGTGAAGAAGGCCAATGGCATCATGGCTTGTGTCGGGAATATTGTAGCCAGCAGGACCAGGTTGGTGATTGTCCCCCTGTACTCAGCTCTGGTGAGGCTGCACCTCAAGTCCTGTGTTCGGTCTTGGGTCGCTCACTACAAGAAGGACATTGAGGCCCTGGAACATGTCCAGAGAAGGGCTATGAAGCTGGAGAAGGGCCTGGAACACGAGTCCTGTGAGAAGTGGCTGAGGGAACTGCGGTTGTTTAGTCTGGAGAAGAGGAGTCTCAGGGGAGACCTTATTGCTCTCTACAAGTACCTGAAAGAAAGCTGTGGGGAGCTGGGGGTCAGCCTCTTACAGCCTCTCACAGTCCCTGGGAGTGTTTAAGAAAAGGCTGGATGTGGTGCTTATGGACATGGTTTAGTGGGTGATGTTGGTGGTAGGGAAGTGGTTGGACCAGATGATCTTGGAGGTCATTTCCAGTCTTAATGATTCTATGATTATATTTAGTTGAGTATTGTAGCTGAAAATGAATAATGGTATACCTTATATGATACACTTTAATACTGTTGAATCCATAACAAACAGAGCTCGGAAATGTACTGGATATTTTCTTGCTTCAATGCTGAATACGAAAATATCAAGTTTTCTGAATTGTAACCATTTATGCAGAGAAAGCCATATATCTTATATTGTCCATTTTGCCAAATGCTAGAAGCAACAAAACACATTAATTCCAAAATATATTTGTGGATATAAGCACAATATCATATCATGTATCAGAAATGATAATTTGCAAGTCCCTTCATCTAGGCTTGGCCCAAATATACTACTTGGGACAAATCTTTGTGTCAGATTGTTCTGAAGTGTTCTGGAGGTGGTTTAGGTAGTTTTTTGCTTGTTTGTTTTATAGTTTAATAGCAGCTCAGGCCATGGGTGGCATCTTTTTCTTTCCTTCTGTTCTCCTTTCCTTCTTTCCTTCTCCTTTCCTTTCCTTTCCTTTCCTTTCCTTTCCTTTCCTTTCCTTTCCTT
>NC_048893.1:47843223-47846700 GCF_011077185.1 Oxyura jamaicensis | reverse complement strand
TTTCCTTTCCTTTCCTTTCCTTTCCTTTCCTTTCCTTTCCTTTCCTTCTGTTCTCCTTTATTCTCCTTTGTTCTGTAAAAGTGAATTCCCATCTATAGCTTTCTGGTCCTCTAACTGAAAATATTGGAAATATTAATGTCAGTAAATATTTGTAGACTCAAGGCCCACATTGCTTGTTATTTCCCCAAAACTTCTTCACTGTGTTGCTCACTGCTGTCCTACATGTGGATTCAGAAACATGGTATCATTGTTTTTCTTTACACTGTAGATACTCTTATTTTGCAAATAATTCCCTTTATTACTTTATTTCTCGATATTTTGTTATAATCCAAAACAGTATATATATATATATATATATGTATATGTATGTATATGTATAACTAGTTTTGTCCAGTTCCATTGTTGGTTCCAGAGATTTAAATAAGTTCCAGTTTAAGGAGGCAGTAACAGAGCATTAACATTCTTTTTGTATGCTGGCTTAAGACACCCACATAGAGGCAATTGCCAAAATTTTTAAGTGCCACAATGTATACACAAAGTAAGGGAACTTCCTGACAAAACAGTTTTGAAAGAAATCATACCACATCTTCCAAGTATCTGAGAAAGGAAAGTGTGGTGTTTAACAGACAGGGTCATCAGCCTTCTGTAATGCCTGTGTCCAGATTGATCCTCAGGCTCTTAGGGTACATTAACAGTGCTTAACAACCAGAGCAGGAAGCAGGGCAGGAGACTAAAGGCTGGTTTATGTCACCTTAAATGTACCCATTGGTGAGTCTGGCTGTTAAGAGTGTTTGTGTTGAATTTAATTCAAACACTAAAGCAGTGCCTTTTCAGGAAGTGCACAGAAACTTTATTCTAATACATCTGGAACAGCTGGAGCATCAGGATCTGCTGCCTCTGCACAACAAGGGTGATATTTAATTTTAAAATTTATCAACTACTTTTAGTTTTACTATTACATTTTGACAATGATATACTTAGTATTTGATATCTCACAGTCCACGCTTTTCCTTTCACAGTGTTTTCTGAAGTTGTCACAAGTACATTCCCCAATTATTTGTCTCATTATTGAATAAATTACTTCCAAGAAAAACAATACCAACTACAACACTTTGACGGTTTAAAATTTATGAAGAAGAAAAAAAAAAAAAAAAAAAAAGGAAAAAGAAAAAAGCAAAAACCAACCGCAATAGCAACAAAACACCAACACCTTGAAATAGTTTGATGATGATGGTGGAAAATAAGATCCCTTCTTTAAAAAAACACTGAGATGTAAGCCAAATCCTGCAGCAAAACTGACTTCAGAGCAATGCGTACTTTCAGAGAGGATGAGAAAAAATACATCCAAAAACAAAACAAAAAGAATATTAGACAGTGGACATGCAAAAAATGTTATTGATTCCACAGCTAAACACTCTGATTTGCATGCTCCCCCCATGCCCCCAACAACAAAAGTACCAAAGAAAACAACATCAATAAAACAAAACAAGCGAACATACAAAACCACCACCAAGAATAACAAAACACAGCAGTATAAGCATGTGAATCCATATAACCTCTTTTCATAAATCCTCAAGAATCTCTTTCCTCCTGGTTTCCATAATTCATGAACAGCAACATGGTTACTGTGCCTCAGTGACACTAGGTGGCACTTCAGAGTAGTGATAGGATCAGAAAGACTTCCGTAATCTTTTCTGGGTATTATGTGTATGAAATTAAAGATGTATAAAAGTAATGCTAGCCTCAAACAGAAATTTAATAAATCGGATTTTGGGGTATTTTTCATATAAGACTAAGAAATAACCAATACTATCTGTCTGAGAAAAAAGAAGGAAAAAAAAGTAGAAAACATAAACAGAAAAAGATTTTAACAGATTTATTCATTGTTTGAGGCCAAAAAAAGTGAGGCTATGGAACAAATATCTATTGCCAGACACTGTATTTAGAGGATTTGAGAAGCAGTCCAGGGAGGGAACTGAAGAAAAACTATAGGCCTGGAAATCAGAGCAATGTGGTCTGTGAAGTATTTGATTTGATACTAAGGATTTAAAAGTTAATTATTTCCTGGACATTAAATTAGATTTAATGTCATTAAATTTATCAGTATCAGTAATCAAATATGTGGTCACTGTCCATAACCAGGTGGACTTTAGAAGAGACAAATCAGCTTTCTTGTGTCCTATAAACCAAGCATATATGAAGGGTTTAATTTGGAGGTTTTCTTGTTAAGTTTTGAAAAATAAAATTCTTTACCATTATTTGGTTTTGCTAACATAAAAATGTATATATATCTTTGGAAAATCCTAAGCCTGTGGGATATCATTAATTATAATATTTATAATAAAAAAGGGAGGGGGAATAAAGGGAAGGTTTCTACAAAAGCAAAATAACTTCAAACATTATCATCAAGCTAAAGTAAGTCATTAAAAGGTAGAGAATTGTTTCTTCAAGATATTGTATTTGTTTCCAAATTATTTGGTCAATTCAGTGAGAAATTAGAAAGATTTTATTATTATTATTATTATCATATTATATAATATTATAGAATATTATATAATTATATAATATTATTATATATTATATATAATTATTATTATCAGTTAAAAACCTCCTGCAAGGATTTTAATGAGCATTCTAATAAAATTAATGAATGAGGGAAAAATGATTTATGTAATATCATAAAAAAAGTAGAAAATATTGGCCATAACTCTGAAAATTCCTTTGAATCAGAGGAAATGAAACTGAAAGTTTTATTCAGGTTTGTTCCTAAGCGCTTTGACAAATCATAGGCATCACAAAGTTGACAAAAACATATTGTTGTCTAATTTTATCACTCTGTCTTCTTCATCATAAAAATACAGTTATAACAAAATATGTCTTTAAAAGCAAAAACAGGCAAGGTAGGGTTTTGTGTGTGTGTGTGTATTTTTTATTATTTTGTATTCAGTGGAAGCAATAAAAAGTTGCTGTACAGCAGTTAAATCCTTACATAATTCTTAGAGCTGAGAATTCTTATTCTCATATCCTTCTTATTCTCATATCTCTTGTTTTCACCAGCTTGAATTTTCAGATTATTAGGATATGTTTTTGTATAGGCTTCCTAGAAGAATCTATCCTAAAATCTGAGAGACGGTCATATGTTTTGCCTGTAGTGATCCTTCTGTGGTCCAGCATTGCAGGAGGGGCTAGGATACCTCAGCATGCCCCAGAAAACAAGCATTTTATTCCTTTATGGGAACAAAATGAAAGTAATCCCATGTTTGTAGTGGTTTATTACTATCTTCATTATTTATGAAGGGACTGGAGATGGACTGTTTAGACTAAAGTTTTTCTATTTTATATCTCATTTTTTTTTCTACCTGTTTATACATTATTGTAAGTCCTTCCCTTCCCTTCCCTTCCCTTCCCTTCCCTTCCCTTCCCTTCCCTTCCCTTCCCTTCCCTTCCCTTCCCTTCCCTTCCCTTCCCTTCCCTTCC
>NC_048893.1:47773180-47843123 GCF_011077185.1 Oxyura jamaicensis | reverse complement strand
TCCCTTCCCTTCCCTTCCCTTCCCTTCCCTTCCCTTCCCTTCCTCTATTAAAAAAAAAAAAAAAAAAAAAAAAAAAAAAAGGAGTTTTAAAGTATTGGGCTTCCCACTGCTTTGAAGTCTTTGCAGATGCTGCATGTAGGCTGGACCCAGTATAGGGTTCTGTCAGTTAGATATTGCAGAGTTGGCTGCATTATTTCTGGAAAATTAAGAGCGTGTTTGCCTTTGGAATTGATCACCTATGATGATCCTGCTGGAGTCTCATGCTATAGGAATTACTTATTGTCTTTCATTATAGAGGACTGGGAATAATGAAAATTCCATTATATTTCCAGTCCTTTATTGATGGCAGAGAATGTACTATATGAGGAATACCTAGTGCTTCAGAACAGAAGGCAAGTAAGTTTGGTGTATTGGTATTGTAGGTATTGTATAGCTATTACACAGGCAGAGGAGGACCAGTTTCTGATATTTTCCTTTGGACTTAAAGTCACTTCAAGTTTGAAAGAAAAGCCTTAATCTGTAGAGATTTTTAAAACTATGGAGAGAAAAAAAAGGAAGGTTGTATATATGTTCACATGAAGTTTTATGTAATAGGTTATTTGTATTGTTTCTAAATAAATTTCTTCTTGTAAGTTATATCTGTTAATTTGAATCATGTGCATATGAACTGTGAAATTCAAGCTAAAAAAGGCATATGTCCTCTATTGAAATGCCAATGCTTAGCTTTCTACATGAGGTCTTTCTCAGTAACATCAGAAATATAACTAAGAACCAAAGGGTAAAACTAGCAAACAAACTAAAACCTGCTGATTTTCTGGGGGGTTTTCCCTCCAGTGACAGAAGGATATCATATACTGTCCATTTTATAGATAATAACACTCAGAAAATGTGATGTAAATGTTGGAACTCATTAGTTTCCTCTTTAAAACAAAGATGCTAACATGCCAACACACTGTTTCCGTGAAATGGCTTTAGTAATTCATTATAATTTCCATTCATTTATTATTTAAATAAACTACAACTATAAACTATACTGACTTTCTGAAAAACAAAACAAAAACAAAAAAAAAAAAAAAAAACGAGAGAGAGAGGAAAAGAGCTTTCACATAACCTGTTCTTACTATAGTTATCACTACATCAAAGAGGTTCATTTTTTCTGGACATAATCATAATTAAAGTTATGATACATTATGTCATGCTGTCAAAACAGAAAATAAAGACAAACACTTTGGAGTTTGCCTGTATTACATTATTCTTTAATATAAATGACATATATGTTTTACAAATTAGAGAGATTGGCTTTGGAGAATTAAGAGGCTGCAGAAGATTCTTTTAAGGTGACATTTTGATTGAATATATGTTTAGCTTTGTAGATTGACAGTAGAAATGTGCAGCCTACCTTTGATGTGCTTTCTACCCATTAGAATGTGTTGAAGAATCTCAATCTGCAGAGAGCTTCAAATCATTCTCAGAAGATACTTCTACCAATGGTGTCCCAGCAATGTCCAGATAGGCAGCTATTTCACTTTGTTTTTATTTTTTGCTATTATTTTTTTGCTCATAATTTAAATTCCACAAATTCATCAGATGGGGAGCCTGCATATCTCTACTCGACAGTTAAAAACAGTGTTGAAGAACCCAAACCAGTAAATGATGATGACAAATGAACAATGTAGAACAAGTTAACTGGGAATTGTTACGATTTTTGCTTTAGATACTTACATGGGTTTATACCAATGTCTGTAATGTCTGTACCTTTGACTGCAAAGCAACCTCACTGAAGCCAGTGAAACTGCTCTTGTGACTAAGAGGGATTATCCCTAAGGAAATTTAGTAATTGAGCTCCAGACATAGGTTATAGGTTTTGTACTGCAGACTACTCGTTATTTTGTTCACTAGGATTATGTTAGACTAATCCTGAATAGCAATGCTCTAAAAGAATGGCAAACTTAAAAGAACTATGTGTACAATATGAATTTATTTTTATTTTTTCCCCAAATAATGACATTAGCAACAATTTTATTTGCCTTTGCTAAATAGATACATTCAGAATTAGCTTAATATTATAGTGATATTTTTAAACCTCCAGGGCTTGAAATAAATTTAAAGGAGGTAACTCTCACCTTCTCTAGCCTCAAAATGACTTGAGAGTCCTTTTTCCCTCTATTTGTCTTGTGTGGCTATAAAAATATGCTCAATCACTATCTTTTTTTCTTTTTTATATATCATAACTTGACGAATATTTACTCCGAATCTCATATACAGTGGAATCTGAAAAAGTGTAGCATTCAGCAAACCAAAAATTACCACAGAAAGCATGCTGGAAAAGAAGGCTGAAATAAGTCAGTTTAAAGCACTGTCAGTAATTCTTTTTTGATGGCATATTTTATCTTGTAGATCTGCAATGATTAATTTATTTTACATCAATGGATCATCTCCACTTTGCAGTAAAGTTTCTGGTATTTGGCATTAATTGTTAGCAACAATTTTTTGAACAGGCCTATTACAACAGGTACTTTAGCTGAAATACAACTGAACCCCATCTTTAGAAATCTATTTGTAATTTCCAATCTGTATTGCAGAGCGTTCGTGGATACACCGGAAAGCAGAGGGCTGGATTTCCCAGTATTGCACAGGGTTGCTGAAGAGACTCACACCAGAATAGGTAGCTTTTTTGGTGTTGTATCCAAGAGGGCAAAAGTCGTTGATACCAACAGAAGCAATTTTGTTGTTATGAAGATAGACCACCTGAAAAGTATAGAAATGCAGAAGTGAGAAATAAAGCTTCTGTGGCAAATAACATAAATCATTTGATGTCAAATACTTGGTTAGCATTGTGCAATACTATACAGACTGACAAAATATCCACTTTTCCAAACAAACATTTGATTCTTCTTACTTTTTGAAATACCTAGATTATACCAAATAATTTCTGGAGAAAAAGCAGAAATCCTGCAAGGAAGTCCAGTAGTAATACTATTATTTGATTGTACTGTAACTGAAAGGGGACTCAAATGTGATATTATTAAGATAGTGCTGTGGTTCAGAAGCGTGTGCTGTATATAAAAATGTATTTGGTGTTGATTGGTTTCTCTCCAACTTTCATGACTCCAAAAGTAATTGCTAATGATGATTAAAAGAGCTGATGGTTACTTTGCTCCAGAGAAACTATTTCTGATGAGTTTTCCCAAGGTAAATTCAGGCAGAGTTTTCAATCTGGGAGGCTTCATTCTTGTGAAGTTCTTTTACTGTAAAACCTTAATTTAAGTGAAGACAGGTTTTAAATGGTTCCAGAAGGTTATCTTTCTTGCTGTTCAGTTACACAGACCTTAAGAATACTACTGGTTTGAAATGTATATTTCTTCTCTTTGCCCTCCTGAAGGCATAGTTTTGTAGGATACGAAAGGGATGGTTCTTGGGAGAAGTTGAAAAATGTCACTGAGTTGAATCAAAAAACAAAACAAAACAAAACAAAACAAAAAAAACAACAATGGAAGAAATGTTCTCAGAAAGCAGGTTTTCTGAGCAAAGAAGAAATAAGAGTACACAAATAATTCTGTATTTGTTTTTTACCCTTAGAGATACAAATTAATGCCTACAGGTCTACACACCTCCATAGCTACACCCACACAAAAAAACAGAATGAGTACTCCTGTATTTTGCAACTTTTCTATTACAGTTCAATGGTTTATAAAACTTGAATCGAGTTACCTCTTGCACAAATACTTTTCTGTTCAAAAGTAAATAACCATATATATATCATACAGAGTCTTCCAAAGATTGCTCTCTGAGGCAGTATAATAAACCATACCTGTATATATTTGTGTTCACCCAGCCCACTAGGTACTCTGACAAGTTCATTGTTATTCAGATGAAGCTCTCTCAGATGAGGTACATTGTTAAGAGACCCATTTTCAACTGAAGAAATACTGTTGAAGCTGAGACCCAATCTGCAGAAAATAAATACAAATAAAAATAAAATTAAAAAAAAAAAATGATGTCAAACTTGCCCACATTATCATCTTTCTTGGAGTGTTTACATCTATATACTACTGCAGTAGGAGTGACTAGGTTAACTAAGCATGAGGTTTAGACTCACCACAGAGAACTAGTTTAGAAAAGTATATTTAAATGTCTGACATCTGATACTAAATATCATAACTATCTGACCGACTTCAATCAACCTTTGTCAATGGTACTGCATACTTTCATAACTTATATTCTGATGCCACAGTATGGCATCATACAGTGGCATCAGTGATATACATCATACTGTGTAACCCCATAAGCATTGGCCTTTCTTTAAAAGCTGAATAAAAGTTTCTTGTGGGACTTTAGGAGAACTAGCTTTAACTTTCTTGTCAAAATACATAACCCACGGTGACCAGAACTGTTAATTTTAAATCTTCACCACATCCTAAAATACACATGTAGTTAAGAGCCATGTTGCAAACTGGAAATTGGAGCTGAGTCATATGTAATGATCTGCTCATCAGGACACAGAAGTGGGACATTACATTTTTTTCCCAGGTTCCAGACCAGAGCTTTAACCACAGAATAATCCCTCCTAATTTATACTTCTTTATATTCTTGGATTATTAACACAGTTTATGTCCAGTTTGGAAAAACTGGTTCTATCTGCATGTCTCTGTGTTAACAGTATTTAAATTTGCAATCAGACTATGTATTTATTGTATTTATTTATTTTTCAAGACATTCATAAATTACAATCTTCTGTGTTGCAGTAAGGAATTCAGTGGTAATTCTTCAGTTGTTGTCATTAATTGTATTGTCCTTTGAGAAAATTATCTCTGTAAAAGCTAGACATACATCATCTAGTTTGGGTTATTTGTTTATTATTTTTATTTAGGCAATCTTTTTGTAATTTTGAGAAAAAATATGTTCTACTAATAACTGAAACAAATAATTTAATATAGGTGATCAGAATCTCTATGATAAAATAATTTGCTATGGATGAATACCTTTAAAGAAAGTCTGATTCACAGCAATCTACTGTAATTCTTTGTAGCTTGTGCCTGTTTCAGAAGTCAGAATCTGGAACTAGTACAAAATCATAGAACTAAAAATTCTTTCTTGATATTTATAGCAGAGATGTTTCTAGAAATGGGGCTGTACAAGAACAGAAGCACATTTCAGATTTTTTTTTTTTTTTTAAGAATAAACAGTCAAAGAAAGATCTTGATAGCTAATATTATACATAGTCATAATAATGCTCATTTAAATATTGCAAAATTATCATACTATGAAAAGACAAATGAATGCTTAATGAGATCTCCCATTCACATCAGTGGAGATTTCATTTACTCAGAAATCAATTCACAGCACCCTATATTTTTACTAAAATTTGTTAGGAAATTTTTTAATTAATCTAATTTTAAAGTTATTAGAACAAAATTTCGGTAGAGAAGAGTACATCAAGTTTTAATAAAGCTTGGGAGATTTGATTCTACAGAGCAATTTGGCCTAGAGATCCACAGAATTACAAACGCTTTCAGGAACAGATATTGATAGTGAATGTTTTTGAAAGGATGAAAAAAAAAATAATAATAAATAAAATAAAATAAAATAAAATAAAATAATCATTTTTAGTGAACACATAACTGAATTCTCACTTCATAAGCAGAAGTTTCATACCTAGGGAAAACAGCATGAGAAAAGCAGGCCTGACTCTCATATTGATTTGTTGAAGCAAAAGTAACCCATTTATAGATATTAAATATGGAAAAGATCCGTGTCTGGATTAGCTCATGCAGGTAAAAGCTTTTGGGGTAGAGTAAAACTGGAGGAGTCTATACCAAAAAAAATAAAAATAAAAATCAATCTAACTCATAAGCAGTGAAATTACATGTAATTGCATCTCATCTAAATATGAATGAATTCTCAGTCAATTGGGGTTTTGTTTACAAATGAAATAAGACAAGATTCCTACATAAAGTACAGGGTGACTAAAAGTAAATAATTAAGTACAGGGTGACTAAGAGTAAATAATTAAGAAGAAATGATATAATCTTTATTTCTCCTCTCCCCCCACCATTTTTTCCCCACATGGGAACAAACTGGAGAAAGTTGGAAAGCGATTCTTGCTTACTATGTTGCCAAATTTTATTTCCATTAGTATTAATGAATTGTTAACATAGTGTTTTAGTTGATTTAATTACAGCATTCTACATCAACAAAACCACATCTAAATATGGAAGTAATTCTCAGATATTTTTCACATGCTTTTTTCTCCAACAGTCAACTTTTTGTTATATGTACTTTAAGAAACTGCATTATTCAAGGCTTGAAGTGTATGCAGCTAGATCTTTTCAGTAAACTTCAGTAGGATTTTAATAATAATGGTTGTATAGTGTGTATACTCCCCTGTGGAGCTCCTTCCTGAATGAAACTAGGAAAGTCTTTGTTCAGTTTACATTCTTTACATATATATATATATATATATTTCCACTCCAGCACTATACAAAAACGATATGAAGACATAAGAGTATTTTTACAAGGAAAACAAACAAACAAAAGGAGAAATATTGGTGGTCTATTAGAATGCAAGAATTCAAGAGAGAATAAATGGTAGATCTACACCAAGCTCATGCATGGAATAGTTTATGATTTAAAACACACACACACACAATGTTTTTCATAGGCTGACTTTTAGGGCAGCTATTAGACTCTTGAGCAGTGTTTATACCAATCCAGGAGAGTGGTCTCTCACATGTTTCTGAAGTCTTAAACATATAAATAAAAGTTATTTGTGGGTAACTTATTTTTGTTGAACTGGAAGGAGAAGTATATTTTCCCTTAGATTTATCCCAGGTGCTGTAGCTCTCCCTTTGCCCCATTCTTTCTACATGTTTACTCTGTTATATCCAATGCCCTCCTTTTTCAACAGGTCTGTACTTTGCCTTACTTTTCAGCTTTGAAAAAGAAGATTTCTGACAATGCTTAGATTTCTTGCTTGACTACAGGCCAGAGAACAATTTAAAAACTAGTGCCAACTTAGAGCAGCTCCACATTTCCACACCACAATCATCAGAGTATCTTGTTTCTCAATACAGCACAACCACAATGGATGCAGACATTTTTAGTAGTCCAATAGCACTTCTACATGCTGCTTTACGTCTAAGGAAGGAATTCCAACAATATTACTCATGTAACATCTATTGTGTTTTTCAAAGATTAATGTCAAAAAGTAGAAAAACTGAATCATCTGAAGGACAACACATCTCCCCACAGTTAAATAAATTACCCTCTACCTGAGAAATTAAGATCTTGGTGGTTTATTAATTCATTTATTCAAAGTTAATCATTTGCCTGAAGGATTGGATCCAATAATTTGAGTAATAGTCTTGTAGATCAAGTACACTACCATTTTCATAGAAGTGTTTTAAAGTATCATGGTATTAAAAGACTATGTATTACAGGCTCATTTTTGTATTTTAGCATGTTATTTAATGTGAATGAATTCACAAATAATTCAGTATGTCTACAACTGTTCTTCAGGAATTCTCTTTATACTTTTCAACAGCTAGAGAAATTTATTTAAGAGATTCACAGATTACCAAGGTATAATTACCATGAAAAATGGCACTTTTTTCATTTACATTGTATGATTTATTTATTTACTTATTTTTATGGTATTCTTGGACTCATTACAAACTTGTCTTTTTTGAGAAACAGAAGAAACATTGTTGCAAGATCTGTTAGTTCTCCTGTGGTTTTTCCCCAGTTTCCAGAGGAATTTGCATAAGATATGTCCCACATAAACTGCTTAAATTATCAAGTATGACATAATTAAGAACTCTAATTGCTTTCTTTATCTTTTTTTTTTTTTTTTTTTTCAAAGAAATAGTTGTCCCTAGCATACATCATTCATAACTGAAGATAATTGGAAAGTGTAGTTAGAAAAAGATCTGTTATTTCAGTGCACAAGTCCTTAGGAGACTTTTGTGCTAAGCTATTTACAGCTCCAGTGATAATAATGATGATGAAGCCCAGAATTATGTTTTCTAAATGTATCTGTGATGCTTACAATCTCAACTAACATTTATATGTGAAAAGAAAAAATGAATTCTTACTTAGCCAAGTTGGTGAGTCCAGACAGGCCTTCAGCATCAATTTTGCTGATTTTGTTTCCATCAAGATGAAGTTCAGTAAGGGATGGAGGAAGTCCTGAGATAGAGAACATCATAAAATTACTTTTGATAAAACTGGATTTTATGTATCTATTTATTTTAATGGACTTGTGTTATACTGAGGCTCCTTTTACAGTTACAAAAATGATTTTTAGCAGACATGGCCAAGAACAATGAATGGAACTTCACCGCTTTCACAATCAGGGGATCAGGGCACTGCTAGTAACAATTTATTTGGCATAAAATAAGACCAAGCTCCTAAGGTCATCAAAGAACATTTAATTCTTAAGAAATAGTTAAACAAAATTTTTCATAGATATGAATTCTAGCCTTCGTGATGATATATATAAGACATATAAGACAGTGTAAGAGAAAGAGTCTTCATTTTAGCCAGACTGTGCACGTATAAAAATATATAAACACTTGATGCCTAGATATTTAATAAAAAATAGCAGCAGAAAATGAGATTATAAAGATGAGGAAAAACAATGTTAATGTTATTCTTAGTGGCCTACATATTAGTTTCCAAATTCTGTTTTTCAGGGGGAAAAAAAAAAAAAAAAAAAAAAAGCTACCAAATATTTTAACTGAGTTTCCCCAAAAGAACAACCAAAACAGGAAATGTGGCAAGAAAGAAACAATTAGTATTAACTTTCAAATAAGTAGAGCTACTTCAAAACATTCCTCTGGCTGAAGTACGAATAAATTGAATATAATTTCCTCTGTATTGGAACCTTTCTTTCTTTCTTTCTTTCTTTCTTTCTTTCCTTCTCTCTCTCTCTCTCTCTCTCTCTTTCTCTCTTTCTTCCTTCCTTCCGTCCTTCCATCCTTCCCTCCCTTTTTTGAATATGTTATACTAAAGTTATTTTTATTTTGTAGCAATTTACAATAAAAATGCTTTTTAAAATTGCAAATGTTTCTGTTTTACATTTGTTTCTGTTTTGCATGTCTTTTGGCTTCAACTCCACAGACTCATGGAAGGATGATTTTATGCTTGTAGAGCTTCAGTTAATTCTATATGGGTTTACGTCTGTATAATGTTGATCAGGTTTACAAACCAGAGTTGGAGGGTGAAAACATTCTTCCACGTTATATTTCAAACAAGAGACAAGGAAAGCAAAATAAAATAAAATGGCTTACTTTTGACAGTATACCTCTTGTGGAGCTTCTCATAAGGGTAAAACTATTTATTTTTTTAAAACAAATAAAAGCCAACTGACCAAAAAATGAGCTATTATTTTATTTTATTTATTTTATTTTATTTTATTTTATTATTTTATTTTATTTTATAGCAGTCGAGTAGTGTATACTCTAAAGACTCAAAATACTTCCATAATTTATTGATTTTAACGTTTCATGAGATGACTAAAAGTTGCCATCTTACACCTGTGTAGATCTATTAAATATTCATTGAAGTCCTTACCTTTTGGGATGCTAGTAATGTTGGTGTCTGCGATACGGATATAGGAAAGCCTCTTCATCCCCTGAAAAGCTCCATTTTCAATGCCTGAGCTCTTGAGTGGATTTGTGCCTAGTTCTGCCAACAAAACATGTTATTGAGCTGTGCTTCAGTTAATGTATCAATGTATTAATGCCCATTAAATTTCAGATCTCTAATAGATCAAAGCTAACTTGGAGGTACAATTCATTACCACATTTCTTGTCTTTCTATATATATATATTATATATAAAATTATTGAGTAAACAACATCTTAGTACACTGTTGATTTTTTTTTTTTTTTACAATTTATTATGCTCTTACCTAAGACAATCACTTGATTCAGTCCATTAAAGACAGCTTTCCTCAACTTGGAGATCTCATTTTCATGAGCCCGTATCTCCTGAAGAGACTTTGGCATATTTTCTGGAAGTTCCTTCAAGTTATTCTTGGACAGGTAAAGTCTTTCCAGTTTCTTCAGAGGAGCAAAAGCTGATGGGCTTATTTTGCTGATTTTGTTGTTAACAAGGATTAATGCCTGTGGAATAATAATGAAGGAGATCTTACATGGTTACTGGAGAAATTATTTTAAGAATGAAATATTAAAAATAAAAAAAATAAAAAAACAAACATTATTTTCTAGTGTCGTTTATCATTTTTAGCCAGTCTAGTGAACTGAAGAAAATACAATGCAGTACTAAAATAAATAGATTAAGGACTACTGAAACAGTAAAAGATAAACAAGGCTTAAAAATAACTACAAAAGGTACTTAATTGCTGAGGTATATGCATCTTCTGTTAACACCCAGAAGAATCATAATTTATATCCACATTCATATAAAATTAAAATGTTCTATTTACCTTAACACCCCCACACCCACCCTCACCCCTCCTGGTAGATAAGTGGGGAAATAGCGTTGTTTTTTCTTCTGAGGATAGAGTTGTACCTATCATTTGTTAATTGTTATAATTGTATCATCATACAATTATACTATCTTTTTTTCTTTCTTTCTTTTTTATTAGAGCAATTTGAACAATTATACTCTAAGTCATGCAGTGAAGTATCATGGTCTTTATTTGTTCTGCCTTCTGTGTAGGAATCTAATTTATTTCCCCCCTAACTGTGATATCTAGACTCTGGGCAACTGTAAGAAAATTACATCCCTGTACATTCAGGGAAGATAGGCCTCCATGAAAACTCTGTTAACTCTGTAATAGGTGGTCTCCATTTTGAAATAGATGATTGCCATTTTTTGAAATTTTACTTTACTTCTGACTTATATTGATTAATCAACCATGACATAAAAAAAGTCCCATTACTGCCAGAAAAGTAATTCAGGTTAATGGAAAGGATTTCAGATATGACAAATATGAGAATGAATCTTATAACGTCTGTTTACTATCTACTTATAAGACATACGGCTTTACATATTTGTGCAGTGAATTAGGTACAATGGACTATATAGATATGGATAGCATGATTTGTTTACATTGATTACTGGAGAAAAACTAGAGGATTTTTGTTCACTAACTCCATCATGCCATTTTTCAGAAACAGAAGAAATGATATTGCATATATTATAGTTAACATTCAGTGTATTTTAATACATTTCTAATATTTTCAGAATTAAACATTTACTTTTTTTTTTTTTTTTTTTTGGAGAAAAATTGAGCATTTAACCCTTTCCACAATCAGTTAAGTATTAAAACAGTGTCAAGAAGTGTATCGGTATCTGTGTCAGCACCTACTTATCAAGAAAATTGAAAGAGGGGTAAGAAGATAGTATAAAATTGTATTTGATGTATGTTTCTCCCCTAATGGACTCCTCTTGCAGTTCATCCTGAGCAAAGCAATCAGTGTGTTCTCTACGTGGTTTCTCTGAGTATGCATAAAGTTGAGCAGATCTGTTTTTAATTTTGAATGCTAGCTAGCAATGCCACATTTGCAAGAAGAGGTAGAAAAGGTCATTCACAGTTCAGCAGAGTATTTCACTAACAATAAACCTCTCCCAAAATACATAGATTGGTCAGACAAAGCTACAGTCACAGCTCTCTTGTATTGCAGACTGTTATAAGAACTTTCATAAGAACACATAAATTTTGGTTTCCTAAGAGAAAACTGCAAGAATTTGGAGAAGGATGTAGCTTCTCCCCTTAGTGTACTAAAGCTACCTGCACGTATTAGGACACAGGAAACATATAGTTATTGTGAAGAGTACAGCCTGAATTATACAGATTAATTGCTCTCATTGCTCATATTATAACAATGACATTAATGAATGAGCTACTGCTAAATACATTCTTCTATTGTTTTTGGTTTTACCATAGTTTTATTTTCCATAGATATTTAAACCAATATTCAATGAGTTTAGACTGGTGAGCACTTGTAATTTTTATCCTACATCCTGCTTTGTCATTTATTTCAGCTAATTATTTCCTTGTGATTATTATTTCTTATCTGTTTTAACTTGTTTTCTTTTTAGATAAAAATGCTTTTGGTTTGATTATCACAGATGATGTTCTGATACAAAATACCTCTCACTGGAAACAGGCAGGTATATATTCAGATAGGACCTTTAATGTAAATATTCTGTGAGTGGTTGATGTTCAGAGAATAGCTAAAGCTCTTCCAAGAAGAACTGTTAGTCCTGATCAAAACCAAAAATTGTCCATGTACTTAGGATTAATCTGTTTTGCTTTGCCAATGCTTTCCTGAATATGATCATGCTTTCTTGGAGAAACACACAAAACAATTGTTTTTTTCAAACATTGAGAAAATCTTTCACTGTGGGAACATATCTATGGTGGTATAAGCTGGAAAAGTATCACAGCCTGTAGTTTTCAAATTCTCTGTACCAGAACATCAGTTCTCTTTTGAATCATGCTGTGTAAGACCCTGTTCCTCCTATTTTAAATCTACATTATTTTTCACACCACTGTGCTGTTTTAAAGAAGAAAAAACAAGTCCACACATCAGAATTTGCAAGAGAAGTTTTACTGTCTCCTAGAGCAACAGCAAATGATGAGGATAACACACCAGCAGAGCACCTGGCCAGCCATACCCATGGGTTTCTTTCCTACTTCACAATAACTCTATTATATGCAAGACTTAAAGAAAGAAGTTATTAGCTTTGGAGTGCTGCTGTTTATTTTCCTCAGAATGTGCCCTGTATGGCTTGCCTGTAACAAGTTAAAAAAAAAAAAAAAAAAAAAAAAAAGAAAAACTCAGGGGAATTTAGAGGTCAGTGAAAACAGGAACTAGAGAAGAAAATCTGAGGGAAAACATCTGCAGGCAATGTTATTGAGGAAGGGATGTTAGACAAAAAAAAAAAATAAAAATGCCACATGGACTAAGTTTCCTGAATATAGCCCAGATGGCATGGTGGGACATTATTATATTCATCTTGCTAAAGGACAGTTCCATATACTAATTTTGTGCAGGGAAAGCAATTCTCAGAGGTTAAAATGAGAGTCAATCTGAAAGTGCTGAAAGTGCTTGAACCATAGCTAGCACTTACAATGCTCTAGTATGGAACAATTTGGCAGACCTAAGAAATGTGACAGCTTAGGGTAATACTTGAATAGAGCCACAGGAATAGATTTTTTTTTTTTTTTTTTTTTAATCTTCTTCCATGCTTCCTTTTCTTGGTGGAGAGAATAAAGATGACTCTTAAAAAAAAAAAAAAATAATGGGGAAAATTTGGGGGGGGGGAGGACGGACACCAACACTGAAGAATATCACTAAAATCCCAATACAAAAGACTTTCAGCATGTACAGCTTTCATCGTGACTTGACATGTGTTTTGAGATATTTAGCTATAGGTACGAAAAGAGGTAAGAAATTTAAGAGGCTCAAATACACAAATTATTAAAACACCAATATAGTTGGTCTCAGACAGCTTTCTTATCCTATGGATAGGAAAATGGATATATAGCATGATACATATAACACAGCTTTTGCAGTTCTTATTCAGCTCTTACAGTATAAACATTGACTCTGTTATGTTTATTACTATATATTGCAATGTAGTAATACCTATAGACTACATCATGATCTGCAATTTACACAGCACTCAGAGAAGTATAAAAGCTTTATTGCAAAGATAATTTAATTTTTGCTGAACTACCTCTAGTAGTAACTATTGTAGTAAAAATAACAACTACAACAAAATAGAAAAAAATAGCAAAAAAAAGGGGGGGTGGGCAGGGGGAGGAGCTGTATGAATACTGATCAATTAAAGTACATGGGAGTCTGGCCATTTATCTCCCTTTGGTCTGATTTCTGCTTCAAATATTTATTCCCTAAACAAAAAGGAGAACTCACAGTTCACGAAGATTTTGGAACACTTGTTAGCATGTTCTTGTCAAAATACACCCTGACAAACTGCAGAGTGTGTATGTGGCAGTCATGTAGGAACTAGCATAGCATTGTTCTTGATGTAATCAAAATCTGCAATTTTTGCCCTGGCTGGTGATGGGAAGAGGGATACTGTATCTTTTGGTACAACTTTATTATGTGAGAATCTCAGGGAACTGTTCTGTGGCTTTTACATCCTTACATCTGTCCTTCTTGGTTTAGAACAGTTTGAAGTGAAAGCCTTGCCAAAAGCTGAAATGAACTGTAAAACAATCAGCAAATTATTATCAAGCATAATACATGCTGACACATCTGTTTTGCCAGCTGGAGATGGTACTCTTACCTAACATCAAATCTTTAATGATGCATGTGGCCTTCAGGGCTTAAACTGAAAAATCAATCTGCTGACCCAATGGAATTTTTTTAATTTCCTGGGTTATGTATTATATTATTACCTGTTGTTTTATTATAGTGCTGCTATGTACAGTAAGGCCTTAAGAACTGTAAGCTGAGGAGTCAGGTGTCCAAATAAAAATAATAAATTTGGTCTTTTTTTTCTTTTTTTTTTTTTTTTGCCTTATGGTTTCAGTTATTAAGACATATTCATATCCTGGACATATAGTCAAGTTATCCCAAATTATTAGGAATGAATGTGCACATGTAAAGGAAACAAAAACAAGCAAACAAAAAACAACCAACCAACCCAAAACAATTCAAACAGGCTAAAATAAAATAAAATAATAAAATAAAACAACCACAAAAGAACTTTACTTCCTTCCCTAATTACGTTTTTACCAGAAGATAGAATTTTACAAAATAAGCATTCATTTTTAAATTAATTTTAACAGTAGTAAAGATCGGTAAACTTGAAACAGCCAAGAGGCCCTGAATCCAAGGAGGTCTCTGAATGGAATTCCAGATGTTTTATCTTCTGAATGGCCCAAGATATACACAGTTAAAAGAAAAAAAGGCTAAAGGTATTAATAAATAAATAAATAAATAAATAAATAAATAAATAAACAAAACAAAACAACAACAACAAAAAATAAACACCAACAACAAAGAACCATGATGGTGCAATGATTCTTTTTATGTTGTTTCTTAAGTTCTTTGGTAGGCTTTAGTGGATCAAGTGGACATAACTAAGAAAGGCAAGGAAAAATGGATGACATAGAAAGGCGATGGAAGAGATGGATGAACTGTGAAGAAGGAGACGACAAGGCATTGAAACAAGCCTGCCACTTGAGGAAAGAAGTCTTTCCTAGAGGAAAGAAGGCTGTGGAAAACAGTTTGATTGCATCCACAGAAGCTTGTTGAGTAATATCAGGAAGCTGAGGAGCCTGGTGTAGATCTAGTTTGCACTGAGTTTGAGCTGTCACTAGTAAGTGTTGTGTAACGTGACTTGCACAGATGACCAAAGAACTGCTGGCTCTACATTTTACTGCTCCAATAAAAATAATCCTTATGCTCTGGCATTCTAGAGCCAGAAAACACTGCTTTGTCAACTAGGGCAAACATTTAGGTCATTCATTTTATCATAAATTACTTGCTTATTTTACTGCGCTATTCTATTTTTTTTTTTCCCTTTAGTTTAACACTCTGAATCTCTCTAAAATTTTGAGGATGTCAAACTATTTTCTCCTGCTATTTTGCTCACACAAAAAGTTATTTGTCCTCTGCCGACTAAAAAAAAATAATAATGTTTTACATGTATGTTATGTGTTGTGCATTGCTGTTTTAGTGGAAAATCTCATTGTGTGTTCAGCATAATGTACAGGAGAGTCTGAGAAAATAGGATCTCTCTAAGGAAGTGTTGCATTTCAGAAAGATCACCGTCCTTTTTATTGTTATTATTTTATTTCCTCAGAATAATTGTCAGAGACCTACAGATTCTCCAAGCTGGAAAGAGGAGAAGTGTCTCTCAGTTCTATTAAAAATATCTGCTATAGATGATAGTGGGAATCGAGTTCACAGGAAGAACCTGGGCAGACATTTCTGTCTTTTTTTTTTTTTTTTTTTTTACAGTAACTGGTGGCTACTGAATCTTCATTCTGTGATTTGTAGAGCAGTAAGTTTACTTAACTTCTCATTTGATTATGACTGGGAAATGGGAACTGAAGCTGTAATGAATCATCAGAAAACTTTTATTTCATTAATATTTTTTTATCTATTAGGAATTTTTCTGTATTTCTGGAAGATGTTCTTAGACTCTTCCTCAGTTAATCTAGATGGTTGTTGTTCCATAGGGAGTTTTCTTTTGGTTAAAAACAAAGCAAAGCAAAGCAAAGCAAAACAAAAGAAATGAGGACATGAAACATTTTGTCCGCTATTTTTTCCACTAGATATTGCTACACATGGTGTTTCAGTTTATTTGCCCACATACTTAATATTGATAGATGCTTATTTTGGGTATGATTATAACTTTAAGTCCCAACCTGATATATTTACCTCTTTTGTGCAAATGTTTTCTTTAAGTATAAATACAAATAGGTTGGGCTCTCTTGCAGATGCAACTGTGGCTTTGCATACCTCTAACATCTTAAATTAAGCAACATTCCATTTGATTTCAGGGCAATAGTGCATTCATCATTCATGCTGCTGTACTAACAATATAATACTCAAAAATTCCTGTTGAAAAAGTATACAGTCACTGTTTTGTTGTTTGTGTTGTTCTAATAATGATCCAATACTTTATCTATTACCTCTTTTTCCAAGTGCCAGGTATTATGCTGGTTTGTTCTGGCTTTGCCACATAACATGTGGCAAATGTGTTGTTTTTCTAAACATTTCTTTCAATGTGCACAAAGGCTTACTCACATAGTATTTTGGATTCTTTAATATGTTGATGGGGTCAAAGTACTGTATTTTATCCAGAAGTCTCAGTTTGGCTGGAAAATTCTGACAGTTGTACAAAACGATATCTACTGCCTTTTCCAACAGCATCTCTGTAACTGTTTTGTCACAAGTCTAAATAAGCAAATCTTTTACACAGTATTAGACAATTTTCTGAAACTGTAAAACTCTGTCCTTGGCTCGAAAATGAGCTGTCTTCTATTTTTCTTTTTTTTTTTTTTTTTCACTTTTTTTTTTTTTTTCTGAGTCTTCAGATTAAAAGTATATTTCATGTTTCATTTTTAATAGTATGAAGTCTCATTCAGCTTTTGTAATACAACTTTATTAGTTTATTCACATTTTCCTGGATTAATTGAAAACTACAAAAATAGCAGGTACACCATAACTGATGACTAATGATTTCTGGTTGTCTTCCTTTGCAGGTATTTATTGCTTGCAGTTAAATATTCCCTTAGTTGCATACTTTTCTACCTGTTTGCCATATTCAATAGCTGCAAATTTTAACTGCTCTTTGACTTTCTTAAATTTATTATTATTATTATTATTACTTACACAGAATATCTTTGTAGGTGTTAAGTTCTCTTGTTCTCCCATTTATGAACTTAATCAGTTATTTTTGTATTGAAAGAGAAGCCACAGACAAGGTATAGGTAGATCCTTTCCTTTCTGCTAACTTTAGGTTTTAGTACAAATTGAACTTCAGGTTCAAACTAACTTGATCATTAAAAACTTTTTTAAAACTATTAGTCCTATGGTAGGTGATGTCTGCAGGATTATCTATTTATTTATTTATTTCCAATACCTGTATGAGTTGGGATTTAGCATATTGTTCCCTAAATGGACATACAAGTAGTCACTTTATGCAAAAGATTTACTGCAGTTTCTCATTATTTCAGACTTTGGAACAATAATAGTTATAATATATATGTAAATCTTTCTGCTTTAGTACTGTTTAAGAAGGTTTCATAATTTAGAAGGAGTCTAGAAACTTTTTAACATTACATTGTCAAACACATGCCATGTGTATTTGGGAGTATGACTTTAAAAATTATATATGCGATATATGTACATTTACATCACATCACACACACATATCCTTAAAACAAAAAATGACAATGGACCTCTATCAACAGTAAAGTTTCTCAAATTTATTGATTATATTGATTAAAAGCAATATTCCCCTTTCACTATGGCTCTGAATAATATTACGAGCGAGGAAAATGGGAATTATTCCTAGATTTTACACAAGGAGAATGATGCCCACCTAGAATAAAGATGGTGCCCAGTTACATAAATGTACTGCATGGATAAATTATTATGTTGGGAGGAGACGAGAGGATTCTTTTTCTGTCTTGAGGATATCCAAGAAAACCACATTGTTTTGAAGGACATTTGTTGAAATTTACATTACTATTGTAACAATTTCCACTGGTCCCTAAATATGCCCTAGGTAGTTTGGGGATTAAGATGAACAAATGACTTCTTCCCTGAAGAGTTACCTATTTAATTCAGTATTAAATTATATCTGCTGTAATAAGGAAAAAAACATCCATAGAATTAACTTAATGAGTTATCATTCACAAGTGCTCAACTCACAGTACAAGGTATAATAAAGACCAGAGCTGAGTGACAAGTGGGCAGAAGTTATTGGTGCCAGTACTTTTCATCTGCAATACTATGTTCTCATTCATTTAATGCAGGGACATGAGGAAGGATTTCAAATGATTCATTCTGCTGACAAGATTTTCTCATTGAAAATACAGGATGTCTCTTTGAGGTGGATGAAAACCAAAACAAGCAGGAAGGAATTAGTGCGTCAAATCTGTTTAGTAGTGAAGCACAGAAATTGAAAACTCAGATTTGGAGCATAACTAATCTCATTCTAATACAAACTTCAAAATAAGTCAGGTGAAATAGGGTATAGAAACATCTATTTCTCTTTGCTGACTCTATAGGCTATATAAACAACTAGATCAGATGTAGATATCTATAGAGTAGTTGCTAAAATTATGGGACAAGAACCTCATAATGATTTGCTCATGCAGCTCCATCCATTTTGGACAGACAGTCATTGCATCCCTAGTAATTGCTCAAATCTTTTATTTTTAAATTTGAATTAAAACAAAAATTTAAGAGAGGATTTAGAAGAAATTAAAAAGAGAAATGTTTATAGGACTTTTTCTCCAAGCTGAAAGGGATAAAAGTAACTTCTTGGTTGAAAAAGCGTTTGTTTGGATGATGGCATCAGAATCATGAACAGATGAGGTGGCAGTTGGCTTCTTGGTAGCAAATGAGAACAATAGAATTGAAAGAGACTGTGAAGTGCCAAGAAAGTGAAGTCAAGTAATTCATGACACTTATAATCAAAAAGGATCAAATGAAACTACGCACAGAATAAAGTGACTTGGTGACAGGCTAGAAAAATAATTTCTGCTGCAGCATTTTGAAATATATCTGAGTTAGGGTATTACTTTCCAAGGCAGAAAAGTAAATTATTATTATTATTATTTCTTAAATCTGGAAAGATATTTTTACACAATTAAAACAAGTCTATGAGGTATGAAATTTTAAGATGTTGATAATAAGCAAAGAAATAAAAAAGGAGGACCTCTGATAGAAGAACAAAGAATTGGAAGCAGAGGAAGGTTTCTGATGGAAACTTGGAAAATAAGAGAACCAGAAAAAAAAGGGTATATAGAAACCAGGGAAGGAAAATATTTTAGCAAAGAGAAATAAGTCAGTAGTGTTGGAAGAGACTGGAAGGTAAAGAAGGATGAGGATGGAATTTTGGTAAGAGGAGATTATTGGCAAAAACATAATTTTAATGTAGTGAAGGGGGCAGGAGGCTGGTTTGAAAGAGGGTTTGAGATAAAATTATTAAAGAAAACTGATGACAAACAGAATATATACATCACTCCTTGAGCTCCAAGGTGGGACAGGAAGGCATACAGTAATGAATGACTGAGGCAGCAAGATTAAGAATGATTTTCTTTTTTACTAGAAATAACCAAACCACCGTGCCAAAGGGAGTGAAAACATGAGAAAATAGGTGAGAAAAGTTACAGTGGAGATTGAATGGAAGGGAGACAGGTACAAAGAGATTAAATCATATGAGGAACTTCCATGGTAGGAGAAGAAAGTTTACAGGAGAGGAATAGGAAAGAAAATTAATAGGCAGGGCTGGTGGAAGAAGATCACAGAGCATTTCATCAGTTTTCCTTAAAAACATGGATACCTGGCCAAAATCACCTTTTCTATCCTTTTTTTTTTTTTTTGGCAAGTAATAGTTCAGCTATACACTTACATGAAGATTCTTCAAGTTTTTGAAATCTCCTTCCTTAATTTCAGTTATTTTGTTGTTCTGTAAGTCCAGCAGAGTTGTATCAGGGGGAAGGTCTTTTGGCACTCTTTCCAGGCCTAGGAACAGTGAAAAGAAAAAACAATTGACTTTGAAGGAAACTTCAAACAGGGGTCAGTACTTTCCTTAGTATTTACCTTTCAGTAAGCATTTCTAGAACTCATTTCCTGAAGTATGTTATGAAGACTTATTTGACAACATTTCTGTCTCCAAAGTGTCAAAGGGAGTTTTATTTTGCTATGTCAAATCAAAATGTATTTATTCACATTTCCATTCTGCCTTTTTCTGAGTTATATAAAAAGACGGACTTTGTCAAAATTATTTCTAACACATTTAACCCTGCTGAACTGTGTGGATAAAAATTGTTTTCAGAAGGAGGCATGGCATTTATTAATTTCACTGTGTGCTAAATTTTTTGGACAGAGAGCATTTCCTGCTGTTTAAGTCAATAAACTTTTCTTCAAAGAAGTATGATGGCTAATTGTATTAATTTCCAGAAAAAATATTATTTATTTGACAATAACTGAATAACTTTCAGTGAAGTCCACCTTAAACACACATACACACACACACACACACAAAAAAACAAAACAAAACAAAAAAAAAAACAAAACACTGATTTCAGTTGAAACTATGTGAAACTATGTCCAAGTTTTCTGGGGAACAAATCTCTTGGTTTCACTACAACTGCCAAAAGAACATCAGACAGTTAAAACTAAAGACTCTCTTAGGGACTATTTTCTGAATAGCTGATATGTAAGTCCAATGAAGTCATGGAAATGAAATTATTTAGTGTTAAATAACAGTCACTTTACCCAGCTTTGCTTTCGTACTGTGACTTGGAATAGAGCAAATCTTTTATAGTAATTCTGATTTACCATAAAATTAAAATATTCTTTCTTAACTAGTCCTTTTTTTTTTTTTTCTTCTTTTTTTTTTCAGAATATGAAATGCTAAATGAATGGCTAGTAAGAATAATTCATAATAATTAATAAAGTCTCAATATGAACATCTAACAGGAGTGTATTTTCTTCAGGAAGAATAGACTTTTTAACAATAAAATTTTATACAAATATTTCTGAAGGTATACTCAAACTCTCTTGAAAAGATCTATCTGTAAGTATCACCAGTGTCTCCCCAACAAATCCTGGAAAACAGCCTTCTTAAGTTATCTTAATATGGGTGTAGCAGACCTAAATTTTTGAAAAGTGCTTCTTTTACACTTAGCTTTATCTGATGATAGTACTCTGTGTAGAACATGTTTTGTTGTCCTGACATTGTAAAAAGTTGGTTTCTGAATTTAAAAACATCCCAGCCATTCTTCAAAATTTCTCCCTCCCCCGCGTCACGCTAGCGTCCCAGGTGCTCATACATTAGCTAAACAAGTATTGAAATATATGATTTGGATATTTATTAAAACAGAGTACAATACAGATTAACCTGAATAATCTTTAACCCAACAGAATCCAAAAGTTTTAAAATGCAGAATCTTCCAGCTCCAGATGAATAAGTAAAAAGATGTACTGTACATAAAATGACAAGAGCCAAACCTCATAACTATCCTATCCCATCACCTTACTGATTTTCAGAGCATGAGTAGATGATCCAGATTAAGGTTCTTCATATTACTAAACATTTTTTTTTTCTCATTTAGGCATGAAGTTCATTATTTCTAAAGGCAGTTGCAAAGCCCAAATTACTTTCAGAAATGTGGGACTAGAGGCCCACATAGACCCCTCCCAAAATAAATAAATAAATAATAATACCATATAATTTGCATGTTGTGTTTGGAAAATTTCTGTACTCTGCAGACAGCAGTGATGTCAGCAACTAAAAATTCTGTCCCAAAAGCACTGTTTGTTTAAGAGCATAATTTTGGTATGAGAAGTTTTCAGAGTCTAGCAACTTTTATAGTATTTTTCATGTATAAATGCAAAAATTGGTTGAATTATTTGGATACAAATTAATATTACTATGTTGTGGTTGTCTGTGCATTTATATTAAAAAGACTAGTATTACTAATTTAAGTGCTTGTGACAGAAACCAGTGTACATGAGAGCTATGTAGCTGTATGTTACAGAATGCCCTTGAAACATGCTTTGTAAGAATACTTGGATTGCCATTGAAGGGATAATTTGCTAGGGACTAAACTTCAAATTAAATTTCCAGCTGTACTCTTCAAGCTTCATGTCAGATTCTACAAGCTCAAGCATTTTCTGTGAATAAGGTAGAACTGATAATTTCACAGAGCAATGAAGTTAAGTGGTGATTCATATTATAGTAAGACAAGTATAATCAGATAAACCTTTGTGAACAGTGATTTATAAAAGCTTATTGTACTAAAATCTAGGAGGTACAATGTAATTATTAGTTCTGCATACAAGGAATATAACTGCCATCCCTTAAAATATTGAATTTGTTTTATTACCTATCTCATGTATATTCTTTTATGTGTTTCCTAAAGCAATTTCTAAAAATGGGTTAGAAAACAGCTGAACTGAAACCATGGTATATGATTTTTCCTTGGCTTGTCTGAGTTTTGAACATGTGGAGAGCAAAGTTTCATGCATTGTGTATAGGAGTACAGGATGCACCTCAGGTGCCATAGAGATGTTACATTAATATTAAGCAGTATAGTACACCCACCTACTGACAGCTGTAACAAATAGAGCTCTCCAGTGACACAAGAGTTTGTAAATGGGTGGATCTGGACACTGCCTTATAAAATCATCAAATAATAATTCAGGATTAAACTGTGTTTAATCTGTGGACTGGATCCAAGTGTTTCACTGCTTGTCCCATCTATATTGGTTTGCACTACTACAGCACTTCTACTTGTATTCTACATCTATCCTGGACCTCCAAGCTCACGAAGCCAGGCTCTTCTGTGGAGTTTTGTTGCCTGAAGAGCAATCCTTCAAGTCTTTCTAGTCATAATAGGACAATACATAAGCAGTGCACATGAATGGGGGGGTCAAACTTGACAGCATGACAGAATTTGAAATTAATCTAGAAAACTGCAATCCCACTAGAAGCTAAAATGGCTCTTGAATCTTAAATTAGAATTACCATTGCCCAGGATGATTCTTGGATTTTTCTGGCTGGAAGACAGACGAATTTAGAGGGAAATTGTGGGCTGTACTTATTACTTATTTCCCATGACTTAATGCCTATATACTTCTGAAAACCTATTGTAGTGTGACTCTATGCCCACCTTCTAATGCCTTCCTGTGAAATTTATGTAAAGTCAACTGACAAGGAACTGGTACAGGAAAATACCAGTTGAATCACTTCTTAATCATTTTAAAAACAGTTTACACAACAATTTCAGCTCTTAGGGTTTATATATATATATTATTTTTTTGTTTATATATATATATATTTAAGCTCGTTTCCTAGAAAGCTATATGGCAATCTTTCATAGCAGTCTGACTTTTTATTTGAATACTCAGTGATATAGAGTTTGGTATTCAGTTCTCTGGAAATATTTCAGGCCTCTGGTTTCTAAGATTAATATAAAACTGACTAAAGATTTAGATATTTCTGCCTTTCTATCTGTTAAATTGAAAATGAATATTGTTTTATTAATTTTGATTCAATAAAACAAGATCAGATATTATTTAAGTTGTCAAATGTATTAAATAATTCATGAATGAGCAGAAAAGTTATAGCCCCACCCTTACAAAATGCTTGCTTACACTGAAATTAAAAGCCTAAATATTCTGAAAACATAGGGAACTTAATGAAAGAGTTTTTATCTTTTTATCTAAATTATTGCTTTTTGCACTAAAATAGTTCTCCAAGAGAAATCACAGAGTCACAGAATCACAGAATAGTCTAGGTTGGAAGAGACCTCCAAGATCACCGAGTCCAACCTCTGAACTAACGCTAACAAATCTTCCACTAAACCATATCCCTAAGCTCTACAACAAATCATCTACAAATTGTCTTCCTTACAGAAGCTAAACAAATATCCATTCCTGCAATATGTGCCAGATCAGTGTCATTCTCTGCAGATTACAACAAATAAAAATTTTCTTCTGTCCAACATCATCAACGCCTAGCATTTTTCCCACCACTGATTCCCACCAGCATACATGTATGTGTGTAAACATGCATGGATATGACAATACATAATGGGTAGAATATACTAGAGAACAATAACAAGAAACAAGTAAATGAGCTTGAAACACTTCCCCTTGTGGCTCAGGATCAGTTGTATTTTTATTTTCCTAGCAGAAGGTTACCTTTTCTTATATCCTTATTCTTTCCTATTCTTAACTAATTCTTACACTAGTAACTACATCACAGATTTCTGGAATAACTAATGTAATAATATGATCAAATGTATTAGAGGGATGCCTAGCAAAGCTGGATCCTCCATGGATTTCTTTCACATAGAAAACAAGAACCCTCGCTCACTTTTTTGAAGGAAAGGCTCATCTAGAGTCAACTAGATGTTCAGTAGAGAGAGGTTATCAGGACCAGAAATCCCTCCATAGTGGGAGGAGGTAACCTTGGTAACCACGGTAACCTTGCAGAAATCAGGCTTGTCTCAGTGGGATCCTACCTATGTGATGTGCAGTATTTTCTCATTATTTCTTAAATAAATTAGATTAACACAATTGCAATATCTGGCTGCTTATCTGTGATTACCTCTCTACTTGGAAAGGACAGAAGTCTGATGTGCCTGGAGATTTTATGAGACCAGAAATGAAGCACAAATGAGCCAAACTAATGATACAGTGAGGCTGGTATCATTCAGCCCTTATTGAGTCCCTGAGAGAGCAGCAATCTGTGGCTAGTCATCTCCTGTGTAGTGATACACCAGCCCAACTCACATATGCTGCCATTTAGCCAGCCAAACAGGTGTAGGAGATGTAGCAAGGATGTGGGAATATTGTGAGGACTAAGGGGGATTAGGGGTTTTGGTATACAAGGCAAGCTTCATTACATTTGCAGCTTAGGGAATTACCTGCTCAGCTGCAGGAGCTGTGATCAAGTGGCTGTGGAATTGTTTAATGCCCAAAATGTGAAGGGTGGCATTTGAAACCTCCCCACTATGAAGGGGCTTCAGTTCACTGCTCCAGTTTCTCAGAACTGAGAGTCTGCAATGTGGCATGAAGCCACATTTCTGTTGAAGCCATACAACTATGCCGAAAAGGAATGCAAGATTTATGGGGCTAGTGAGAGAGAGGAAGCAAAAGGGAGTCTGAGTCTGTAGCCCAGAGATGAGGACACTTCCCTGGGAACTGTATCCTTGCAACGCTGAGACCGCATAGTCAAAATAAGAAATATTTGACTGGTGCCAATTGCAAAGAACTTAAGGCAGCAGAGCCTGGTTTATTATATATATATATATACACACACACACATATATATATTTTTTCCCCTCCCCCTATCCAGTTTACAACAAACAGGGATGGGGCTTATTCCCCTGAATAAACATTCCCTTTCCCAGTTTAGGAGAAGGGGTCAAAAGGCAGAGGGAGATCTGAATGCTGTAGCTCAGATACATGTGTTATTGCATTGCAACACTCACAATTATTATCATAGGGGCCATAAAATGGGGCTCTTTTCAAGTCTCCTTTAGTTTCCACTAACAGCTGCTGCCAGCTGAAGAATTTGAGCTGAGTTACATGTAATTCCCAGATGTGGTCATCAGCGGCTGCTCTCCCGGTGGGGGCAACCTCTCCAGCAGCTGCCTGTGCTTCCTCTGCTATGTGTTCTCCCCTGCTCAAAGCCCAGCTCTGCCTCGTCTCAATAGTGGGCTGTGTGGACACTGAGATAAATGGGGTGAATGGCAAACTCATGGGTTCAGGAGACTTAGTCAGGGAAAATAACAAGATTCAAGGACAGCTTTCTGAAAGGATGGCATTCAACACTTTGCATAGTGTTGAATGCTTTGAATTAGAAGAGTTCACTGCAACTTTCCCAGTCTCTGTACTTCAGTATTTACTGGAATTTGTTCTCTATTGTGTGGGATTTGGAAATAGGAGTGGTTTCACAATTTGAATCCTACCAACCTTAAAAATTAGAAAAAATTGTCCTTCTTTACAGAGGAGTACTCAACCTCCTTCTCCCTCCCACTTTCAAAAGAAAAGTCTGTTCTTTACCTTTCCTTTTTTTTATTATGAAGTCATCAGTACTAATGGGAACATTTTAATAATAATAATAATAATAATAATAAAGCCTGAAGAATTGGAGAATTGATTTTCTCAGGTGATTATTCTTAAAGATTTAAAAAACAACAACAACAGGAAAAGAGCAACACAGTTTCCACTGGAATCCATTAAATCCTTAAAATACTTCTTAAAGGTGACAACCATTTTTCAGATATTCTTCCTGCTCTTCAGTCTATAAGCTTCATGTTCCATTAAGATCCATTTGGAACTTTTCATCATTTTCATCACATATTATTATTTTTGCATACCTCTGACCCTTCCCATTGGAAAGAATGAGAAAATGAACTCCATTCCCTGCTGAGATGGCCTTTCACAAAATTAGACCAACTGGTATACTACTACTTTGGTATTTTTTGTTTGTTTGTTTGTTTTCCCAAACTTTGTCAATATCTTTTTCCAGAACAGAGTGAGGAACACAGGGAAGAAAAAAAAAAAAAAAAAAAAAAAAAGACACATGATCAACTGGATCAACTGTGCATTTCCATTATAATAGTGTTAATAATTGTAAAAACCCAAAGAAAGGTTTTAAAATGAATGCATAACTTATCTGCTCACTTCCATTTCCATCCACTCTGTGTAGTGACCACATATTTCAAAATAATAAAATATCTGTTAAGATATTGTAAGATACAGATGTTATGAATTATTTTTCTGTGATAGTGACATTTCTGGTGCAGATAGATTCAGCCTCCTGTCTCAAATAATAATAATAATAATAATACCAAAGAGTAATGATATATTCTTAAATCTTAAAATCAAGCAAATACCATTTCTGTGTTCTTTCTAACTGACTTAATTTCAAAAGTCTGGAAGATATATACCTTATCAGAAAGGACAGATTTATTTTAGAAAGGAAGAAAAATATTTTTTAAAACAATCATGAGTCTTCAGAGATTAAGACATTATGTAAAAAATAAAATATCGTGAGATTTCTGAATAACTGCTAGAATTGCCAACATTACAATTCCTACTGTCAAGATTACTGACATAAAACATTCTATCAGAGAACAGCAACAGTCCTGTGTGATTCATGCAATCTGCCAGTATGGTATGCATCATGGCTTTAATCAACATGGATGCAATGCAGATGTACTATCTATGTATTCATGCATTGAGGTGAAACATATATATTTTTAATGAATATTCACAGTATTCAGAAGAGAGCATTTCAATGACTGGGGAAATTTCTAGCATTAAATTTTGAATGAACCTTTGGATATTTGATCTTTGCCTGGTTCACAGTTTAAGCAGCAGGCAATAGATACAAATTTAAGTCTACCACTCCAAATCTTTGTGATTTACCAGAATTAGAACTAATTTAAAGGGATAGAAATAAAGAGTGGTTTGGGAGGATCTCCTGTACCTTCCAGTAAACTTACACTTTCCTTTTCTAACCACATAGTCATTGCACAGCTCTAGTTTTATTATGATCTGAGGGCAGAGGTTTGTTACTGGTATTTTAGGGACATGAGCATTTTTCATAAATGTTTTAGGATTGCTTTCAACTTACTTTCATGCAAACAAAGGAAGAGAGCCACCGTGAATATGTCTAACATAGTGAGTAACATTTAAATAAACATTGAGAGAATTTCCTGAAAGAATTAGGGAGCCTGCAGAGCTGTTAGTTCCCTCTTTTTACCAGATTATGTTATATATATTCTAGTGACTCTTTGACATTTTGCTTATTTTACTTATTTATTTTATTGGTTATTTACTGATAGACTTCCTCCAGGTCATCTGAAAGAGTCATCTCTTCAAGTCCATATGATGTAAGATCTCCACCACAGAGTGAGAGAATAAAGATAAAATAAATTTTAGCCCCTGACCATGAAAGCTACAAAATTTTCATTAGATTCCTATCTTAAGTTCCTTTTTTGTTTTTCCTCACCTATATCTGAAACTTACTATAGGTCTCCTTTTTTTAAAGATTTCTTTTATGGCTTCCCTTGAAAAAGTGAGATTTTCCCTTTCGTGTTCATACCCTCCTCCTTAAATCTTTTCTATTTTATCTGCCTTCCTGTTTTCCTTCCATTGGTTTTCTTCTCTTTCATTTTTATTCTTGTATTTATCACACTGTATTTTTTAAAATTTCTCTGCTGCTGCCACTATACAAACATTATTAACACCCCTCCTTCCACCCTCCCCCCCCACACACCTTTTTTTTTTTTTTTTTTCATTTTTTCCATTTTTACTTCCAGTGGTGAGGAATTAATATGATCTCCTCAGTTTGAAGGTGTGGAAATCCTAATTGAACTTATGGAAATAAAAGGCATTATAGTTGAATGATAACAGTCCTTTAGTCTTGTTTGGCTAACTCACTTGTGTCTTTGCTCCTACCTTTCTTGGACAGAGGTGTATTTTTGCTTCTTTGTTTGTTTTGTTTTGAGAGAGAGAGAGTCTATTGCACCCATACAAACACTCTTTTTCCATGTTACCCTAAAATATGAATTCACTGAGAGCCAATTTAGTGTCTGAGGCCCACACTGGAGCAGTAGAGGGGAAAATATTTACTGGAAAATGAGCTTCTAGACTTAGTGTTTAACTTGAATGTTTGTAGTGGTTAGCTTGAATGCTATGTCTAAAGTGAAAATGCTATAGCAAGGAAACTGAGGCTATGCTGAGCTTTCACATTTTAGGTGATGCAGATGATGCAGCTGGTTCTAGGATGACTTATTGCACATGTTAATTGTGATGACATATTACAGAACCAGTCTGTAAATTCATTTATATTTGCAAGTCTGTAATGCTGTAACATTTCTAGAAATAATCCGTCCATTTCTTCTACCATTAAATCCCTAAAGTTACTATGAAATCAGGTGGGCTTCTAGTTTTCACTGCTTTTGTATTATTTCATATTTATTACATTATTTTTAATATTGAATAAAAACTGCCATCATCCTCTCCCTAAAAGATTTTTGTAGCACTCCAAATAGTTTCCCAGAAATGAACACCAGGCTAGTATGGGATATCCTCCTAGATGTCTTCTCACCTAAGAGCATGCACAGAGAGTACACACAGAATCTTTAAACGTTGTTTTTCACTTTTTTCCATTCTTTATAGAATGCCTGAGAAGTCTACCATAGGATTGCACATATAGCAAATGTAACCCTGTTAACAATGGTGTACAGACCTATTCAAGGCCATCAATCCCATGAGCTGAAAACTACTACACAAAAACAAACAAACAAAAACCCTACAACAACAAAAAAGCCACAGAGAAAACAAACCATCCAACGAAACAAACACACACAAAACAAAAGAATAAAACACACAACACCTCCCCCATACACACATATTTGTGGGCACGGTCCTTGGTTTTAAAGGCTGTGTGACTGTGCTCACTGTTTCCATCACTTTTCTTGCTGAGAAGCCAAGGAGAAATTTCTGCTCTACCTGTTTTTTTTTTTTTTTTTTTTTTTTTTTTCCTAGTATTTTCTTTTCCTTTTCTAGACAATAATGCTCTGCATGAACGAACCTTTAAACACAATACAACAGAATTCTAGCATTTGCTATTACTGTTAGTCAGGACAAGTATGTAAAACAGGAGAAATAAGATTCAAAAGAATGTACAATGCATTGTAAAGCACATATTATTTGACCTGAACTTTATGAAAATACAAAAATATATTCAGGAAAAAATATATATATTTTTCCCTGTAACCACATGGTAGATCCAGGACATAGATAAAGTAAAACACAGACCAGTTAATGAGGGTTCTCAGTGAACTCTGGGAAAGAGCCTTTGGACTCCCTAGCTCTTTCTAAGACTTGTCAGGGAGTCTTTAGCAGGTGAATAGCACAGGTTTTGTGTCTTGCAAATATCAATAGTTTCTAAACAATTATACCTGTTACCAAATACTACAACATATAAAGATGGTGAGAATTTAATACAAATATTATAGATGTCCATAACATTAGTAGATGTCAGTAGTGATTATTTAGTATGATTGAAGTGTTTCAGTTACCTGCTATGTTCTACATGACTTAACAGTTGACTCACATTTTTTTTTTTTTTTAGCTATCTATTAGTTACTTATTTGTACTGTGGGATATTTTAGAAATGAAACCTTGTTCTATTATGAACCAGAAAACAGTCACTTCTTGTACCACTTGCATTTGACACTCAAAATTTTCATTCCTGCCACTATGCTTTCTTAAATTGTATTTTCTAGTCTAAAAGAAGTGAATAAATCTAGAAACAAAACAAAAGCAACAAACACACAGAGGTGGTAACGGTTACCTTGGAGTAGGCAACAAATAAAGAGAGGTTGTATTTGGAATGAGCTTTCACCCAGAATCATGTCTATCAATGGGAACTGGAACATCAAGAATTCAAGTAGTAAAACTGGTGGTTTATAACAAGGCTTGTCTTTTGTTCTTACAGTGGAGAAAACTAATATTTTATAAGTATAGATCACTCTACATCTAGCCAATATTTTTCTTCTTGACAACTTTTCAAGAGTGTTTTCTAATTATTTTCTTCTTAATTTCATAATTGTTTCAGGATTTACTGAGCATACGGCTTTCTTTCATGGTTTCTTTAACTTCCAAGACAGACCCAAAATAGTATGTAAACTGAATAGATAATAATTTTTTTATAATCATGGCAAATTTATTGAAAAACAATATTACTATCCTCAGCTGACTTTTTCATCCTTTAATTTTATAACACATAGCTTAATAACTTAACCTAAAAGCACAACAAGTAAAATGTAAGTTAACAAAAACATTTATTTTAAAATATACTTTTTAATATCCGGTCATTTAAGATAATCTGGTCATTCATGCTTTTTTTTTTTTTTTTTTTTAAAAAAAAAAATGCACTTTTAGAAACTCATCAGATTTTTAACTAAACATTTAGCTATAAAAAATATGGTTTAGAGAGGATGGTAATGGTAGAGATTTAAAAGCTGAAGTACTCAACAGTTTCTGTTTTTCCAACTATTTTCTTGGACTCATAAAAAGACTGAGACTGATCACCAATAACTTAAGTATTATTTTTCTTTAAAAATATTTTGTGTTGACAATGGAAGTCCAAAACAAGGTATGTCCCAAAGGAGCTAATTTCCTTTAAAAGCAGAGAAGTTCCCAATCAGAGATATGATCAGAAAACGGGTGTTCAGTTATTTTTGGAAGATTTTATACAAGGTAAATTGTCTTTTGTCAACAAATAATTAGCTGTTTTCACATTAACATTTTTCACATGTTGAAGGGCTATTAGTTAATATAACTTCGATACTTTATGTATTCAGATAAACTGTCCCATGTTACTGGATCCCTGGAATAATGTTTCACACATCTGTGAGCTTTTCACCTGCTGATCTCAAAGTACTTTTCAAATACACAGTCCAGCATCCATGCTGAGCTTCAATACAAGCTTCTTTACAGCTGGAGAAACCCTGCAATTCTGAGCTGTGAGCAAATCTCGAATTTAAGATGTAATACAGCTTGAACTTTAATTACTGACATTCATCTCTCCCGCACCTTTTGGAGACTGCAAAGCCCCCATGGATGCTCATGACAAGATGGTTGAAGGAACCTTCACCTTCTGTGAAGTCTCTAAGGAAGGCGATTTTACCCCATCACACAGAACACAAACACTGCTCAATTTATAAGGGGCTGCTAGACTTGTCTGAAGGTGAAATAAAGCTCTGTCCACTATCACTGAACATAATTAGGGAGCATTCTGCATCTGCCAAAGGGCTGAATAATTACATGTTCTTTCTCTTGTCTACCAGGGCACTCTGAGAGGAACCTTTTCTTAAGACTCCCTTTGGGAGTCTGAGACTTTAAATTTAACTGTCAACGCTTCCTAGGGCTTTCACAATGCACGTTTGCCTGGGCAGCTGACTTCTTGTATTTCCTATATTTGATATTTTGATACATGAAGAGTTTCCTCTGACCAGCTATATCAGCCACTCTGCAGTGCATGCTAATAAGGAAGACTACTATCTCTACAGAAAGCACAGCTATAGCGTAGTAATGCCTTTATTGAAGCATGATCAAAAAGTGAACCTGTGGTTCTCTTTTGGCAACAGGAGGAAAAATCTGAAAAGGCAGAGCTTTCATAAAAATGCCACAGTGGTCTTCTTTGATGAGATCCTTGAGCCTGTTGCACTAATGTAATAAATCTCATATGAGGTAGGCGCACTGGGCCTTGTTCTCAATACGTCAGTAACTGCACCTCTGAGAGAATTCTTCTTTGGGGTGTGAGAAGACAATGTTCTCTTTCCTGCTAGTTCAGCTTTTGGCTCAGAGGCAAAATAAATTAATTTGAAGGTAAGTGTTTAGGAAGATGTGACTAAAGCTTAAAAGTACAAGAATGCAAAAATTCAGCTGACACTAGTGTAACTAGACCACCAGGCATTTTTTTTTTTCACTGTTTTTATAAAATTTAGATTTTTTTTTTTTAGTATTCTCATCGAGTACTCTTGAGACATGGCAACTAGGAAAAAAAAAAAAAAAAGTAACAATAAAAGGGCCAAACCTCATCTCCAGACCCTCCTGGATGTTATAGTTCTCCTGTTGTGTTTTCTTTTCCACAGAAGTCTGTGTCAGGTAGTAGGCTCTTCCTTACACAGCAAGAGTTTACAAATAGTAAATGACCCATCAGGCATAAAATGAAGCATGCAGAGGAAGAAGAGAAATCTCCATAAGTAGCCCAGGTCAGGTTCCCCCAGCTTCCTTGCTATAACCTGCCCCCTGCACCCAGCTGTAAGGAGGCCTCCTTCCATGCCACAGATTGAGAGTGGAAGACAGGATCTAGATTACAGCTTTCCTTTGTGGACATGGATTTAATTTAGTAAATTATTAATATATCCTTTGGAGGAGTCTTGTTATTGCCTGAAGCTTTTCTTCAATTAGTGCCCATGGGACTACATGAATCAACTTGATAATTCTGAGGGAGGGAGGTAGCTAATTTGATTGGGTAGGAAATGCCTGGAACTGCAAGGGAAAGGCACACCAGGAGCAGTGGTTTGCAGGGAGTTACAACTCTCATTGCTAGTGTTACGGCTCCAGCATACATGTTGTCTCCCTGATCACTGTGCTCTGTGCCCTTCATCTGACAGCCAAGGAGCATGCTTGGTCAGCTTGGCAGAACCTCCACTGTTCCGAAAGAAATTTTGAGTTCTTATAGTCAGCTCCTGGCTTTCCTCAAGTCTTTGGGTAAATCTGACCTCAACAGAGCCTGAGTCACACAGAAACAGACTTAAGGCAGGAGGAGTGTAGAACAGAGGCACACTCAGCTGTTCTGTCCCTGCTCTCAGGGGTGTCCATTGGACCTGTGTCCTGGTGAGCCTCCCATTTGGGCCAGGCCTAGAAGTGGCTGTTATAGCTACCTACACGTGACAGGGATAGACAAAACTTCGTGCCAAGGCTGGATAATGCTGAATGGTTATAACTTCCCTGAGCTCTGCCAGGGAAATATTACTTATTTTGCTGGACTGCATTTCTGAACCCCAGGGAGATCTCACTTCCTTTGTGCCCAGAGGCTGGATGTTACCAGCCCAGCTGCTTCAAAAGCATTGGCTTATCATTCCAATATCTGCACTATGGGGGCTTAAACCAAGCTGAAAATGTATTTTTTATCATCCCTCTCAAAATTATCTGGAAAACATAGACCTAGGGCTTTAATCACTTTATTTCTGAGTCTCCTTGACATTATGGGACTTTATTAACCCAGAAGCAATTGCAGGCAGTGGACTGTATTGAACCCCCTTGGAAACCACATGAATGTGAAGGGGAACTGAATGAATATGGGAGCAACAAAGGGTTCCTGTATATCTCTACTTTTTAACTAAGTGAAAGCCCCTTGCATTCTGAAGAATTAAAACAGATTGGGGAAAAGTTCCTAAAATAATTTAAATTCCAACAGCATTATCCAGTGTAACAACAATAAAAACCTAAGGTCTTCATGGTATGTGGGACAACCTCCTCCCCACTCCATGTTTGCTAGTATCTGGTGTCTAAGCAGTGAAAAAGAAAAATCTTGCAACAGGGCCAGTACTGTGAAAGTTTTATGAATGCATGGGTAGGTTAGTCTGTGTTCATTTGTGCAACTTGGCTTGCATTGTTCACTGGGTCCTTGCCAAACATATCCGTTGCATAATTATGTGGCTTGCTTTAAAAAAATCACAGAAGTTTCTAGGGATGTAACTAATGTTTCCCCCTTGTTTCTGTACTTATACAACACCCACCACAGTGAGACCCAAGCCTTTTTTGTTAGAGTTGTGCCACGACCTACAGTAATTATCAATGGTAATATTATAACATAGGGAAATAGAAACACCTGAAATACATTGGAACATCTGAGAGAAGATTCAAAATAATAATAATAATAATAATAAAAACCTGTAAAATTATGTCAAGATATTTGTCTGTCCACTGAATAATCTGTCTAATTTTCTTGTGAGGAAATACAAAACCAAACAAATATATATATATATATATATATATATATTTGCACTGACTGACTAAAACTAGCATAAACCAAAAGCAGTTACACTGAAGTCAACTTCATTACTTGTGATTTCTGCATGGTAAAGTCAGAACACAGTGACGGCAGGCATGGCTTCATATCCTGCTGGCCTGACGATATAGACAAGCCCTTGTAATTGTGGGAGTATGGGGATTTTGTAAGAAAAGTTCTTATGGTTTCAACTTGAACACTGTCTAGGAGAGATATTTAATTAGGAACTCCAAAATGTGTTCATTGTTTTGGAGTGTTTCCAAGTTCTTTCCTTCAATAAGCTGTTTCTATGGTTGATTGTTCCATGATTCAGTGTTGGTTATTCCATGCTCATGTAATCCTATGGAAATAGGATGATTTTTATGTTGAAGTATTTGTCAGTATGATTAAGGGTGTTGGAGTCTGGACTGTGCAATTTAAGACCTTTTAAAATGTTTCCATACCCACATCTAACCTCACTGAATTTATTTAATAGAGTTTTGAAGGAAAAACCTTGAAAAATGATTTTCACTGCAACAGAAATCTGTGGTGTTTCAAAGAACAAATGAAATGTGCATACATAAAATATACATAAAAGATCAAACATATTTTGTGGTCATGACTGGACCCTTTGGACACACTCCAGGGCTTACCTAAGTCAGAGCACTGCACCACGCGGAGATGGCACTGGCAGCGGAAGGGGCACACTGGCCCAAATCCAGATATGACAGGATCATCTGTTGGAGCCATATCAGCTGACCCCTCATCCTCCAGCATAAAGTCAAAGAGGCCCATCTGGTGGAATGGCTTGGCCAAGCATACTGGCAGCAGTAAAACAAAGAGGAGAGCCAGCCTCATGGCTTAGTTCATCGACTCCAGGCAGAACCTAGGATCCAAAGCAGGGAATTTAAAACAGAAGTAGCATTTTTCCATAGCTGCACAGTTCCTGCTGAAGGAGGTCCAGCATATCCACCAGTTGCATAACTGTTCCTTTCAATAAAATGAAATCTGAATTTTGAAAATAGGACAGTTATGTGATAGGATTCCGGTAACTACTTGCCAATAGCTTTTTTTTTTTTTTTTTTTTTTTTTTTTTTTGTACACAGAGATTTTAAGGCATCTCTAAACACATCTGCTTGCACATTTAGAGTAATATTTATTAGGAACAGGCAGCACTGTCAACTTTGTTATGCAAAACAGTCAACACAATAAGCCACATTTTCCATGTGTCTGTTTTCTGCCAATGTAACAGTCTATTTGATTTCATTAGCATTTATTTCATTGCAATGGGTTTGTTCCCTGGGTATGAACCTCAGGTTCCCAAACTCACTGTAATGCAGTAAGTCATGTCTTGAGAACCTGCCCCCCCCCCCCCCCCCCTTTTTTTTTTTTTTTTTAAGTTCTAGCTTGCTGTGTGTTTTAAATTATAGTAAAGCTGACTGAGAAAAAGTAAGATCTAGTGATGGGGTGGAGAGAGAGGGGGTAAGATCTTTAGCTATTTAAGTAAGCTATACTTCATTCTCAGTTTAAACAGCACAATAAAATGGAATACAATGTTGTGTTATATTAGATATTCTTGGCTTTCTTTCCAGACTTTTGGCTAGGGGATTTTACATTATAACAATGCACCCTGAAAATTCTCTGCTTTGTAATGCGTAAGTATTTGAACTGATGCTTGTAGTGTTGTCAGCACACTTTCTAACTGGACTTCAGGGCCTCATCCTGCAGTCTTTCATGCTCAGAAGCAAATTTACAGAATTGTGAATTACCACTGATTGCTACACTGCCAGATAAGCAAAACTGCTTTAATATGTGTTTTCAGGACTTCGGCCTAAATGCATTTCTACACACTGCACATTGTGCTACCTATGTTGTTGTGCACTAAGAAAAATATATGAAACAGCTGTTTCTAGGTTTTGTATCAGGTCTGTAGAGATCAGCTAATTTTCTGAATATTACTTTTACTATTTACTTTACGTAAGGAAGCTTATGTTTTGTAACCTTTCATAGGTCTAAAAGCAACTCAAATACACAAAAAGAATATTGTCTTCAAGTCATCAAATGATAGAAAGGCAAACTTGTATTTTATTTAGGACACTTAACATATTCCTGAATACTGATACTGATCTATGTAAGGAAAGAAAAAATATTCAATAGCTTCTTCAAGTCAATAACTAGATCATTGAAATTTGCTGCTGAAATGCCTTGTCTGGGTGCTAGTTGGGATTTATATTATTCAGAAGTTATTCAACAGTTAAGGGTATGCTATATCATTTCCTGGCTCCATATTGACTAATGAAGATTGAAAAAAAATAAAAAAAAAAATGGGAGGGAGGGAAAGGAGAATATCTCCCTCTCTCTATTGACATAAGGAACCTACTAGGTAGGACTAGATGACAAACATGGACAGCTGATATTAGGTGAGTGTTGCATACTGAGGCCTCTCTAGAATACCACATCCAGGTACTTTAACAGAAATAGTCATTATGGAAAAAAAAAAAAAAAAAAGTAAAAATATAAAAATCACAGGCCTGGAATTATATACAATCTGTATTGTGCCAGAGTTCAATTACCTTTACAATTTGTTACCTACAGGTGTCAAAAATGCAGTCCTGCAGAAACCTCTGAGGTTCAGTCTTAAGAGGATGATAAGGCTACCTTATCAACTATGATATCAACTATGTTTTAAAATCAGTTTACAGTTCTGTCATCTACCTGACAGGAAAACAAGTATCTAACATCTTCAGATAACCCAAAGACTTCAAAGTGAGTTCATGTGGAGAAAAACACTGTTTCTGTTATCTCTATAAGAAACATAGTTGGTTTCTTAGTTAGACCAGAAAATATTTTCTATTCCTGGAGTAGACCATCATATTACCCACTATATGCATTGAGGAACTTGGCAGACCCTAACGTCATCTAGAGAGTCAAAGCCTTTTAGCCCATCCTGGTAGCAAAGACCCATGCCATACAAACTCGTGTCATGTAGCTGGGACAGGCCGTGTTCTTGGGTGGAGCATCCTCCTGCACTCCCTCCTACCCTGGCCCCTGCTGACTTCAGGGCGGTGTCCCATGCCCAACATATACCCCTATAGTGCAGTATTGATGGGCAAGCAAGGATGCCACAGCAATATCATGTTAATACATTGTGGTAAGTTATGGTTTAACTTAATGCAAGATTTGGCATACTTATTATTATGTACATATGATTATAGAATAACAATGCAACTTATTAATAGTTTGAAATGGGAATGCAAACCTGCTAAATCATCACTATTTGTTTTAATAAGCTGCTTTGCGAAAATTATCAGTAAAATGTTACCTGAGTACAGAGTATTTTTCAAAATGCTTATTAACATCAATAAACATTGGGAAAGCTGTGCACTATCCCTGGCATGGTACTGTCAGCCAGTAATTAAAATAAATAAATAAATAATAAAAAATATTAGCTCTTTCTTGCATATTATTATATTTTGAAAAAACTGTTGCTATTTCCCCCAGTGTCACTGCCTAAACACCATCCTCCCCCAACCCCCACCCCTTTCCCAAGAATGCACAATCAGGATCTTACCCTGGAGTTAAATTACTAACACCCTCCCCTCACAAGGGGGAGTGGGGGAGGAAGGAAAAAAAAAAAAAAAAAAAAAAAGGCACTCTGGAAGTGTCTTCACACTTTAGTACTTGATCGTATTAATATTGATGAAGTTCATTTATCTCAGTGAAAGCCTGTAGCAGGCCTTTTCCTTAGGTCCCTGTTTTGCCAAAACTGTAACAAATTCAGAAAGAACTGTGTATAAAGGAAGAGTGTAGGGCAACAAAGGATATCAAGGATCTAATCTGATCACAGCAGAGAAAATAGCAAACACAATTACATATTAATCAAGAAATAAAAATAGATATGTGTATGCATATATTTATTTATGTATTTTCCTACTGCAGGCACACATATCTGTTCATATTGTTTGCATGTGTAAATGAACATAAACAGATACAAAATATATACAAAAATGTACTAGTAAGAAATGTTTACATTTCACTTATAAAAAAAAATAAGGAAGGAAAATAAACTCTGAATTCTTAAAGGTCTGTGACACAATATTTATGTCTGCAGAACAGAACTGTTTAAATTTGCTTTAATTATGTGTTTACAATGAGTAAGACTTTTCCACAAACAGAGGAAACTATAGCATAGACTTGGCCACATTTCAGTTCAAAATAGCACTAGAAATATGCTTCATCAGTTCACGTCACCACAGTATTGGTGGTCTTCTTGTCAGTTTGCCTTAATATTATCTTTTAAATATTAATTCATCCACCATCAGACATCTCTCTAAATACCAAAAATGGCAAGTTAAACAATACATGCAATTTCGAAGAAATCTCCTTCATTATGTGTTTTATTTTTTTTTTTTTCATGTTTATTTTTTTAGTAAAGTCTAGATGTGGGAAAAAATCTTGGGAGTCTAAAAGAGACTAAAATTCTTTTAACAGGAATTTCAACTCCAGGAATTTTCTTTTCTACTATTTCATTCACAGGCAGCTTCTTTAAATATAAGTCCTTCATTTGTACACTGTAATATAACACTTTCTAACATTACAAAGACATACGTCGATCTTGTTTAACTATCTACTACACATCTTTTTCTCTCAAATCAAAAATTACACTCATTAAAGTTTGGAATATATATGAAGAAATCTGAATAAAAATATATATCTCAGAGTTCCGTTTAAACAAGAAATACAAGAACTCAACACTTTTTTTTTTTTTTTTTTACACTCGCTACATCACAGATTCTAAACACTGAATTGCAAACAGAGACTATACTGCTGCAAAAGTTTACAGTACAGAAAAAGAAAAGACTATAGCAGTTCTTACACAAATCAAAACAAGAGACAGAACAGCCAAATAAACAGTAGGAAATGTGCACAGTCCTTAAGAATGCATTTTCATGTTTTCAAGAAACAAAAGTACTGGATACAACATTTAACATTGCTAAACATTTAGTAAGATTTTTCCTTGCCTCTGTTAAAATTCAACTACTTGCCGTAGACTTGCCTGAAGTTTTATTAGTGCAACATAGTTCAGGAGAATTACTGAAAACCATACCTTTTAATCCAGGGATTTGCAAGAGGAGCTCTCAAAGCTGAGATGTAATTAAACTAAATATTCAACCCAGGCAAAAGGCTTTGCAGGTGTGGAAAGGAGGAGGGGGTAAGTTCAGCTCAGTGACTGTCACTTGGTGGAAAACCCTCCTGCTTCTATTCCATAGCACAGTTAAAAAATAAGGTTTCTCTCAATGAACACAATCCAGGCTGACACCCACATTAGATCATATGGTAATGATATGTCTCCTGTATTGTAGCCAGAAACTTTATCAGCTCTTTTGCTTTCTTTTCCTCCTTTTTTTTTTTTTTTTCCATTTGCTTTATTCCTTTTTCATCTGTTTAGATTTTCAAACTGCCTGAACATTATAAGACAGATGTGTAGCTGTAAATCATCTCACTTATTTTATTTCAGTCTCTAAAACATATATTTAGTGAAGTTTTCTTGTTTTAAATTTTTTTTTTTTTTTTTTTTTTTTTTTTTTTTTTTTCTGACTCATTGCTGAGAAAGTTTGGCTGTTCCTCTTGTTTATAATACTTGTAATTCAAGGAAAGGATATAAGATTAATCCTAGAGCTAGCCAAAGTGGAAATTAACATCAGAAAAAAATGGGTACCTTTAGGTAAAACTATTTATACAGATATCAACCTGCCTCTGCTTATGCTATAATGATTGTCTAAAGCAAATAGTATATAGTGTAATATACTACTATTATCCTGTATAATAATAGGCTTTTATGTATTTCTTCATACAACAGCATGTTTTTGATAAATATGAAAATCATATTTTCATTAGTTGAATCATTGTAGCTTTAGTGGTTAAAACTGTTTCATATATATTTTTTTTTTTACTGCCCTTTTTTTTTTTTTTTTTTTTTAACCAGGACAGCAAAGTAAAGGGGAAATTAGATTCAACTTATTTATTTATTTATAATATACAGTAGGCTTTTTTAAAACATGAATGAAGCAATGTCTTTTACTCATTATTCAGATTTATATTTTAGTTACGTAATCTCTCTTTTGATACAAATTTCAATAGAATCTAAAATGCAATTTCTCTGTTCCTCTGAACAATTTAAAAAATCTAGAAACCAGAAAGGACAATAAATACAATAATTATTATTTAGTTAGTTATCCAAACACATTGTGAACATGTGTAGCTTCCTTGTGCTGTTAACTGTCCCATCTAAATACTGGAGGTTTATGTCTCTGTGTTTTGACTTGTATCCTTTTATTCCTACCCCTAGGCTAGGACCAGGTGCAAATCTGAAATTAAAACCTGTAAAATGTGAAAGTATGTTTAAAAGAAGTCTGATTTTTTAGAAACATAATAAAATCTTGAAATTTTAGCTATTCTTTTAATTTGATTTTAAGATGAGCTAAGAAAACAGCTCTTAAAATTTTTCTTTGGTGGAAGAAAACATGGTGGAATAATTGACTGTTAGTTTTGGTCAGTGTAGCACAAAGATGTAATCAGAGAACTTATATTACAGCTTCTTTATATACTTCATTCTAAAAGTAAGGATCATTTATTCCTTCCCAGTCCTCAAGCCATCCTCTGCCTTTTTTCTCCACCTCACCAATGGATTCAAGACTGCTAATGATTTTTGTTGTGACTTTTTTTTTCTACATATGATTAGTAGTGTTCCAAGCTTTTATGCTTACAACAAAGCCTTATCTTTGTCCAGAAGTGTCTCCATACGGCTTGCTGAAATCTTGGCTGCATCTTAGTAATAATGTCAGTTATTTGAACCTTGGTCACCAGCTGCATCTGGTTGTTTAAAAAAAACATTTCAAAGTAAGATTTTGATGAGGAACAGGTCAGGATAAACTTGTTGTCAATTTCCTTCATAAAATCTATTCATATTTCCTAGCAAAACTGTAATATATTTGTTCTGATATCTGTTATGATGTTGAAAGGTGTTACAAGTTAATAACTTAGTCATCTCTTCGAAGGCATGGGAGAAGATGGAGAGCGACCTCTCTTTCTTTTCTGTCTTTGGCAGGAGGGATATTTGAACAAAAATATAAAGATCAAGGTGAGACCAGGTGGAGCACTTGGTGTACATCTTCATCAACTGGAGGATTTTCCTTCTTTTTCTGTAATGAAGTCCATCCCAAGAACCTCAGAAGGGTACAGATGTCACATCCTTTAGGAATTATGAAAATCCCTAATTCTGACTGTTGATACCCAGAAGTAGAGCAGGTATGTTTTATGTGTCCAACCCCTCCTGAAATGCAAAGTGGAGTACCTGGGGGACTGAGAAACTGAGGTGGTGGGGACTTAAGAGACTGAATATCAGCACAGTACCCTATTAAGTGTTAATGCATGCTATTTTCTAGGTATTTTGAGTGCTTATAAGGGGATGTGGGATCCTTTCTGACACAATTATTATTTTATTCCCTTTCTTTGCATTCTGCTACGTCACTCAGAAGAAAAATGACATTGAGACAAACACAATACAAAACAACATTAAGTCAGTATGTTATTTAAAGGAACATGACTATATACAGTGTGTAGCATCTATAAGCTCTCCTTGTCATTCTGACCTACTTTAACAGCTTAGTCAACATTTAAAATAAATAAATAAATAAATAAGATTAGAAAAATTGGTTTCTATAAGATCTTAGTTCGATTTAACCAACCTATAGGGCTACATGTTGCTCCAAATACCTATTCCCAGAAAGTTACAGACAACTGCATATTAATGATATTTATATAACAATATTTTTTTATTAAATTTTGATGGATAGCATCTGCTTTGTTTGCTCATAGCTTATTTTGTGGACCTTTCATAGGTCAGTGACAGGAGACAGGATAGCAAGCCAGGATGTCTGCTGTTGATGACTGTGTCCAGGTCCAGTGTAATCTACAGGAAAGGAATGAGCAGCTGCCCGGTGAGGAGCAGAAGTACCCTGGGGGAAGACCTCCTGGAGTGTGGGGCTGGCCTGGAAGAAAGACATGTCCTGCAAGCATCAGGAGCTGTCAGTACAGGTTGCACGCCTCCCTCAGAAGAAGAGGGAGCTAACACAATTGGCTTTCAAAGGAGTGGAAAGAAAAACTGATTTTAGGGAGCCTGGGAAAGAATAGTAAAGTTTATTGCAATCCAGAAAGTTACTGGAATGAAAGCAAAGGACAGAATCTGCCCTTCAGGGACATGGTAGCTCAGAGATTCAGGTTCTTTCTTATTCTAAGTTTCTTCTCCTGAAGAGGGCATTTTTCTTGGGCTGCCTTCTAATAGATTCCAGCTTTGATGATCAGCACCTGGTTAGAGTTGTTGTGGTTGCTGTGGTAAGGAAGAGGGGCAGGCAAACCTGTTTAAAGGTCCTCATGAAACAGCTAGTCAAGTGCCTGTCCCCAGCAGGTGATGGGATGAAAGAGGATCTCTTGTTTGGCTGCCTTAGGGGCTCTTGCCACCTCTCCTATGTCTCACGCCTGGGCTTTACTAGCTCCCTAGCACGTCATCCACCGTTCTCTCTAATATACTACTGGCTGTCTCTTCTCTTTTCTGTTCAGTGCATAATTTCTTCCAAGTACCCATAGAAAGATGTTCTTTACCATAGCAATGTAGTTATTCTACTAAAACTGCAAGTAAATATTGACTCAAGCTTAATAAACATTGATCCAGGTAAATATTGACCCAGGCACAGCATGAGAAAGTAGTTAGCGAGACAGAACGGCCATTTCTGAGTGTTTTGAATACTAATTTTCATTCAGTGTTCTCTGACCTCATAAATGATAGTCATGTACTTCTTGATATTTCTACAAATCAAGAAGACCAAAATATCAAACTTTGGACAAGTACTACCCCAGTACAAAAAAAAGACAGGGGTCTCCTGGAAAGTGTCCAGCGGAGGGCCACAAAGATGATACGGGGCCTAGAGCATCTTCCCTATGAGGAAAGGCTGAGGGACCTGGATCTGTTCAGCCTTGAGAAAAGAAGACTGTGAGGGGATCTTATTAATGTTTGTAAATACCTTAAGTGTAGAAGACAAAGGGATTTGACCAACCTCTTTTCAGTGGTTTGTGGGGACAGGACAAGGGACAATGGCCAAAAAATGGATCACAGGAAGTTCCACACCAACATGCGGAAGAACCCATGGTAAGGGTGATGGAGCACTGGAACGGTGCTGCCCAGGGAGGTTGTGGAGTCTACTCTGGAGATATTGAAGACCTGTCTGGATGCATACCTGGGTAACCTTCTCTAGGGAACCTGCTTTGGCAGGGAGGTTGGACTCGATGATCTCTTGAGGTCCCTTCCAACTTCTACAATTCTGTGATTCTGTGACATTCAGTAACATTTTTTCTGTACCTGTGAAAATACCTCCTGTACAACTGTTTGAACAAAAAACAACTAAACTTCAAAAGAGAGATCTGTCTTTTTGGAGGAAGTGTCTTCTGTCAGTCTGTTTTCTTTTTTTCCCCTTTCCCACTCACAAGATCACGTACTGTGTAAACCACATCTCTTTGTCATCTCTCTGGTCTTCTGAATGGAGAATATGGGGTTTGCAGCTCACTTAATGAAACAAACTCAAAATGCCTGCAATTGAAGTATTCAACACGTGATCATGTCCTTTACCTTGGTCTCTTTTCTATGGAAAGGGTAATCTGTTCCTGTTTTTCCTGACACTGTTTTTCCTTTCCTCTGGTCTTTCTATTCTCTCTTGAATCAATTTTTTCTGTTTAAGTACATCCAGAAGAAGCAGCAGCTAACTTATACCAATATAGCTTTACTACTTACTGTGATTTCCAATGTCCTGAATTCAACTTTAATCCTTGAGGACAAAGCCTGTCCTAACTCTTCCTCACAGTTCTGTGGTGTAGATGCACATTTTGTGATCCCTCTTAACCTGTTTTCTTCAAAAATACAGTGAACATATAAAAGCAGATTTGTACCTGTACTCCCAGCTGCTACCCATTTTAGGAGCAAAGAATGAGAGGAAAGTAAAAGACCCTAGAATCTCTAATTAGTGTGACTAATTAATAATAAAGAAAACATGCAAAACCTTTTCTTATTGTGCATACTGATATGCTTTTGTAATGGTATTGAGGTACTCCATTTACTTTTTTTCAGTGATAGATAATATCACATTTTTTTCCTGCCTGACTTCTGTGTGAGTGTTAAGTCTTCTGTCCTCCAGAAAATCCCTTACATGAAGAAAATAAAGTGCAAGTGTATCCCACTCACCAAAGGGCCCAGGAAGATACAACTCTCTATAGGAATAAACCTCACTGTTGGAGTGAAGGCCACAAATGACGGAGTGATGACTAAAGAAGAGAGATGACTAGCTTAGGTAAGAGAAGAAGAAATTTAAAGTGCACTGTTTCATCAGATTTTGGCTTTTCTTTTTATTTTTCAGTATCCTGAGTTGAAGTCCGACAATTTTCAAGGTTCTAATGAAAAATCCAAACCTTTATTCTCATTTTGATGGACTTTAGATCATGCTCTGAACAATTTTCATCATCCCAGCTGGATTACACAATGCCCTAGAAAAGGATGACAATAATTCATACAATTGTTGGAACTATATGCCCTGAGTGTCCTTTGTTAGTCAGGGGTTATGAACCAGCATTCAAAATGAGACACATCCTGTGAAGCTCTGAACAGCCTATTCCCAGATTATGAAAAACATATGAATGTCCAGGTCATCCTTGTTTTCCAATTTAGTCATCACAGAGAGCAAACTGTTTCAGAGGAAGCTGGTGACTGTATTATTGAGGAAAGTCCTGAAATAAGGAGTGTAATAACAAAAGGAGGACATTTATAGTAACATTTGTGTTTGTGTCTCTCTATATTAAAATGGTAATTTTTTAATGTTGGCAATCTGCTGAGGAAATAATTTATAACTTCAACTAAACATATAAAATAGTGACTTTGAAGATATAAGCAATGACATCATAGGTTACTGTTTTTGTTTGGATTGTATTACTACACTACAGAGAACTGTTGAGAATCTCAAGGTGGATGATGATGAGTTAGTTATGAAGGAGCCAACTCTGTCTAAACAGAGTATGCCACATGGGTTTCTAATGAAAAGGATTTGTACTTCATAATTATTGAACATTTCAAGTAATTGACTGCATCTTAGAAAATCTGAAAACATAAGGAAAAATAATGACATGGGAGCAGAGTTCAAATAACAGTTGATATCTAGCATTCAAGGGGAAGAAGTGATTGTGAGAACGTTCTATGTTTTACTCAAATTTTATCTGATTTTAAGACACAGAAAGTAAGAATACAAGTATCTTCAAGAAAAACCAAATGGAAATTGATACAAAAGGAAAATTTTAAGTGTGTCATGTCTCAGAATTTAGTAATTAAAAGTCATTAATAGCTTCTATTTATTTTATTTTATTTTATTTTTTTAATCAATGAAGAATTAGATTTCTTCCAGTCCCAAGATCACTTGAAATTAAGGTCATCAAGCATTAAATAGTTCATTTTTAAATCCAGAGAGTTATACTATAGCCCAGGTAACAGTCTTCAAAATATCCATTGCATTTCATTAAGTATTTGAAGAATCATTCTATTTATCTTGCTGTTAACTATGCCTTGAACACATGAATAGATAGACCAGGTATGTTTTTTTTTTTTTTTTTTTTTTTTTTGGCAGATTTTAAACATATTCTACTTTTATTCTTATAAATAAACACTTATTTATATAAATAAGATCTGACTATATACAAAAAAATATTACTCAGACCAATTGTGCTGATGTTCTTCAACAGCAATTTTCCATAGTGAAGCTGGAAAAAAGAAAAAAAGTAAAACTAATAGGGAAACACTTTGTTGTTGTTGTTGTTGTTGTTGTTTGTTTGTTTTTGTTGTTGTTGTTTTGGCTTGATTTGCTGTTGTTTCTTTTCTTGTTTATGAATATGCTTGGTTTGTATTTATTCAGCTCACTGTTTTTTTATTATTATTAGGTCTGCATGTGTAATAGATGAATTTATTAACATGATGTGACAGACCCTCAGCGGACATGAATCATAATTTTATTGAGATTGCACATCTTGTGATTTACCCTATTTCAAAATCTGGCTACTGAATCTTTTGACTCATTTTGATCTCTCATAATATACCATGAACCCTATCCCTTAGAGATCTAAATCAAAGTTTGGAAAAGTGACAGTTTTCCTCAACATATCTAATGGTTTTGATTTTCAGAGAGACATTCAAAGAGAAGTTTTTGAAAATCAAGTATTTTATAAGGCACAGGGAAAAAAATATATATATATATAAGACTCAGAGAAAAACAAAACAAACAAACAACAACAACAACAAAACCCAGGCACTTAAACAAACTAATCACCTTTGAAAACCACAGTGCATTGAATTAGTTTGGATCTACCAACTACATTAAAGATGGAGTTGTTTTGCATTACATGTAAAAATGAAGCGGGATGTTTCAAAATAAATGTATCACATTTTTATAACAAGATGGAAAGCTTACACCTGAAGAAGCCACACATATTTGCAAGCAAAAATCTGTTCAGAGCGTGCCCTTCATTTATAAAACCAAAACCATTGTGAGTTGGATCTTGAGACTTGGACAGGTTGGAACAGTCATTTGTCTTGTTATTAAAGGTCTTGTTATTAAAGGTTTTCCATAAAGGTCTTGTTATTAAAGGTTTTCCACTGTGTTTGTGCATCCTGTCTATCCTCCAAATTGTTTGTATTACCTCTGTAGTTGGACATACCTTTCTTTCAGTCACAGTTAGAAAATTCAGCTCTCTGAGGGGGAGTTCACACTATATGCAACCCATTCACAGCTTGCAATGCAGTTACAGCCATTTTTGTGCCAGTTTAAAATATTTAATATTTGTTTAAATATAAAAAATGATTAAAATTGACAAAAGAAGATCTGGAATGGAGTCACAAAAATAAATATTTGGTTTTAAATTTATAAAAGATATAAAACAGACTTTAAAATTACATTCAAGAAAATTTTAATATTTAGAGGATTTTGTAGAATCTTTCAAGGACCACAAAAGCTTTAAATTTGTGGCTTTATTATTTTTTAGTTTATCCAGCTATGGCTATAGCTTATATTGTACTTCATCCTAAAGGAACCTGAAGTGCCTAGTTAATATTCATAAATCTATTTGTCAACTGTACATCCAAGATGAAAAATTATATGGATTACAAAGAGTCCATTTTGCAAATTTACTTCTCATTCCAGGTAGCAAAGTCATTGCATTCTCTCAGCTCCAACTTAATAAACCTCTGGATTATAGCATCCATGTGGGCCAAATTCTAATTTATGGTTAAAATTACATTAATATAGTTTTATTTTCTTATGTGGCCCTTGAAATACTAAACTTGAAGTTACCTGACGCCTCTAGAATTAACTCTAGCCTTCCTTATAAGCTTTACCTAGACTTGAAGGAGCAGACACTGCCAGACTGAGAGGCTTGATGGTTTGATCTGTCTGACTATATTCAACTATAATGATGACAAAAAGTGTTGCTCTGGTGGTAGATCTGTATTTCAACCCTTGCCACTACTTTACTTAGCTGCATTTCTCAAGTATTCACTGACTCTTCTCCACAAACTTAACATACTAGATAATTTATCTTAATTTAGTAAAGAGTTATGGTGCTCCCACCATCTACTGAAATTCACTTTCTTTTTCTGTAATTCTCCCCATGACCTCTCAGATTGTCTGTTCATTAATATAGTTTGGTTGTATTTTCTACAGCAAGCAGCTGCTTTGCATAGTTTCTTTTCCAAATAGTAAATTGAAAATTCCTTATTGTGTGTTTCAGATCAAAGGAGGACAAAATCAGTAGAACTTGAAAATACAAAATGTATGAAATATTACTGCTATTTACACTGGAGACAGAAAAATATTTTTTGTAGTTTTTACAAGTATTCTTTAAACCTCTAAAGAAGGTTCAGCCTGTCTGAGATTGTTATTTTTATATGGCTTCTCTTATTAGATTACATCTCAGGATATTTTATTTAAAAATATATATATAAAAATATGACCTTCTATTTATAATAAAAGGGTGGGGGTTGTAAAAGAAGAAAATTCACATTCTTGTATTTCAAGTCTGAATCTTTTAAAAATAATGTCAGATATCTTTCATCAAGGAAAAACAGAGTCAAATTACTGCTTTATAATGAAAATTTGTACAATATTTATGAGAGCTTGAATTTAGTTTCCTTACAAGTCTTAGAATTAATCAGCCTGTTCTAAAAAAAAAAAAAAAAAAAAAAAAAAAAAAAAAAAAAAGACTGTGAATTTTCCCATTTAAATATTCTCTTGTTTTCACCCCAAAATAGTGTGTATTTGCATATTGTCCAGTGAAGTGCTCAAAGAGATTTAACTTTTTAAATTGTAAATAAAAAAGAAGTTATTATTTGGTACCAAGGAGAGACAAGCCATGAGCTAAGTGGGACTAAATGAAATACTGTAGTAACATTATGATTCCTATGACTATAAACTCTTGATTCAGGGCAGCTTATAATTATAGAGCAAACTTGTGCAAAATATGACACAATAAAATATGGCATTTCTAGACATCCAGAGTGCTTTACCTTTTTATTATTATTATTTTTTATTATTTTTTTCAGTTACATTTTGTTTGTATAAGTCCAACTGCATCCTGGCTTGTATCAGGAGGAATAGTGTAGCCAGCAGGACCAGGGAGGTGACTGTTTCCCTGTACTCTGCTCAGGTGAGGATGCACCTCGAGTACTGTGTCCAGTTTTGGGCCCCTCAGTACAAGAAGGCCCTGGAATCTGTCCAGAGAAGGGCTACAAAGCTGGTGAAGGGCCTGGAACACAAGTACTATGAGGGGTAGCTGAGGGAACTAGAGTTGTCTAGAAGAAGAGGTTCAGGGGAGACCTTATTGCTCTCTACAACTACCTGAAAGGAAGGCGTGTCAACCTCTTCTGACAGGTAACTAGTGATAGGACTAGAGGGAATGGCCTTAATGTTTGACAGGGGTGGTTTAGGTTAGAAATTAAGAGACATTTCCTCTCAGAAAGAGTAGTCAGGCATTGGAACGGGTTGCCCAGGGAAGTGGTGGAGTTACCTTCCTTGGGAGCGTTCAATTAAAGGTTTTACCTGGTGCTTAGGGGCATGCTTTAGTGGGTGATATTGGTAGTAGGGTCATGGTTAGACCAGATGATCTTGAAGGTCTTTTCCAACCTTAATGATTCTATGATTTTATGAAAGAAATGACTGTTGTTTCACTAATCTCTGACCTATACTCTGACTTTACCCAGACATCCCAGGCTTGTCATAAGTGTAAATTTTGTAGTTGTTGTTGTGTTGTGTTGTGTTGTATTGTTTGTTTGTTTGTTGTATTGTTTTATTAGATCTACTGTTTACTGAATTTTGGTTTAGCTTTTCTGAACTCCTGGAGGTAGTTCAAGACCAGACAATTAATGATTACATAGGACACAGAAAACTGTGCATCAGTTTCTAATTCTTCTAGTCTCTTTGCTTTTGGAGAACAGTATACCCAACAGAGACTTTAAATGGACACAAAGATATTCTCTATTACCATGTGTGATGGATTTGTATCCATATGAACTTTTTTTTAGAAGTTTATAAAGGCAATTATTTTGCGCAGAATATTCTTTTGCTTGTCTTCATAATCATTAGGCTCTCTGAAGAGAAAAAGACCCCAAATCATCAGATAGGAAATCTGATTGTGTGATTTGTACATATGTTTTTATGGAAAATTCCAAAAACATTTAACAAGAAACAAAATTGTTTTCTGTATAATATTTTAAAATAGTATTTAAAATAGTATTTTAAAACAAACACAATCAAATGGAAAAAATAATGGAAAATTATATTTCAGCTATAGAGCTCTGTTCTACATCCTGTTCCATGTAAAAGTTCAGCTGAAAGAATATCATTTATTATTTTATTCTCTTGGGTTTTGAGTAATTTCTATAAAAGAACATTTATTATATTCCTCTTTAACACAATAAGATTTTTCCATAAATGTGGCTGTAAGCTGGAGTCCCATCTCTCTTGTATTTAAATGTACATCACCTACTAACTAGTAATATAATATAATAAATATGAGATAGTGCTTAAAGGACTGCCAAGTAAAATATAGTGGTTTCCTTCAGTCTTCATTAATTAAATATATCTATATCTATCTCTCTCTCTATATATATGCTAATATAATTAATCTGAAATATGTATCATGGGTGAGGACACTGACATAATTTAGAGTTAGTGACACAGTGCCTTCTTTATTACTTCATTTTTTTTTAAATAAAAAGCATGTTATGTCTATGAGGCAGAAGTTCTAACACACTCAGTAGAGATATGCTACTGCAAGCTTCTGATGAGGTGCAGGATGAAATCTGAATAACTAATAGCAAAGCAGGAGATACACCAAAAAAGACCATCTAGTTCTGTGAGGTGGCATCAAGCAAAATACTTCTGAGAGATGTAGATGACTACTATTTCCCTTGAAGAATTGTAGATTTGGACTTCTTCAGTTTCTTTGGTGTAAATATTACATATTATAATTTAATATAAACCTATTTTCAACCTGCTATGACTAAGTTTCCAGTTGTCATTTAAATTGGCTTGAATTAGCTCTTTTTACGCTTAGAGATTTCATTTATAAATATTTAGTGGGGAGTGAATATTATTTCAGAGAAATGTTGTAGCTTTTTTAATTTGACCCTCTCCCCAACAAATCATCTTCTTTTCGTTTGTGTTTGAAGTCAGAAATTATGGATTAAAATGACAGTGGAGTTAAACTTGTGTTATTCTCTTCATTAGTACAATAAAAAAGTGGACTCAAATTTTACAGCCATACCTTTCACATGAACCACTAGACATCCAGAAAAGTTGAACAAAGGAAGACAGTTGTTGTAATCTTTCTGGATTTCAGTAAAGCTTTTGATACTGTCTCTCACAGTATCCTTCTAGAAAAAATGACCAGAGTAGTTAGATAAAGCATAATTAGATGGGTGAACAATTGGCTTGGGCCCAAAAGTTTCTTATAAATGTGGTTACATCAGGATGGCAACCTGTCACTATGGGGGTTCCACAGGGCTCCATTTTAGGACCAGTCCTTTTCAATGCTTTCATAAATGGTTTGGATGAAAGACTTGTAGGTTTTTTGAGCAAGTTCATGGACGATACTAAATTTGGAGGAGCTATTGACTCCATTGAGGGTGGTGAGGCCTTGTAGGGAGATCTAGACAAGTTGGAGAGCTGGGCAATTACCAGTATGAAGTTTAACAAGAACAAGTGCTGGATTCTGCACCTGGGAAGGGGGAAGGGGCAACCTGGGTTATATGGACAAGATGGGGGACAAGATGCTGGGGAGCAGCCCTGCAGAAAAGGACTGGGGGGGGGGGGGGGGGGGGGCATTGTTGACCTCAAGCTGAACATGAGCCAGCAGTGTGCACTGGCAGCCAGGAGGGCCAGTCGTATCCTGGATTGTATCAAGAACAATATTGCTAATCAGTCAAGGGAAGAGATTGTCCCACTCTACTCTGCATTGGTGCAGCCTCACCTTGAATACTGTGTGCAGTTTTGGGTGCCACAGTATAAGAAAGATATAAAATTGCTAGAGAGTGTCCAAAGTAGGTTACAAAGATGGTGAAAGGTCTGGATGATATATATGAAGAGTGGCTGAAGTCACTTGGCTTGTTCAGCCTGGAGAAGAGAAAACTGAGGGGAGACCTCATCGCAGTCTACAGCCTCCTCACAAGGAGGAGTGGAGGGACAGGCACTGATCTCTTCTCTCTGATGACCAGTGATAGGACCCGAGGAAAAAGCTTAAAGTTGCAACAGGGGCAGTTCAGACGTATCAGAAAAAGGTTCTACACTGAAAAGGTGGTCATGCACTGGCACAGGCTCCCCAGGGAAGTGGTCACAGCACTGAGCCTGCTGGACTATAAGAAGCATTTGGACAATGCTCTCAGAAACATGGTCTTATTTTTTGGGTGGTTCTTTGGGGACCCAGGAATTTGACTCAATGATCCTTGTGGGTCCCTTCCAACTAGGGATATTTTATGATTTTCTGATTCTATGAAATGTTATTGAGGGAATTTTTAACTTTGAGACAAACAGTGATGTGATTTGTAGGCATGAAATTATAGTAAAGCAACTTTAAAACTGCAGAGTTCCATAGATAAAGCAGATTTTTTTTTTCTTTTTTTTTTTTTCTGGCACAGAAGGTAGTATTTGCAATCCAGACATTTTCTTGTGAAAGACATTCTTGGAAGGTAGATATGGAAGAGGTAAATTAGTTATATATGTTATTTTCTGTACTAAATGCTACTAAATTAAAGAAATTCCTATATGCAAAAACTGTACCCCTTGAATGTCTGAAAAGCTTATGCTCTAGCACATAGTTCTATAAATAATGAGTGATGTCTCAAAACAAGCATCTTTTGTGAAAAAAATAAAAATTATACCACAATACCCATATAAGTTTGGCTGTAAATAATTAGAATTAAATAAATTAAAGGGGAAAACAGGAAAAAATCAGGTAGAAAAAGAGGGCAGGAGAGTGCTAGACGGAGAAATGTTAAAATTCAAGCTACTCCTGCTGCTTGCCAGACTGAATCACTTAAAGTTTTCTTCCACTCACACATATTTTTCTGACATCTTTTCCCATTTTTCACCAATAAGACCTAACAAATATGTGCACTTGAACACTCCCAGAGGGTTATACGTCTTTTTACTTTCTCTCATGCTGAGAAGTTTCTTCAATTTCTTTTAGAAAAAGGACTTTGCTAGAAGTCTCTTATAGCAAATTATGTGTTCAAGGTTTCCTAATTCAAAAAGTTTATGATGATGATGATGATTATTATTAATTTTATTTCTGAATGGTAGGTAGAGTGGATTGAACATTGGAATAATATAATTCATAACTACACTCATTTCAATTTACTTGTTGCACAAAGGCCACTGAAAGCCTTTCAGCTCTGGAACAAGCAATCTGGCTGCTCATTGGCCACTGCAGGAAATATATATTTCAGCTGGGTCACTCTGGTGCAGTTCCAGGGTTACACAGAGTACGACAAGGGCAGAAGAGTAAAGGCTGTCACAGGCATGTCAGAAAGCTGGTGCAGCTTATCTAGGATGACCCCAGAGAGAAGGCCCATGGGTATTTACAAAGTAGTTGCCAGAAGTCCAGAAGTGACTAATTAGTGAGGAAATCTACATACTAGATATGCATTTTTTTCATAAGGATTATTAGTCAGATATTTATTTTATTTATTTAACAATTTTCCTTTGCTTTATTTAATGAATAATTCTTCTCTTTGGAGCAAGTTATTCAATATATTTTTTTTTTCCATATTCATTCAGCTTTACACATAATTGAAGAGACTGAAGAGAAAACTTTTTTTTTTTTTTTTTTTGGCAAGAAGTTCTAAAGTCTTTGTCAAGGAAGTTCTAAATGCTCATTTAAAAGAGGTCAATGAACACTTCCTGGTATGATGCAAAAGTAAAATAAATATCATTCTAAAATTCTCAGTCACATATTTTTAAGGCAGACACATATAAATAGATTATATGAGAGGCCGTGAGAAAATATTCTGAATTAATAGGTTGAGATATGAAAATTGTTTGAATAATATTATTATAGTCCATTTACTTGAGGGTACTTGTATTACTCTTCAGATACACCTTTTATGCCTTATGACAGCATGTATTACTCTCCAGATATACTTCTTCTGTCTTATGACACAACACTGAAAAATAAGAGTTACTTTCTCCCAAACAATTTTAAATAAAATATTAAGGGAAGAGATATTTCACTTACTGAAAAAATAAAAGTGTTAGCTCACTTACACTTTAATAAACCTTTCTATTTCACATCTGTAGAACATATTTAGATAGACCACTAATTTCACTAACATGGACTTTGTCCATAGTGCATAGAAGAAACCCTAATGATATGAAACCTTTTTGCATTTCCAAACTCCACTATCTAATAGTTTGTCTTTCCTTGCCATGGGATTGGTCTGATATTCTTCAAACAGGAATATTTGGGAAATAGAGTGTAATATACTGCTGCACATTAATTACTCCACAGTTTTAGTTATTACCACACATGTGCAGTATGCTGGGCTATCCAGAGTACCACAAATGGCTAGTGAGTTAATGTGCAGTGCATTAGCCTAACAGGATGCACAGATTTCTTGGCAACATTCCTCTTTGCTAATAATATAGAATCATAGAATGGTTTGTGTTGGAAGAGACCTTAAAGACCATCTAGTTTTAACCCCCCTGCCATGGGCAGGGATGGCACCCACTAGATCAGGTTGCTCAAAGCCCTTTCCAAACTGGCCTTTAACACTTCCAGGGATAGGGCATCCACAACTTCTCTGGGTAACATGTTCCAGTGCTTTACCATCCTCTAAGAACTTCTTCATAATACCTAATCTAAATCTACCTTCTTTTAATTTAAAACCACTACTCTTTGTCCTAACACTACACTCCCTGACAAAGAGTCCCTCTTCAGCTTTCTTGTAGGCCCTTGTTAGATACTGGAATGCTGCAATGGTGTCTCTCCAAAGCCTTCTCTTCTTCAGGATGAACAACCCCATCTCTCTCAGCCTGTCTCCATAGGAGAGGTGCTCTGGCCCTCTGATCAACCTCGTGGTCTTCCTCTGGACTCATTCTAATAATTCCATGTCCTTCTGGGGGCCCCAGAGCTGAATGCAGTATTCCAGGTGGGGTTCTCACAAGACCAGAGTAGAGAGGCAGAACCACCTCCCTCGACCTGCTGGCCATGCTTCTTTTGATGCAGTTACTTTAAAATGTACTGATGTTTGTTATAATTTCTGGTGAAAAAAAAAAAAGGCTGAGAAATCACTGGAGGCAACATTAAGATATTAATTTGAAACAACCTCCACATAAGTGGATGTGCACAAGTGGATGTACACAAGTGTACATAAGTGAAGTTAAAATAAATACAGAAATGAAAAATAAGATAATTTATAGCTTTCTTGAATGCTTGAAAATATTTTGTCCTCATAAGCACATAAATGTAAAAACAACTCAGGAATCATTCTCATTTAAATACTTTTTAACTTATGGTAGGTGTGTGAAATTTCCAACTCACGTATTTCCATACAGAAATTGCCATAGACAGGTGCCAAACTTTTGCCTAGAAACATCTTTACGTTTTCTAAATATTCTTGCGGCTGTTTGAGATTTTGGATATGATTCATGATAGAAGTCTCTAGAATCCTACAGAAAACTTAGTGCTTGCATTATTCTGGGTTAAAATTATACACTATAAGGTGGTTAAAAATATTAGCAAACTTGCTAACTGTAAATATTAATAACATGCAGGTCATGACATGCGCTTTCATGTTCCTTGATACACCTTGTAGATACATCTAAGAAATGTGGATGTAATATGGAATTAACATTGTTAGGAGGGAATAATTTTCTTCTCCAATAAAAGATTAAAAAAAAAGAAAAAAAAGTAGAACACATTTTATCAAATACATTGTCGGAACTCTTAACTGGGTACTTTTTTCTCATTAATAAACAAACCAGTGGACCAAACTCTTGAAGTCTGCTTCTTGAGCACCACAGCCAACAACAAATAGTGAGAAAAGACCAAGAGTTATGGGGCCTTAAAGAAACTCAGGAAACCTCTCTGCTTCAGGCATCAAAAAGTGTCCCAGAACTCCAGGTTATGAAATATATATCTATATATCTTTATAACTAACTCTTAGGTATTATTTCCTAAACAAATACCATTGCTTACTAATGATCTGTCTTTTGTGCAATGATTCCTGGCTCGTGGTTAAGAACTACAGACACAGAAATCTGCACCTGGCAGGAATGGCAAAGACACCCATTCCCATGTGAAGCCGAAGAACAGAGTGAGTTGTAGCCAGTTCATGGGTAAGATGCCCCCACCCAGCCCAGAGCACTTAGAGCCATCTGCATTGGAGGTCCTACAATTCTCCAGGCAGATGCCCTCAGCAGCAGTGAGGTGACCTTTCCCAGCAGTTGGATATTTTTCCCACAGTCTACCCTGAAGCTTTCTTACTGCAGCAAAGCCCTTTTGTTTCCTCTGCTGCCACCACTGAGAAGGGGAGGAGATTGTCCATGCTGTAATCTCAGTAGTTTTGTAGACCTTTAACTGTGCAGCTTTCTGTTTTCTAGCCCCCAGTTCTGGCAGTTTCTTAATAGACCATGATTTCTTTTTTTTCTAATCAGAGGCTAATAGAGAATCTTAGAATGGCTTAGGTTGGAAGGGACCCTAAAGACCCTGCCAACCCTCCTGTCATAGGCAGGGATGTCACCCACTAGACCAGGTTGCCCAAAGCCTCATCCAACCTGACCTTAAACACTTCCAGGGATGGAGCATTGACAGCTTCTCTGGGCAACCCGTTTCAATGCCTTACCACCCTCTGAGTGAAGAATTTCCTCCTAAGATCTCATCTAATCCCACCTCTTTAGAATCATAGAATGATCATAGAATCATAGAATGGCTCAAGTTGGAAGGGACCTTAAAGATCATCTAACTCCCCCCCATGCCACCCAGTAGATCAGATTGGCCAAGGCCCCATCCAGCCTGGCCTTGAACACCGCCAGGGATGGGGCATCCACAGCTTCTCTGGGCAACCTGTTCCACTGCCTTAGTGAGGCACTTCCCTTACAGTGAATAATTTTCTCCTAATGTGTAGTATAAATCTATCCTCTTTTAGTTTAAAAGCATTCCCCATTGTCCTATCATTGTCTACGCAAGTAAAGAGTCCTTCTCCATCTTTTTTATAAGACCTCTTTAAGTATTGAAAGGCCACAATGAGGTATCTCCAGAGCCTTCTCTGGAGAAGGTTGAACATCCCCAGCTCTCTCAGTCTTCATAGGAGAGGTGTTCCAGCACTCTGATCATCTTTGTACTCCTCCTCTGGACTCTCTCTAGCAGGTCTGCATCTTTCATGGGCTGGGGGCTCCAAACCCGAATGCAAAATTCCAGGTGAGGCCTCATGAGGGCAGAGCAGAGGGGGACAATCACCTTCCTCACCCTGCTGGCCATTCTTCTGTTGATACAACCCAGAATGCAGTTGGCCTTCTGGGATGCAGGAATGCACTGCTGGCTCATAAGCCCCCTTTAAGTATTGAAAAGCTGCAATGCCCCCTTTAAGTATTGAAAAGCTGCAATGAGGTACCTCTGGAGCCTCCTCTTCAGGTTGAACACTCCCAGTTCTCCTAGCCTTTCTTTGCAGGAGAGAGGAAAAACAAAACAAAACAAAACAAAACAAAACAAACAAATAAAAAAAAATCTCCCCCTCCCCCCAAAAAACAAACAAACAAACAAACAAACAAAAACCACTGTTTGAATGTGATAATTAAGGCATTTTCCTGGGGCTTACTGATGATTTCCTAACAAAACACCATTGACAAAACATGCTGTCTTCTCTATTTTGCCCAAGAATTGATTAATTATTCTTTAGGCTACTGTGAACACCTAAGTGCTGATTTAAAACAAAGGTGCTCCGAGGAAAGAATTGAATTTATATACAGGTCTTTAACATATAAATATTACAACTTTTCTTTTCCCAAGTTTATTTGAAAAAAAAAAAAAAAGAAAAAAAAAAAAAGATTCTTTAAAAGAATAATGTATTTGGAAAATTATGAAATTAAAAACGGTTCTCCCCCAAAATATGAACTTTGTGGCTGTGCAAAGAACAGACCGAAAGCATGACCTGAAGCCTCTTTGGAGTGCTGATGCCTCATGCCTGGACAGTACACATGGGAGTGAACTAGGCTGGAGGCACGTGAGGCAGGTGCCTAGGGCTGCCTGCCACCTGGCTGTGTCTGCAGAAAGTGGATGGTGTGGAAGCTGCTGCATCTGCAGCTGCTATCTTGGGCAACTACTTGCAGCACAGGGCACAGCCATGGGTCCAAGCCATGATCCTGCACTCTGGGGTCCCTTCACATGTGCAGGAGAGTGCAAGCTAAACACACAAAAGATTAGAGCCTAATTCACACTTCTAGGCAATTAGGAAATTTTTTTTACAGCACATTTAGAATGATAGCCTGTTTCTTTAGGCCATCCAAAGAACTAAAATCTGAACATGGAAAGCCAAAGAGAAGCCTGCAAACCATTGAGATGAATTCCATGAAATATGTTATAAGCATAGATAAATTCTGCTAATATATCTCACACATGCTAAAATGCTTGGTTTAACACCTTTATAACACAACACAGTGAAAATGCTATCTATATAAACTTCCTTTGGAAATGTTCTGCTGATAATTCTACTGAACATCATTTACAAATACACACAAAAGTTAAGTGTTTGGGTTTACTAAACAATGCTTGGGTTTGCTAACTAAAATTATATTAGCATTCTGTATGTTCCCTTAAAACTAATTACAGAACAGACGGACGAAAAGCTAATAGTAAAGCTAAACAACAGGGAAATACTAGCAGAAGGGAAATGAAAGGCAATTTTATTCATATCTACTACTGAGAGTCACTAAATACAACTATCACTGTGACAGTTGCTTAAATATTTAGTAAAATAATATAATTTAGGTGTAAGGAATATAAGTATAAATATAAGTGCAGTCAGGAAATTATAGTTCAACTTGTAAAAAAAAAGGGGGGGGGGGGATTTAAATTAATACCATAAGTATTGAAATGTGACATTGTCCTCTTTCCCAGTGCGGTGTTGTTTTGCACATACAGATATCAACAGGGGATATGGGGTTCTTTATAGATGTAGGGGTCTGCCCCATTTTGTCATTTTTAGGACCAATGCCATAGGAAGTGATCTATTTCTTTGTTTATGCCAAACACTTTTGATAATGATTAGTGATTCAGAGTTTTCCATCACTAAGTTCAAAATTTTACATTTCACTTTTTCCAATGTATACACAGATGGCTTTCCATTGTTTTGTGTTGCTATGGAAAATGGGACAATTTAATTTTTCAACTATAGGAAAAGAGAAACAAAATTGTAAAGCTACCAAAAATGGTAGGGGACTAAAACTTATTTTAGTTTCTTAAAACTGAGTGTAATTCATATGAATATTGTCTCTTTAAAGCCAACTTTTTCTCTGTACTTTAATGACAGACTGCATTTTCTGCTTAAAAGGATACCAAAGTTGCATTCTTTTGACCAAACAAACAAACAAAGCAAAACAAAACAAAACAAAAACAAAAACAAACAAACAAAAAACAAACAAACAAACAATAATAATAATAATAATAATAATATAAAAAAAAAAAAAAAAAAAACCACTTTTTTGACTGCAGAAATGCTTCTTTCAGACTAAGAACAAGGACATTTCTGAGTCTATGGGAGGAGGGGAATGCTGGCAGCAGTGATGACCACTGCATCAACCCGCTACCTGCCATTCCAGAAGGACCAACTTCATTTTTTTTTTTTCAGCTATCTCAAGATTCACATTTAATTGCCCAACCTTTTCTTTCCAGAATAACAGCATAATATTTTGTTTAAAAAATACATGAGCTGAGAACAAATTGGCAGCCTTAATTATGAATGTTCTGCTTGCCTGTTTATTAGCTTAAAATATTTCCTGATGAAGTATAGAGACATTTTGTGCCTCAATACTATATTCATGCCTGAATACTTTTGTGCCTGAATACTATATTCATGTTTTTTGAATGACTTAAATGTAGGAGGATTGTCTAAGCAGCTCTAATTTGAAGAGCATATGGAAAAAACCCTCTCTAGGGAGTAACATGATATCTTTGGACAACAAATATGTTTCAAATGAAAATTTTAGCTGATTCCTCCATATTAGTAGTCCGATCCCAAGCCAGTCAGTAGAATTCTGAAGGCAAACTAGTAGAATACTAGTAGAATACAGTAGAATACTGAAGAGAGCAACATAGGCACAAGTTTTTTTTCTAAATGCTATATTGTCCAGTGTTGAATGCAAAGTGGACTGTTCTTGCTACTTACAGAGCATTTCAACTCTTAACAAAGTTAAATAATATTGTGATTCATTTGCTGCACTATCATCAAAACCAGCTGTGTTTCCACTTTTTTTATACTGAAGAGATAGTTGAAGGTGTCTGTTTTAGGAACTCCTTCTTGCTTACTCTTTTCTATATTTGGTTACTGATCTGCAAGTTCTTGAAATGTTTTTGATGAAAAAGCATTGGGAAATAAAGTTAAAACTAAAGTTAAAAATATATATACAAAAAAAAGGTGGGAAAAAAACAAAACAAAACAAAACAAAACTAAGGAATTCCTAATAGTCTATTAGGAATTCCTATTGGTCTCAAAATAGTGAATTTTATTTTTTTTCAAACTCTACTTTGGACTTATAAAACATTAAACTACCCTTGGCATAGGAAGATGGGTTAACTGTGGCAGAAAGGAGCAACTTGGTGTCACAGAAGCAGACTGTCACCCCATATGTGAGTTGAGGTATTTCTTGCTGTGGCATGAAAAGGAGAAGGAAGAATAAGAAAAGGATGAGGAAGATGAAGAGGACAAGGAAGAGGAAGACAAAGAGGAAGGGGAAGAGAAGGAAGAGGAGGGGGTGAAGCAAAGGAAGAAGATGAAGAGGAAGACAGAGGGAAGAACGAAGAGGAAGAAGGAAGAGGAAGAGGAAGGGGAAGAGGAAGAGGAAGAGGAAGAGGAAGAGGAGGAGGAGGAGGAGGAGGAGGAGGAGGAGGAGGAGGAGGAGGAGGAGAGCAGGTGGAGGAAATAGATGCTGCACAGCAGAATGGCACTCTCCAAAGGTTTGAAGAAGGGAAATGTTAGTGGAGAAGTGTGGCCTCTAGAAGGACCAGAATCACTCTTGCATTCTGTAAAGACACTTACCCTCATGCTCAAAAATTATATTGAAAGTGGAAAGTTGTTAGATATTCAAAGATGAGAATTTCTAGGGTGCTAAGCTGACTCCACTTGTAGATGCTTTGTGTTGTTGAGTGAGAAGTGTTAATTAAATAATCAAAAGAATCCATAAGTAATAAAGCATAAGCAATCCACTGCAAAAATGCAGTCCCCTTTACCTTTCTTGCCTCATTCCTCCGGGAACAAAATGGGAATTATATCTACAGCCCTCTTTCATACAAATCAGCATGACTAAAATTACCAGAGATGTTCTTGAAAAATATTTGTCATTTGAAGAATGTTTCAGTGTCAGATATCTTTATTAATTTTCTAAAATTCCATTAAAGTGTTTCCAAACAATGGTACTAGGGACTTTACAGGATCTGGAAAAAAAAAAACAGGGCAATGAAAATGAGCAAAAAAACATGCAAACAATCACACATTCATTATTAATTTAGTTCTTGTATTTTAATTAATTTTTAATTTATTATGCCACCAACTACCATTTTTCTCCTGTCAGCTAGAAATTCCATTCTTGCTAAATGGATTGCAGGAGCAGGATATTAGTTTGCTCAACAGTGTTCAGACTTGTGTTTACTAACCTCTTTCATTCTTTTGTTAACATATTCTACCAAAACAAGTTCTCTAAAATTTCAGATGCTAAAAATATCTGAAAAAGATGTCCAGTCTAGTAGTCTTGCCTTTTTATAAAAATAGTAATTTTGAAAATTACAAGTATCCAAAAATGGTTTTTTCTATAAGGATTAAGTGAAGCAAATAAGACGACATTACCCCTATTGTAATTAATAAAGTAATCATTCTACTTCATGATCAACTGCAGTAGAAATTAAGGCCTAACTTTTTGTTGAACACAATGCTATCTCTCAGGTTTGCTCAGAGCATGCTTACCAGCCAGTGTTTCCAGAAACACTGAAAGTCTTTTTGCTAAGCACCAGTTGGGTATAGGCATAAGGTAAAGTCTGAGAAGTCTTTTCAGCCAAGAATAACTCTGCACAGGCAATACTCATAAGCAACTTTTCTGTATTGCTTAGTGGAGGTTTTATATCTATACTCATATAGGATGCTGGCTATGACAGGAAAACCAGTGTGAATGGCTCCTGCATTAATTTCCCTGCAGCCCAAATACTACTGATGCAATCAGAATGAATAGTAAAATTACTTTCTCTTTTTTTGAAAAATTGTTTGTGGTAATTCCATTAAGACATTTGACAGCTTAATGCTATAAGCACTTATAACTCTACAACTAAGGAGACAGTACATGAGAGGAGTTAATGACCAAAAGCAGTACAAGAGGAGAGGGAACTTCCCCTGTTGGTTTTGCAGCTGTAGCCACAGTCTAATGAATATATACTTTGGTTATGTCAATAAACTTTGCCCTTAGTGTTATCCATTTCTGTTCAAACTTCTAAAAGTGCAGATCCTGTGTGCCCTGTGAAGAGTTTTGGCACAGAGCAAATTTCTTCAGTGCTCTCTATGCTGTCACTGCTAATTAAAAAATAAATAGGAAGAAAGAGGAAGAAAGATAACTTTATTTTCCCAAAACAAAAGCAATCATGTATCCTGCAGCTGCTGATAGTCTAATGTAATCAAAAAATAAAAAGAAAAATAAAAAAGCATACATACCACTCAGATGAGCCCATGTTCTTCATATTAATGCACAATCTGTCTGTCATTCAAATCCAGAATTTTATTTTCAGAAATCTCTGGAATTCCCATCTGACATGTCCACGTGTATGAAAACCAAATTTCTCAGCTACAGCTGCAGGATAATTTTCAGTAGTTGTTTCATTAGTTTCAGGTGTTAGGAACTATTCAAGCCCTGAAAGGGGATGTGTTTCTGAGTAAAATTATTTAAAATAAAGACGTGATTGGAGAGATACTGTGTTTAATTCTCAAATGGCTGGAGCAATGTAACTGAAAATAATTATATGAATTATATCACCTTTCAGTTTGAGCATGCTGGAAGTAGAAGAATATAGCTAAAATTGTGACTATTTGGACACAGTTGACATTTAGAAGAGAGTAATTTGTTCATCATTCCTGGGATGCATCAAGCATGGCATTGCTAGTCGGTCGAAGAAAGTGATTATCCTGCTCTACTCTGTGCTGGTGCAGCCTCACCTCAAGTACTGTGTACAGTTCTGGGCACCACAACACAAAAAGAACATGAAACTATTGGAGAGTGTCCAGAGAAAGGCTACAAAGATGGTGAAGGCCCTAGAGTGGATGACATACAAGGAGTGACTGAGGTCACTTGGTTTGTTCAGCCTGGAAAAGAGGAAGCTGAGGGGAGACTTCATCATGGTCTACAGCTTCCTCATGAGGGGGAGTGGAGGGGCAAGTGTCAATCTTTCCTCTTTCGTGACCAATGATAGGACCTGAAGGAATGGAGTCAATATGTGACCGTGGAGGTTCAGGCTGGATATCAGGAAATGGTTCTTCACCGAGAGGGTTGTTGCACACTGGAACAGGCTCCCCAGGGATGTAGTCACAGCACTAAGCCTGTCAGAGTTCAAGAAACAATTGGAATATTCTCTTAGTCATATAGTCTGATTTTTTGGGTAGAGCTGTGTGGTTCCAGGAGTTGGACTAGATGATTCTTGTGTGTCCCTTGCAACTCAAGATATGATTCTATGATTCTATTGCAGTTTGGGATTTTCAGAAGTTGTGAGCCCAAATAGACTCTTAACGACAAAAATATATGTGGGAAAATTAAGGACCTCAGATTTCATTACTTAAAAAGATTCTAAATCTTTAATGTGAAGAGAGTGAGAAGTGAATAAATTAATGTGTCACTACAGTTTTTGTGCTCTTGTACAACCCTTCCTCCCTCCCTTCCTCCCTCCTCCTGGAGAGTCAGGTTCAGAGTCTTTAACAAAGCAAGAATGGCAAACATGATGTGATCAAGCATGGGTCCCCTATGAGAATTATGCCATAGATTCAGTGAAGAAATCATGACTGCAAATCACCTCCAATTCCTCCTGCTACAGGACAGTAGTGTTTTTTGTTGACCTTGGTTAATTTTGTCATTATAATATGCTTTGGAATAATAATGTCCTAGTTGTTGAAAACAGCAGGTTAATTAAAGTCTTGACATAATTAGACACAATTTTAGTGTATCCACTCTTAATACATTCTTAACAAATTCTGTGAGGTATCCTTAAAAATTGTGAAATACATGGTATTTGCAAGTACTGTATTGCCAAAACCACATTCAACACTCAGCTTGTAAGTATCTGATAGTTCAGAAGTGGAGTACAGATATCATATTCTGCATCTTTCCCCATATCTGGCTAGAGAGCACAATATGCCAGAGGTCTCTGAAAGTCCCCACTTCTCAGACAAAAGGGAAGGTTTGAAGCAAGGATGGGGCATTTCTGCAGGCATCTGCAATAGCACTGGCTTGAGATTTCCCTAATTTCCAGCATGTGTAAAAGCACTTTTCTTCCAAGCATTCTCCAGCTATGTTGAATTGGGGCTCTGGCCTTTATCTGTAAAACAAGTATGTACTATTTGCTGGGGTTTGATATAATGCCCCAAACTGTCAATTTTCACCATTTCAGTTCCTAATTCTAATCTCAGTTAAACTAATGAATGAAACTGAAGTGATAATATTAAATATACCAGGCACCGTAATTATATCCTATTTTAACAGTGTAGCACTGGACTGTTTTTCTCATATATCTTGGCAACATAGTCATCGGGTGAAATAGATCTCAGCCAGTGAGCCCTCTAAATCCCAGTAGCACTGCCTGGATCTTTTGGTTAAAATATCTTTCCTTGAAAAATGAGAAGATCGCTAGACTGTTCTGTAAGAAGGAAGTCACCACCAAACTGAGGTTTCCATGGTTGAAAAATATTTACAGTTCATTTGCCTATATTCAAATATACCAATTCTTCTCAAACAGTAAGAGATTCTGTACTAAATAGTAACTTTTAGTGATAGCTCCCCAAGTCTGCAACAAGAGCAACAAACTTATTGGGAAAGGAAACAATGGAAAGGAACAACAGGAAAATAAATAAATAAATAAAATTTAAATTAAATTGATTTATTTTTTATTTTTATGTTAGCAATGGAGAATGATTATGTCTCTGCATCAACCTAGAGGACAGCCCTAGAAGTATCAGAGCTACAGCTTGCTGCAAAACAGCTTCTGCCCCAAACTGCAAGATAGACTGCAGTATGGATATGACACAACACATGAGCCATGGAATGGCAGTAGATGTGTTGGTATTAGCACCAGGAAGAGGAAGGGTATTTGGAAGCAAACACCAAGCAGAAGGATAAGAAATATAAGGAGAGGGGAGACATTGAAGGTTACAAGAGAAAACTGGAAAGGAAGAAGGCAACAGGAGAGACAGATGTGGCTTAGATTAAGGTGAGATCATCAGGAAGGAGTGCCAGGTGGAGAAACTAGGGAAAGAGATGAGGTAGTGCATGGTAATTACAGGTCCAAGCATAGGTAGAAAGTTCTCCAAATGTGTTAAGGACCCCCCTTAGGCTACATCTGCAGCTGCCCCTGCAGCTGGAGCCTCAGACTGGATATATTCCATCTGAGTTTCATCCTGGAAGGTGGGTAGAAAAAGAGGAGACATGAATTTTAATTATCCCTAAACAATCTCTTTTATGGCTCCGGCATCAGGGTGATATTTGGGAGAGTAAGAGTTACAGCTGGACCCCATCATATCCCTTCTCCTCCAGGACAGCTGCCCATGCCATCTGGTAGAAATGTGGTTTCTACCTCACACAAAGTCTCTCTCTCACCATGCTGTTACTGCAAGGCCCGTTTATTCCACTGTTGTAGTTTATTCCCTCCATTGCATTTTTTTATTTCCACCCATCATTAATTCATAACAGATAACATTGTCGGACAAATATATGGTGAAGTTGTATTTAGCTTGTGTAAAAACTTCAAGACGTGTAGAAATTCCAATGACAAAATCCTCATATTTATTAACCTAAGTTTGTAACACCTCCCCCCCCCCAGTCCTTTTGTCCTTTTATTGTTTTCTTTTGTTTTCCTTCCAAGTAATAAAGTCTACCTACTCCTAATGCAAATACTTATGACCCCAAGCTCTCAAATTCAATACAACCCTGTTCATTTTCTTCACAGAAAACAAGGATGTGATTAGACATAAAAAACCTGTAGCTAATAAATCTGCTCCCAAGGACTGAGTAATCTAATTACAAGTGGGAAATGACAGTTTATTCATCAACATATGGAGTGCCTTAGAAGTGCTGGAATAGCCAAACTGATCTGGAGAATCAGAGAAACCCAGCTTGAAGAAACGAAGGAGTCTCCAGTGATGTTTTACATATGTAGTGACTTCTGTGGGAAAGAAAAATTACATATCTCATCTCTACTCTTAAAAATAGTTCTGACTATTTGTAAAAGATCTTTGAGATTCAGGGCCATCATAAGTGTTTCCCATGAGTATAATAGGCTAATTTAAATGTTCATAATAAAGATGAGAACATATGCAATATGTAGTGGGAAGAAGGTATAAGTGTCCTTTGAACTGTATTTCCTTTCTATTTGGAAACATCAACAGATCTGTTTTCTGGCATTGCAATCCTCATGGTGAAGTGTCAGTGTGGTGTAATGTGAAATGGAAGGTTTTACTTCCAAAAAAAAATGGATCTTTTTCTGAGCTAATTGTGTCTCAACTGGTTTAACTCAGTTTGGGTGAAAATGAAACCTTCACAACTTTCCAGAGAATCAGTCTTCCTTCAGAGTTTGTTTCATCCTTTCATGATTCACAGAACAACACAATGCCTATAACGACAGTTGTTTCCATGGAGATGGAAGTTAGAATACCAATCCAAGAGAATTCCTTGGATTCCTTGACACTCAGCATGGTTTCAAGAACCTTGATTGCAAACTAGAATGTTTAATTACCACATTTTTTCTCTTTTTTTCTTCTTTTCATCTGTGAAACGTGTGCACAATTTTTTAATTCACACAGTGAAATATCCTGAACAAAAATCAGGCCCTAGAAGTCTTTTTTTGTGCTTTTTTATATGACTAGTTTGAGGGGTTGTTTGCTTTTGGTGCTCAGAGGTGGTATTTTTTCATCAGCTGTGAAATGTTTAACCTTTTCCACTTGAAAAAGAGACGCTATGATAATCTCTTTTGGAGACAAATTATGTCAGCTTTATATCTGTCTACCTAATCTACATCTTTTGTACACAAAGATGTTCTGGAGAGCTGCCAGCAAAGAACTGTATAAGCCATGCATATATATGAATTGTTCTTCATTCTGGCCAAATGGAAGAAACTGTTGAGTTTCTACCCAGAATAAGACAGCTGGCACCTTCATAGCCAGAGATCTAGATATAGGCAATGTCTCAGCAGAGGCTGAGTAACACGGGTGGAGTTGTCTCCACAACCTGATGAGAGTACAGAACTGGGTATTTTTTTGGTTTAAACTGTCTGCTTTGTCAGAAGCAGAGAGAAATTAAAGTCTGGAAGCAGGAATAGAAACAAGCATGGCCCCAAGAATGTGCTAAAGAAAAAGAGTGAAGATTTGGAAAATTTGAGTAAGGAAACAGTCTCTGTCTATTTTTTTTATTATTATTATTATTTTTTTTTTTTTCCCAAGTGAATGGAACTGGGTATTCATTGTAAATAAACTAAGTTGTGTTAAAAAAATTTGTCTCATTCAAGCATGCTATTCTTAGTGGGGGAAGGAAAAACAAACAAGCAAACAAACAAACAAAAAACACCCCAGAACTATGTAAAGCCTTATATTGGTTACCTACTCAGATTTCATGGAACAACAAACATTTTTGCAGAAAGTAATAGAGTAATTAAACAATGATGTCTAAATCTGTACATATAATTTCTTATACAGATAGAACAGGAAAACAAAAAGAATGCAAAAGGCCAAATGCAAGTTAAAGACTAAGTAAAATAGAAGTTCCAGGGAGTACCCCACCAAATTCTAGGACAGGAAAGAAGTATAAGGGTTTGTCAGGAAGAGAACATAATTTTTGTCCATATTTTTACAGAATCACAGAATGCTTTTTGCTGGCAAGATCCTTTGGAGACCATCGAATTTACCCCTCCACAGCAGGCTGTTCAGGATTATGCCCATTTGGGATTTGAATGGAGAGCACCCTCAGCAAGTCTGCTGACAACACAAGGCTTGGAGGAGTGAGCGATACCCCAGAGGTCTGTGCTACCATTCAGAGGGATATCAACAGGCTGGAGGGTTGGGCTGAGAAAATCATCATGAAATTCATCAAGAGCAAGTGCCGGGTCCTGCACCTAGGGAGGAATAACCCCAAGCACCAGTATAGGCTGGGGGCTGACCTGCTGGAGAGCAGCTCTGCAGAGAGGGGACTGGGAGTCCCGGTGGACAGCAGGCTGACCATGAGTCAGCAATGTGCCCTTGTGGCCAAGAAGGCCAACGGTATCCTGGGCTTCATTCGGAAGAGAGTAGCCAGGAAGTCAAGGGAGGTGATTGTCCCTCTCTACTCAGCCCTGGTAAGGACACTCCTGGAGTATTACATCCAGTTCTGGGCTCCCCATTAAGAGAAGGACATAGAACTACTGGAGTGAGTCCAGAGGAGGGCCACTAAGATGATTAGAGGACTGGAGCACCTGTCATATGAGGACAGGCTGAAAGAACTGGGCCTGTTTAGCCTGGAAAAGAGAAGACTAAGGGGAGACCTTATTAATGTATATGAATATCAAAGCAGAGGGTGTTGAGAGGATGGAGCCGGTCTCTTTTGAATTGTGCTCAGCGACAGGACAAGAGGCAACAGGCACAAACTGAAGCACGGGAGATTCTGGCTCAGTATGAGAGGGCACTTCTTCACTGTGAAGGTGAGGAAGCACTGGCACAGGTTTTAGAGTCTCCTTCTCTGGAGATATTCAAAACCCACCTGGATGCCATTCTGTGCAACGTGCTCTAGGTGATCCAGATTGGCAGGGGGGATAGACTAGATAATCTTCAGAGGTCCCTTCCAACCTCAGCCATTTTATGATTCTGTGAATAATTCCAAAGATGGAGACACTTCAATCTCTTTGACCACCTCTTCAGGCAATTTCTCTGCTGCAGCAATACAGAAGACTGAATGGAGTGAACAGTTTTCAAAAATCCCTAAAGACCTGTCTGACCCAAGACTAGGAAAGACAAAAATGTAGGAAAAATATTTTAAGATATCCTTACATGGAGCTCAGAAGAAAGAAAGAAAGAAAGAAAGAAAGAAAGAAAGAAAGAAAGAAAG
>NC_048893.1:47753659-47773170 GCF_011077185.1 Oxyura jamaicensis | reverse complement strand
AAAGAAAGAAAGAAAGAAAGAAAGAAAGAAAGAAAGAAAGAAAGAAAAAGAAATGTATAAGGATACAATTAATTCACAACTTTTTGTAAAATTGGTATCATTTTATTGTTTCAAAATAAATATGAAGCTTTGGTTCCTCTGAAGCAAAAGGCAAAATTCTCCATTACTTTCAGAAAGGTAAGATGGTTGAGAAAAAAATACATTAAAAGTTAATAAAAGAATTAGCAGTAATAAGGCAAGTACTAAAGAAAAATAATTAACAGAAAAAAAAAATCATACATTACATATATATATTGGCCAATTGATATTAAATCAATTGAACCATGGTAATAGCTGAATAGCTTCCTATTAAACAAAGAATCAGGGACACTTTAAAACAAGGCAGCAGAAAAGACATCGTCAACACAATTGCAGTTATGAAACTTTTCAAAAAGCAGTTCTAGAGGAAGCAAAAAAGATAGTAACTCCAGGGACAGAGGGCACCCCTCTGATTTGCTCCTCACAATACAGAGTAGATGACTGAGCTGATAGAGCACTAAAGTTGCTCACAGCATGCTGATGAGCTTGTATAGTCCACACCAGTCTCTACCCAAGATTAGCAGAGGGCAGAATTCAAGCACTGAGGAGAGCTGTGCAGAGATGTTACAGTGTGGACAGCTTCAGCATTAAACCACAGTAATATAAGGTTGAAAGAGCAAAGCCTCACTAATGCCATTGCAGAAAGGAGTTCTTATCAGATTGAACCTCTGAGATGCCTGAGTAGGTAGTAGTTTGTTACCTACTAGGATTTTATGAGGGGTGCTCATAGTGGCTTGACCAGTTAAGATACATAAGCCTTTCTGAAGGGCTCAGCTATACTGTCATCTGAGAAGAGGGTGAAGGGAAGCAAGCAGCATATTCCAGGTGTCACTCCACTCTCCTTCAGCGATCCATGCTCACATTCTTACTCCTTACATATTTGAGAAATATTGTCAAACTTATTTCACTACCTGCAAATCCTCCTTTCCTCCCTGTTGTACATACTGCTGAGGAAGTGACATTAACCTAAGTGACTGAGGTTTTCAGTACCTTGGGTGCACTTAGTAATGACATAAATCCAGAAAGTCAGAAAAAAGCTGAGTGGAACCAAGAGTTTGGGCTACTTGGAAGGCCTTGGTTATGTTTTGCTGCTGAGTCTCCAACTCTACTTCTAAGTATAGGCAAGCAAGACACTGTCAATGAATAAGCATATACTAGGGATGAGAGAAAATCTGAAGCTTGATCCACATTTAAAGTCTCATAATTTTGTATGTGAGCTCTGAAGAATGGCACACATAATCTCTGAGTACAATACATGGTTAGATGTCCTAGCTGTTCATTCATAATACATCTGAAGACAAATTTGGAAAGACCATCCAATTCGCAAACACATCTATAAATGTCTTATAAAAATTACTTACTTTGTTTTGTTGTGATGCTAATGAAATTTAAATTCTAATTATTACCTTTTAAAGGAAAAGATAGTACTCCCTTTCTCAAGAAAATTATTGCTAAATGGCTGATACCTCATCTTTTTGCTCTTCCTCTGATACTATAGTGAGTTCAAATCTTAGCTATAATATGTCTTGGGTACAAATTCAACAACAACAAAATAAATATTTTACATGATTTTTTGTTTATTTGTTTATTTGCTTTTTCTGGCATGTATCAGTAATACTAGACAGTCTTTTTCACATGAAAAGAACTAAAAAAAGTTTTACTCTTCCATAAAATTGAACCACTTATCCGTTTGTTGTTGTTGTTGTTGTTGTTTGTTTGTTTGTTTGTTTTTTACCCCCACTGAAGTTTCAGAAGGTTGAAGTTAGCAAAATGCTCTTCGGTGTTGAGGTCCAGACTCGATCCCCCTGAACATAAGAACAATGAAAACCAGAAAAAAAATAATAAAAAAATAAAAACAAATAAGCTATATACTATATGAACAATTCTCATTGGTGAAAAATCTCCAAAAGAAAGACAGAGCCTCTTCCACAAACAATTTTTAAACTCTTTTTATTCATAACAGGGTAGGAAGCAAAGCTAGTTCAGAAATTTGGAGAGTGATTTATTTAGTCATTTGTTAATAGAACTGAACCAGTACAAACTGCAGAAGCATATGATGACATTCACAAATAGAAATTCTTTTGTTTATGTAAAAGAAAAATACTATAAATAAATGTCTTGGAATTCCTGGTGCTTACCACTGAAATGCTTGAGCCAGCCTAAGCAAAAAATAAATAAATATTGCTACTCTTTGCCAAGCTGACGGGTAAAATGTTTCCAGTACTTTATTTCTATGGCTTGGTCATAGACCACAAGTAAAACTTTTCCATGAGGATTTTAGATTTTCCACTTTATAAGATTGGTAAATACAGAAATTTCACCATCACAAGGAAAATAGAGTGTCAGGGACCTTGTACCAAGACTTCAGCATTGCAAAATTGCTTGAGTTTTTGAGTTATTTTGTCATCATACAGTGTATGTCACCCATAACATCCTATAACTCCTTATTATGACAGCACAGCCACCATACTCTCTACATTACTGTCTAGCAGGGCAGTCCTAAGGAATTCTACCCAGATGTGATCTAGAACACTCACAAAAAGAAAATGTGTGACAGTTCCACAAAGACCCTGCAGGACCTCAGAAAGTGGAGAAAGTGCAAATTGCCTGGTGAGCAAAAAGTGCCACGTGAAAAGCATGGGGTAACTCCTATGGCACAGTGGGAACAGGGGAGGGTTTTGTTTCCTCTAGCAATAGAACCTCTTGCTGGGATCTTCGGTCAGCCTTCTCGGATCGTAGGGAGAGAGTGGTCTTCCTCCTCCCAAAGAGCTTGCTTTTCACCATTTGGGTGTCTACACCCAATTCCCTCAGTGCATGGGGGTGGCAGGGGAAGCTGAGACCAGTGTGGGCCATGGGACTGCAGGTCAGCAACAACCTATTGCTTGGCATGCCCATAGTGAGCTTCAATACTGTCACTTGCCATAGGCAGCTGGGCCGGTGGCACTCTGATCACCATCCTGATTGCTTTGGCTTACATGGTCTCCAAAATCTCCAGCCTTTCAGCACTCAGTCTCTTGATGGCTATAAGATAACAGTACAGGTAGAGCAACATATTTAGAAACAAGACTCCTGCAACACTGGCAGATCTTAGAGGCTGTCCTGGTAACACAATTTCATTAGCTACACTTGTCTACACCACCTTTGCCTCGTCTGCTGGGTTACCAGCATGGTTAGGTTTCTAGAGTATCTAGAAAAGTTTCCCTCCAATCTCTACAAAGAAATCAGACTGCAAAACAAGGGAAGAAAAGTAAAAGTTTATTTATTTTCTTAGGGCGACATCATAGAAGTATGTGGCTGAAGGCAACTGAAGAGGTCAAGTATTCAGCCCATCCCCATATTCAGGGGCAGCTTCAAGCGTACCTATGCCATACTGATATCTATGCATTTGAAAGAATATACATTAGGACATTAGGTGATTGAAGGGATTCCACAATCACTCTAAGAAACTATACCAATGTGTTTAGTTAATGACTGGTCTAAATCTCTCTGATGAAAAAAAAAAAAAAAAAAAAAAAAAAGCCAGTTTCTGCATGCTCTGTTCACCGTGATCTGAGAATCCAATCAGTCACTGTCTTCTCTGTAGCTGTCTTGGCATACCTGAAAACTGTTATCATTTGCCTTTTCAACTCTTCATTTCCAGACTAAACAAACTCAGCTCTCTCAGCACTTCCACATAAGTCTTATTTTCCAAATGTCTTTTTAGTAGGAAACCGCAGGACAGCTTACAGTCTTAACTTTGAAATCCAGGACTAAGCTTCTATTATCTATGTACTACAAATAACAAGGTAATACCAAATATTGTAAGATAACTGACAGCAAATTTCAGAAGGGGAAAACATAGTTAGATAGCATCTAAAAATCTGTCTTGTGTAAAGTGCTCTGGAAAGTCTCAAACTGGTAGATGATGAACATGCAAGGGAACTCTGGAAATACCATAGTCACTATGCTGAAAAATAATCTCGCCTCCCAGATTCCTGTCTCTCTCTGCAATCCTCCAGACAATTTCAGTTGCATAAAGTAAAGGAAACTTATGTCTGAAAGCAGAAAAGTGAACACGCTGGAGGAACTCACAGGCTCCTCTTCAGTCTGTCCTTATGCTTTCCATACTACAGCAAGTGTCTTGCTGAGTATGTGCAAGGATCACTTAACACTTTGAAACACCATTGCTCCTTTTGCTCACAAACCTAATAAAAACGTGTGATTTTTCACATTTGAGCTCTACTTTCTTGACCATAAATCGCGTGCAGCAAATGGCATGTGTGTCTGTAGAGAGACACAAGAGCAGACAGGATCCCTCATATAGAGCCATTAGTGTGTTGCTGCAGAAGGCAACTTGCAAATACAGACATGCTCACAGCCAAGCCTGCTGTGTAAGTTTTGAAGATGGCTGCTTGTACTAAAACTGTGACAATCCACAGTGCAGAGCACAGTTCCTCCAGAATAGTGCTGTGGACAGCCTGAGTTTTTCAGCATTACCAAAGAGCTTTCTCCAATTCAAATGGAGCTTTACACCATTTGGGGCTGTAACACAGAACTCACAGCCAACTCTCCCATCTCTTCCCTGCACTGTGGGTTACCTTCACTGATGGCTAGCATCAGTGCCACAGTGACAGCCAGATGAGAGCATGTTGGGTTGCCAGCCCCAGATGAGTCTTAGGGAGATGAGAAAAAAGCTCCTATGAATGTGGAGGAGAGGGGCTTTTGTAAATCCATCATTGGCTATGAATTCCAGGGTTGTGAGGAGGTCTTACTGCCATTTTTTGTATGTATACTGTCATGGTAATTGCTGAATGGTCATACAAAGTGCCTGGTATAAAGTGTTAACAGTATTAAGGAGTTTGCAAGGTAAAAAGTTTGCTTGATCCCAAAAACTTCAAGAATCATCATAACGAAACTTCCACCTTGCACATCATCATAAAGTATGGATGTCTATGGCCATGGTCTGGCCAGAACTCTTCCAACCCCAGAGTGCTCAGTGCATGTGTTTCTTGCATAGTGGAAGTGCCTTCTTTCATACTAATTCCCCCTTTTTTTTTTCACAGGTCTGTGTGCTAATACGAAGTTTCTCTTTCTATGCCATTTCTCTTTCATGGTTGCTAGTGAGAGTCCTACTTCTATATCTCCCAGTACATCTTTTATCATGACACGAGGATAAGAAGATAAAGAAGTTAATAAATTTTGGAGTTTCTGACAAAGTTTCTATGATAAATCACAAACATATGTAGTAAATAGTAGCTATAAGAAATTAAAATACTTGGAAGAGAATTGGTATGCAGGGGCTGCCATACTTCTGTACAGGATTTCCTGTACTGAAGCACAGGTGATTGTGCTTAAAAAAAAAAAAAAAAAAAAAAAAAAAAAAAAAAAAAAACAGAAAATCTGCAAGATCTGTCCTAACATTTACAAACTAAAAAATAGATGCTGTAGTGAGAACACAGACCAACGGTCTCTTTTCTTTTTTGTCTTTCTTTCCCTTCAACCAAGTTCCTGTAATTCCTCCCTGCCCCCCTTTTAAGCATTCAGTTCTGTGGAAGTCAGGGAGCACATAACAGGGGCTTGTTTTTTTGCATATCATCTGCTGTGGAAGATGTTAAATATAACAGCAGGTTTCCTTGGCAGGCCTGTCATTCAAGCACCTCTAGGATATCACTGAAATGAAATCCTGCATCTTTTTTGATTTTCTTCCGTGCTTGGCCTATCTGATGCATCCACCTCTAAGGCCTTCCTCAGTTCCTGATATGCTGGCCAGTCCATCAGCACACTTGGGGTCATCCTTACTCTTAAACAGCTTTATTTTCTAAGGATTAAATCCATATGATCTTTGTCTCTGCTTCTTCCCTATCCCAAATTTCTGAGTAAACTGAAGACAGGATGAGGGCCCTGTTGACCCATGACCAGGCACCATGACCCAGAACACATCTGGGAAGGAAGAACAAAGTGATCATTGGTCCCTGCCATGTCTGACATCCCCCTACCTCCCCAGCTTCCTTCCTCCTTCTGCTGTCCTAAACTCCCACCCCCTTTTGCCCTTTAACTACTTCTTAACTTCTTATTCCTTTTATTACCCTCTATTTATTTGTGGTGTTTCCTTCTGTCCCAGAGTTGCTGTCTGATATTCCCCCATCACTTCCTAGCCAGCATTCACATGCTGCACTTTCTTTTCTGGTTAGCCAGTACACTCTGATTAAATTTCTTCCATACACACTGCCTTAGCAGAGCTGGATTTTAGTAAAACGCCTGCAGACATTTCTCATATTTCAGCCAAAAGCAAAGCTCAGATTTACATTGCTTGGGTGTGACATGAAATCAGCAACCAAAGTATGTTTCCTCAAGCAATTAAATTCACATAACCCCCAGCTCATGGGCAGATACTCACTGGGATATTCTGCTTGCTAATGCTCACTTTAATCCATCTGGTGCCTGACAGCCAAATAAACCTCCCTTCAGAGACTAATCTCTTTCTCTTATTTCTTAAATAAATAAATAAATAAATAAACTATTTCTCAGCCTTGTTCCCCGTGGAAGTGGTGGGTTTACTCTTAGAGTACCTAAGGCAAGGGGGAAAACAGGCTTTATGAATTTCCATACAGAGTTCCATATCTGTACACACATAAGCAAAGAAGCAGATTTCCTCTAAGAAATTATATTTTATTCAGAAAGTCATGTCTCATGAAAATCTTGCTCACTGAATTTGAAGTCTGGACCACAAAACCAGTCCTGCATCATGAGCAGACTTGTACAGTTTTAGGCAAGATATGTAAAAGTTTACGTCTTATAGAAAAACAAAGCTTGCAAACAAGGAATTCTCTACCTTAGCTGCAACAAAACTGGCAATGTGCTATAATAAAGTACTTGAGGGCTCTGGCAGTCACAAAGCAGGAACATAAATGCAGTCCTTCTTTTCTAATGTAAGCATTTTAAAAACAGTTATGCTCTAGTGACTGAAAAAGCTGTTAGAGGAGAGTGTCTTTGATTAAGAAATCGTAGACCACATCAGAAAAGACTGTGGTATTGTCTTGTAACAACTACCTTTGGAAAACTCACAATATGGCCTGTTCATGCCAAGTACAATGCTCAAGATGGCCAGCCACTATCACTGTCTTCCCTTTGTGATCTGGAACAGGGAATACTGGACTCAATGGAGGCCTCTCTCTTCTTAACGACTCACAGATGACTTTGCTGGCATTTCTTGCAGTTCCTCCCCAAAGAAGTTTATGAAGTATTTAGGGTTCAATTATTGCTGAATTGGTGCATCTTCATACAACAGGAAATGATAAATGCTCTTCCATTCTTGTCTTGCACTGAGGTTAATTAAAAGCAGATCTTCAGCTGGCTGTGGCTTGATTGCCAGTTGTGGTTTGACAAATATTGCCAGCGATATCTGAAAGCAGTGGTTCCATATGTTTATTGGGGGCACATATATATCTGGTAAGTGCACTTCCTCGTAGAAGTGTTTAAAACAAATACGTATGTGCATGCATGTATTTATGTATGTATGTATGTATATGCATTCCAGGGCCTCATTCTTACATATGTTGTAATTTACTCAGTCACTCACACCAAGGACAATGTATCCAGCCATTGAACTCAGTGGATGTCATTTCATTAATGGAAGAGATGAAAACTTTGCTGCAAAGCAGACTCTGATAGCCTGATTTCACAGTTGTGGCACGTCGGTTTCTTTCTGAAAGCTACCTGTTTGAGAGAGCCTGGCTCTGAAATGAAATGACAGTTCTCAAATATTCTGTCAGAAACTATATTGTTTGAAGACAGGTTTATGTTATGATGCCTCGCTGCTCTACTACCTATTCAATAAACATCTTTTATCATTAATTCTTTTTCTGTAGCAATGAAGTCCTTTTTACCAGGAAATAGCAAAAAGAGGGACAGTATTTACTGCATGTCTTTTGCAAGGCTACACTCTGAGGTTTTGTCAGTAACATCAAGCTGCCACATTGTTGTGGTAAATTTTTTAAATATCCTGCATAGGAAACAAACCCCTTGCTTGTATATTTCCCCCAGTAACTTCTCATTGGTTCTACTTTTTCCTTGGTTGCAATTGGATATACAAAAATATCTGCAGAAGCTCTAATTATAACTGCAGTAAACATGAAAGACTTTTCTCAATAAAATTGCTCACATAACACTGATTTTGCTTTGTTTTTGTTTTTAATATATATATATATATAAATTCCACAAACAGTTATACTTACCTTAAATAAAGTTCAGAGAATAGAGAAAGACCCTGATCACTGATGTTATTTAATTCTCTTTGAGTAGCCAATTCACAAAACTATAGATGTGGGTAAAGAAAGGCTACAGATATTCCACAAAAACGTTGAAAACAGATGCTTGGGCAGGCTACTGACCTAGTTTCAGTAGTTAGTATCTTATAGTTAAAAGCTGTTGTTTGTTGTTTCTCCAGAGGGATGGTTTTACAAAGGCAAGAATGGTGAAGGTTAGTCAACATTCAATCCCTCCCTTCAAAGATGTTGATACTAATTTTTGCCCCTAAAGGGATTGACCATCCCCGGTTTGAAAGGGGAGAAAGTCTATTTATACCTAAACTCATATGATGGAAGGTATGCAGAGCACCAAGGGAGTGGTTTCAAGAACAAAATGGAAAAAGATCAAAAGGACAACATTTGAATCTGTCTTTAGTTGAGGCTCAACATGGAGGTTGTTAACAAAGGACTTCTTTGATCCAGATTTTTTTTATTATTATTATTACTGCAGAGAATAGATACAACACCTTATATTCACCTTAATTATCTTTCTCTTTTCCCATCCCCTGCCCCAGGAAACTGAACAATTCAGAGCTTGATGTAGGTTTTTGAAATGTAACTGTGTACTATGTTTCAAAGTTCCTTTTTACCCACATTTCTAGCAATGAGCCACAAAACCTAAAGATTGCTTAAAAAAAAAAAAAAAAAAAATCATACTAAAAAGGTCCTGGGTTTGGGCTTGTGCTGAAATGAAAGACTGATTTTCTAGTGAGCTTTGAGGCAAATGAAATTGTGCCAAGTGTAATTTCACATCTTTGCTGATTGTCCTCTTTCTCCAGTGCAGTCATTCATTTACTCTGTCACTTGTCCCAAATTACAAGAACATTATAAAGAACATTTATCAGAAGGTTTCTGGCCCATGCCTTTCAATGGCTATGTGGGTTTCTCTAGAAGTATCCTTTTTTTTTTTTTTTTTCTTCTCTGTTCCCAAAGATTCATCTTTTATTTCTATTTTTAACAAGAAAGTGAAATATTATTCCTGTAATTGCAGAGATTTTCACTGTGTCATTCATATTTCCCTTTTCATTGGAAAAAAAAATATGGTACAGTCAGACAAAGCTGAGGTGATCATTTAATGAAAACACAGCTCATGCAGAACTACTAGGAACTTACCTTTTTTCAATTCAGCAAAACCTTTGCCAAGGGTGGCTAAAACTGACTAGTAAATCTAAATAGGAGGGCCTCAATTTTCCAGGAGTTTGAGCAACACAAACTTGCACTCGAGGTTTGATTGGGTTATTGTTGAAGCAAAAGCTCTACTTCACTGACTTTATAAGTTAGTAGTATTAATTAGACACGTTCTCCAGTATAGTTTCAACTTCATATCAGAACTTATCCTATTTTAGTTTCAGAAATTCCAAGAAACTGTATCTGGACCCTTTAGTCTTTGTGAGACTAAGACAGATTTTGCAAGAAACAGAGCAACACCAGATGTATGATGCTTCCACTAGAACCATTAAGTCATTATATTTTACATTACACGAGGGGAAAAACAGTTTTTAAAGTATTGCTAGGCAGGCCTTCATCCAGTATTAAGACCTACCTGGATTAAAAATCCAGAGTGGGACTCTTTCTCAACTGTGAAATATTTTAAAAAGTCCTAGTTGTTCTACAAAATCATGATCTATTGCAAGGTTGTGTCCAAACTTTACTCCTTATTTATTCCCTTGCTGACTTTTTTTTTTTTTTTTTTTTTTTTTTTTTCCTATGGTGGAGGACAAGATGCCACCCCTCAATAAAGTCTGGTATCTACAGGATAAAAACTGCTGACCAGAGAACTCTCATATCCTAGGTCTTTTCAGGGAAGATCCTTGGTATCAGGTCATCTCATATTCCGTTATTAATGAAGTAGGTAGCAGGTTAATGAGGCAGAACAACTTAGTTTCTTAGGTGTAACATTGGAATTTATGACAGGTAGTCATACTAGTCATAGTTTTACTATGTCTACTTTCTTGCTCTAATCAGCTACTGCCATTATAGGAGCAGCCATGAAGGAAGATCCTTTTTTTTTTTTTTTTTTTTTTGGGGGGGGGGGGAAGGGGGGAGGGCGGGGGGAGGGGGAGTCATGCCTGAAAGGCAGAAATCTAGACAAATAGTGGGTTCAGATTCACCCCATTCTGGTCCAGACTTTGGCCAATTATAGTACTCAAATGAAATCAAATTTAGTTATTATTCTGGGTCTGACAGTCATATTCCCTCTATAAAAGCAAAACTGTCACTCTGATATAAGTAATAAAGTTTGAGTCTTCATTCTTCCTGTGCTGTTTATATAGTGGACATTTGAATAAATCCAATTTAAAAGAAAATCCCATGTAATGATCTTGGCGGTTAATAACAGGCTGTAAGCTCAAAGGGAGCTTCTACTTCTCATACCTTTAGATTAGTTGCTGAATCCTATTTCCTAACAATTATTCAGCAACTACTGTGTGTTACGAATTGGCTCTCTTTGAAGAAAAGTTTTGGGGAAAATGTACTTCTTTCCTTTACCATGACTTTTAGAGACTCACTGCACATAAGAAAAACTATCTGAACTCTCCCCAGAATTCCTGTAATGAGTATAAATTTTCTTGCACATGCAAAATAATATATGTTTATATTAACATATGGGGTTCTTTCTGGAGTTAGTTTCCATGCAGGACGATGAATAAAGAGAAGGGAAACACAAAAATTTGGAGGAAGTTTTACTCAGTCAGATTTGAGTTCAGGCTTGCAGAATGTTCTGTTTTTCCAAATAGAGTTTGATGGCATCGTTAACATGTAGCATAACAGGAGACAGAGACCAGCTGTGCTTTGAGAGTTAATCTCATAAACTTCTTCCAGAGAAGGTCAAATTCAGAACCCTGAGGGTTTCCAATCTGTTCAGACTTGAAAGGCATGCCAAGGAGGAATTGATTTTAAACCATCCAATTTTAACTTGCAGTTGGGCCCCAGCACTGTGAATCCCTCATGCACGCAGTGAGATACCAGTACACAGGATACGTAGAGAAGCAGAATCTCTGTCTGGACTTTTGCATCTCAAGGAGAATACATGTAGTAACCAAACATCCACAAAAGTTGGTGATTTATTTGACACAGTACCTCCTATGACCTTTAGGATAAAAGGTGCATTTCCTCTCACAAAAGCACTATTGCTTTCTGTATGAGTACTGTGTACAGCCTGTAGGGCTCTGCTCTGGTTTGTTAACTCTCATTTGTCACTAAAGTTTTCAAACAAAAAGCCCCTAAAACCGTCAGGCAAAAGTTCACTTATCCTGCAAATACTTGTCAAAGCAAAAAGAGGGGAAAAGAGGGAAGGAGGGAAAGGAAGGGAAGGGAAGGGAAGGGAAGGGAAGGGAAGGGGAAGAAACTACAACAGATAGGAAAATTGAAAATAGGAAAATATGTAGAAAACCAAGGAGGTGCCACCCAGCCCCCTTTTTTTCCTTGCTTTTAAATTCTTTGGAATTTTAATAATGGTTGATACTTAATAGAAAAAGATATCCAGAAATACTCAGTAAATTCTTTCAAAGAATAAGGTGCTACTTATTAACAGTCAGTTTATCTCATTTGAGCCAGAGACAAATTACTAATAATGAGATTTTTCTGTATGTGACACTTTATTATGAGTGAGAAAAAACCTGAGCTCCATCATAGACCATGGAACATGATCAGGAACTGTCCCAGTAGAAAAGTCCATTGCCTTCAATGAGATTTTGCATCTTGTATTCACAGGAATAGGTCTGTATTTTAGACTCTGGCCCTTCAGTGCTGGGTGGTATTCAGAAGACTGCAGTGGATATTCATACTAATAATTTTCAAGGAAAGAATAGACAATCATTTTTCAGACAGAGATTGCCAGAAGTAGAAATAAGGGGAATTAGTTCTCACAAAAGAGATATCCTCTTTGCTTCTTGGTCCAGGTATTGCAGCATTTTGTTTGTTTGTATGTTTGTGTTTTTTAAAAAAGAGTAAGACCATTTTCTCTCACTTCTGAATATGACTGAAGATGCTTAAGATTGAATAATGTTTATATGTTACAAGTGGATGTCCAGGTCTGGGTTACTAGAAATTAAAGATGGTAACATTGCATTACTTAAGATTTATTGACCCTGCAGGTAATCTTGGTATTTTACTTGCTTGAGAACAACAGTGTGGTACAATGAATGAATGCAAAATTCATACTGCAAAGAAGACATAAAATTATACATATGTATGTATATATATGTGTGCGTGTGTGTGGTGTTTGGTTTAAGTTAAACTTTTATTGTAGGTTGATTCTTAAATTACAGTTTACAGCTGGCATCACTCAGAATTTATAGCCACAAGGATCTTAATATTTCCACAACATTTGCGGTAGCCTACACTTCCACACATTTACAGAATTTCTCTCCATATGTCAAAGCCCTGTTAGAAAGTTGAAATGGCAGATTCCTTTGTCTATAAATGATAGGATGAAAAACTGAAGAGTCATGATGAACCAAGAGAATGGATTTTCTATCTGTGACCTTCTCAGAACCAGGTTAGAAACTGTGAATGGGGATTTTGCTTTGTATATTATAGCTTATCACAGAGACTTAGATACCACAATCAAGAGTTACACAAAAAGTACTAGATGGTTATTTATGGTGCTAAATTGAGAGGACTTTCACTTCATCTAACTTTTGTTACTTATAAATTAATCAGCCATTGTAATCGGTTATGTGTGTAACATCTCTAGTGAGTGTAGAGGGACAGGCAGTTATAGGAAGTGATTCATACCATTAATCATATGGGATACTATATTTAAATGAATCCAGTGCCATGTGGCTATGGAGTTTCTTTCCACAGAGCATGGAGGGAACATAGAGGATTAGCTGACGTTAGATACATTGGACCAATAAATTTCAACCTAAAGTACTGGAAACCCTTTAAAATCTTTCACTGTCTTGCCATCCAAACTGGCACTATAGCATAAAGCTATGAGGAATATTCACTATTTCTATATCAATACCCTGCAGCACTTCTTATATACACACAGTTTCTCCCACATGCTATACATGTTCAGTGACAAGAACCATGATTTCAGTGATTTATAAAAGGCAGCAATTATACAACTTACCTGTCCAGGATTCTCATTCATTACAGGATAGGGCAAGAACAATATCTAAGTGAGTATTTTTGCTCAGGGGTACTGTGAGGCTGCTTCTTGTCCATGGCACACTTGTCCCTGGGTCAGTTTTCCAAAATATAAGCATTCTGTAGTTAAGCGCCATTTCAAACCTATGTTTTATGAAAGTTTTCATAATGAAGATTCATCTACCCCAAATACTCTTTCAGAATCCAGAGACCTGCTGAGGTATTGGGCTTGCCAGATGATGCTCTGATTTGTCTTCAGAAATTACAAAAATTTCCCCAAACATCTTAAACTATATATATATATATAATGCCCTTAATGGCAAAATACTGGCTCTTTACTTCTGACTTTTCCTGTTTCCATGAAAATGGCAGATTGAAAATACTGCCAGTTCAGTTATTAACTTACTTTTTTTGTTTGGTTGGTTGATTTTTTTTTTTTTTTTTTTCAGTTTGCAAGCTCAGAAATGTAAATGAATGGAACTGAGTTTCTTGACATTTCATAATGGTCTTGAGACTTCATAGATTTTCTCCTTACGCCTAGGAACAATAGGACAAAACATTATGTACCCAAATAGTGACTTTCTGGAGAGCTGAGGCAGTCACTTCTCATTTGATAAACTCAATATGAAGTATCAGTTTAGTGTGGTACTAGCATGAAGCTTCTATTGCAATGAGTGCCCTGACCGCCAGGAAATCCGGTAAGTGTGGTGTTTCTCTGCTTCTCTCAACAGCAACAACAACAAAGCAAAGCAAAACAAAACAAAACAAAAAAGGCTTTTGTAACAATTTTTCTTGAGTCATACGTTCCTGTGGAAAGAACCAGTGTCAGGAAACAGATATTTTCTGACCAAAGGAGAAAAAAATAATAAAAGATACTTGTTCATCAAATAGATTTTCTGACAGCTCTATTAGGGAAAGGCAATCTAATGCCACTTTCCACATTACACTATGTTATTAGGAGTTTTCACCTGATATATCAGCTCACACTCCAACAGCTTCCCTCATCCATTCCTTAACATATTTCTGGGATCCCTACATATTGTGGGATCCCTAGAAGTAGGACTCGAACATCATAGTTTTCAAGTATTCCCATCTTTCATTATCTTAATATAAATGTACAATACTTGATGGTGTCTGGGAAGTGTCAGTAATGATTTTAATATCTAAGTTCTTTGGTGTATCATCTAAGAGTTGCATCATTTTTTCTTAAGACATTTTTTTTTTTTATATTGTCACACAAGAAGAGAAGACTTAAATCATGACTCAAGATCAGTCTTAAAGGTCTGAAACCAGAAGATAAGCATGAGCCTTATATCTTTATATCTTATATCACTTATATCTTTAACATATTTTCTTCCTATTGCAATCTGATATGAATTTTACCACTAAATAAATAAATAAAACATTTTTTTTTTAAATGGATTTTAACAAAGGTCTTTTGTCTTTATGAACATTTTGTTCTTAACAGACCACTGAGCATTTCACAATGTTTATGAAATCTATGGACAAGAAAGCTTGAGGCAGATGCTATGCAGTCCTCTGGGTTACTTTTCTTATTCAGTCAAACATCTTTTCACCCTACCACTTCTTCTATCATGACTTCTTTGTGTGTTTAATCCTATTTATAACTAATCTGACAGTTGATAGGAAGCCAGTTCTAAGAAGGAACAAATGTACCTAGGTGTCTATATACAGCCAGATCAGTGGTGTCTGGTAGTCGAATACCACCTTTTCCATGCCAGTTCTATCAGTTTGTCTGAGATACTAGGTAGTTTCTGCTTAAGAGTATGTGGAAACACCTCTGCAATATGATTCTGTACCTGCGTTTGCTATGGATATACCACAGCATTACTGTCATTGGTCTATATTGAATCTGCTCATATAATGTTTGTTTGACTTCCTTAGGAGAAGATCAGATCCCAGCATTTAAATAAATAAATAAATAAATCTTTCTTACTGTCTTGGTGTTAGGAACTGCACATTAAGTGTGAGAAGGTTGCAGTTGGTGGATGAAAGAAAATTGTGGAACAGCATATATTGTAATTTGCTGTTGCTTACCCAGTGCCAGAAAATACTTATTATAAAATATGTGGTAATTGGTTTAGTGCAGGCACATATGATATCTGTCAAGAATTTCGAGGACACTTGTGCCATTTTTTTCTCCAGTCTAAAGAGCTTCTCCAGAAAACTATTCTGTGCAATTGAAGGGTTCATGATTCATAATGAAATATTTGGTTTTTAAGATCAAAAGGTAAAGTAAAATACTGGGAGAAACTAAGAAGATTACTAGCTCTAAATAAACAATAAAGGAAAACAAAGGCAAATAGCACTTCATTGTCACTGCATTATGCAGCTCATTGTTTGTCCAGACGCTTTGTGTTGGTTGTTCCTTATGACTACTGTCAAACCATTCTCAAAGCAGTTTTTTTTTTTTTTTTTTTTTTTTGCTGTGATTTTTTTCTTCCAGTCTAAAATAGGAATATCTGTTGTCCATTCTCTGCTGAGATGAACTGAGTTCAGATTTTATGGACCAAGACCAGTTGCCAGGTACCAGAACCAGTCAAGCACCTGGGAAAAAAGATGCTATTTACTTTTAGCTTTAAAAATATGCATTTTGAGCTAATGCTTTTGGCTCCAGAAATTCTCATTTGAGCCTCTTAGGAAGCTCCTAAGGTCCAGGATGATCCAATGCCATGCAAAAATGGAAGAATTTTACAGAACCATGGAGTAACTCTGCTCTTGGATATGTGTCAGATTGTGATTCATTGCCTTTCATCTAAAGGTTTTAAAGTGGAAAGACAGGAAAAAAGAAAAACAAATTTGTTTTCTTTTTATTACTATTTATAAAGTTTTTCCAAGCTTTCAATATTTCTTTACTAAAATATGTTTTCATATCTATTTTCCCTTTTCATCCTGTTTGTCAGGAATCCTTGCCAACTGCTTTACGTAGTCCACATCAAGATTCAAGGAAAAAAGTAGATGTGGGCATGGGGTCCCCTTTAATTAGTTTTGGGGCTTTGTCCATCTTTTGCCAAGATTCCGACTGTCTTATTTCATTAATGAGAGAAAACAGTGAAGATTGTCCCAGCATGGCTGGTGAAGAAGAAAAGACAGAGTCTAAGTGTAGTGAGTTGGGTTAAGGTTTGATAAATAGAGAGGTAAGCACATGGGCAAGCACTATCTAAAGGGATAACATGAAAGAGATAAGGAGAAGAATGAGCCAGGGAATATGCTCCAGTAGTCCCACAGAAGGCAACAGTAGAGCATTTGCCAGAAGATCCCCTGCAATGTGCTTCTAACTGCATGCTGCAGCTTTGGGGAGACTCCCCCCACCTGCCTGTTTGCGATGCATCTGAAATTCTCTGCACACTGGCTTGCAAACAAAGCTTGAGCGCTCTGTGCCTGGGCTAGGAGGTGTCAACATGAAAAGATGCAGAACTCAGCTTCATGGCTGAGGACACCACAGCTAGTCACCGTCACAAAACATGCTGCCAAGTCTGAAGTTTGCCATTGAAATTCATGTTGCTAACAGACAGAACTGAGAAGATCAGTAATCCCATTGCTTCTGAACTTGTGAGCAGGGTTTACATAACTATGAGCCATCAGCTCTTTCAGTTCAAGTACTGCCTCAGCTTACGTGGCATAGTAACAATCTGGCTTTGATGGAGAAAAATGTGAAGGAATGCATTCCCTGGGGAGTAATGCAATATACAGACGATGTGAGCAATAAGGCGGCTGTGCTGGTAAATTATACACATTTCCATCCAGAACATTTTTATTACTCTTGGAACTAAATTAAAGCTTGTTTCTACTCTCATTTGCTGAAGCTTAATCCAGATTTCTGAGATGTGCCCAGATACAGATATAATCTCTTTAATAAAATGCTCTGCCCATTTAGATTTTCAGTTTTCTCCTACACTAAAAGATTAACAGTTACAAATTCAGTAAAGGACAGGCTGTTTATACACTGGTGGTTAAGAAGTGCAAATGATAATTTAAAAAATATATGGCTGTATTGCAGAAACATTTTAAATATTTTTTTCAGCCTCATGCTTTTTGTTTGCTTAATTAAGAAACATCTTTTGTCTCTTAAAAAATCCTTTAGGTCTTAAAAAAATATTTATCTGCTACAATCTCATAGTGTAGCAGCTGTTATTATTCAGCTTCTAATGTTATTGTCTACAGCTCAGAAAGTGCATTATTCAGTCTTGCCAAAATTTCTAGGTGTATAACAGTTATTTTCTCTTGAATTTGTTAATTTATTCCATCATTTTTCTTTTAAACCTCACTGATCTCACACTTAATCCTTAAAAATGTACATCTCAGGCACCATTTCAGCTGAATTATCACTGGCAAAAACAGATGTTAAAAAGCCACCTACCATACCCATAAAACTTGTTCCCCCTCTTAAAAGCTTATTAAGTTTCCTGAGGCTCCAATACACCCGACAATTCTCTCAGACTTCCTGATTCTGAGACAGAAATATTTTGGTTCAGTGTCTTCAATAACTTTCTTAAACCCTATTTATTTTCAGCAGACATTTTATGTCTCATGACATACATTCCATTTCACTGACTTCATCTGATGGGATTTCCAATTTCTGGAATATTGCTCTGCCTCACTGAATGCTTTCTGTGCTCCCATTATCTGTTCTGGATTTGGTGTGCTCTTTTTGTGTTATACCACGGAGCATGCCAGCAATATTTCTCTTCTCCCCATCAAGAAGTACTCAGGACTAAGCCAACAGGGTCACTCCAGAGTTTAGCACCTCTGTTGGTAAGTGCACATAAGAAAAAAACAAAAAACAAACAAAAAAAAAAACAAACAAACAAAAAAAAAAAAAAACAAAAAAAAAAAAAAACATATTTTTAGAAAAGTCTGACTCTAACTCTAAAAGAAATCAGATCCTGGACCATTGGCTAGACACCTATCCACATGGTATTTACATGAACTACCACAAATAATCTGACAAAAATCAAAAATACTGCTAGTCCATTTCAAGTTTACTGCCCCAAATCCAGAAATTATCTATCATATGAAAAGCACTAGGGATACTATAGTTCCTACAACAGTATTAGATCCCTGCTTCTGGTTAAATATTGCAACACACCAGATCTTGTTAAATCCACTGCTATTAAAAAGATGTAGCTGAGATTTCATTTTTCCTAAGCATAGGGCTTAGGGCAAAACCAGACCACTATCTGTGGCTGATTTTTTCCCACTGAAGTTGATGGTATCTTTGCCATTAACTCCAGGAGACGGAGTCAGGTCTGATAGCAGACAAAAGCATTCTGCTATTTGATATTTTTGAGGTGCCTTACATTTTCATGAGACCTCACATTTCCATTAAGAACAAGATGGTTATGTCATTCAAATGCAGCTGTATGAAAACCAGACATTTAGTCTATTAATAATCTAGGTTCCTACTGTACCCAAAGCAAACAGAGACACGTACAGTCATCCTACCTGTCCTAGAGAGAGCTGTCCTAGAATAAAATAAATGTGGGTCTGGTCTCTCCATTGATCTTGAAGAGAGACCAAATACCTAAAAGACGGCACCTAAAGAAATGATCCCACCTAACCAAAAGTGTCTAACTTTGGCACTACTGCTGCTGTAAATAGAAGTATAAAGAAGCAGTTCCGACAAGGTACCTTCTCTTGTCTTCCTGTTAACCCAGTGGAGAAGAACTGTCCTACTCCCTCAGCTGGGCACCTATATTAAATGACCTAAATATGGCTTCAAAATTTCAGCCAGTACAACTGAGAATAGACCTAATGGCTTCACTGAATTCTGCCAACTACGTACTGGGTCTGGGGGAAGAATAGGGAAGATAAATATTCTTTGTTCCTCACCAAGTTCTCATGCTCTTCTGCAGTTGAAAAGAAGAGTCTGATGATGCTGTTTAAAAGGCCTCTTTGCTATTTCTAGCTTTTTTTTTTTTTCAGATATTTTATTTTTTTCTCCCCACTCTTGTGCTAGCCTCCACTCATTTCTAGCCTCCACAAGAGAGAATCCAAGACCACTAATGAACTACAGTGCCAGTCTTCCATATC